>NC_083575.1:67189653-67514653 GCF_027579695.1 Neoarius graeffei
CAAAAATCTATATCTCATCTTCTGTTTACTCAATTGTCATCAAACTTCATACGCAAACTCTTCATAGCTCACCTGACATGTCCGCCAAATTTTGTGCACTTTCGCCCCTGGGGGTGCGGGTTATGGCAGAAATGATATTGCAGCTTCTGATTTGTCAAACTTGGCAAGCAAACTCTTTACAAGACCCTTTTTGGGGAGCTTGCCATGGTCGACATCGCACGAAATTTGGCTCCTTTTTCTTAGACTCCCACCGGTACTGAGAACCAGAAGCCCAGATCCAGGCGGGCCTCAGGGCCTCTATAGCGCCCCCTAACTCATTGTGATTTTGGCCTCCCGCATTAAGGTGCCTGGTTGCCATGTAGTTTGTAGTAGTGGCATGCCATTTGGTACGCATATGTATCTCACTAAGCCGGACAAAAATGTAATGCCAATGCATTAGCCACGCCCAACAGGAAGTAAGGTAATTTCACTTTTGTGCGAAATGCATGGCCACGAAAACGGCGCAACTCCTCCTAGACCGTTCATAGGAATGTCACCAAAATTGATACACATCATCTACAGACATGGCTGACAAAAGTTCCTAAATACGTTTCACGTAGAATAAACCGTTCAGAAGTTATACGTCAATCAATTTTCAATGCAAAATTTTACATGCTTAAAAATTCATAACATATCTTCAAATTGCTCAAAACTGCTCATACTTCACACGCAAATCACTCATTGGGCATCTGACATGTTACCCAATTTCTGTGATATTTCGCCACTGGGGGCGCTATTTTTGGGCAAAAAATCCAATCTTTCCTCAAATTTGGTCAAACTTCACGGCCACCCTCTTACTACCTCCCATGTCATGTACACCTCATTTTGGGAATTTTCGTCCATGGGGGGCGCTGTTTTTGGCCAACGCAATTGCTCCAAAACAGGTTTTTGGTAAATAATTCCATAATGCTTCTCCTTCACACCACTACCTTGTGATAGTACTTTGCTGTTGTAGACACTTATTTTTCCAACTCATTATCGCTCATGTGCAGCATAGCGCCACCTACTGACATGGGAGAAACCAAAAAATTTATTCTTCAAAAATCAATATCTCATCTTCTATTTTCTCAATCTTGATCAAACTTGATACGCACACTCTTAACAGGTCACCTGACATATGTGCCAAATTTTGTGAACTTTTGCCACTGGGGGCGCTGTTTTCAGGCAACAATTTATATCTCGGCTTCTGATTGGTCAAACTTGATCAAACTTTACAAAACAACTCTTCATAGGTCCCTTGACATGTATACCAAATTTGGTGAACTTTCACCACTGGGGGCGCTCATTGCGCTGTAGCAGTTGCAGGAGAGGTGTTTACAATCATGAGGCACCAGGAGTATGTTGTTTTGGTTGCCTTAAACACACATGACTTGTGGACCACTGGGGGCGCTCATTGCACTGTAGCAGTTGCAGGAGAGGTGTTTACAATCATGAGGCACCAGGAGTATGTTGTTTTGGTTGCCTTAAACACACATGACTTGTGGGGAATGGGTAGGCAGTCGGGAGCAAGTGTTGTAGCATAGCACCACCTACTGACATGGGAGAAACCAAAAAATTTATTCTTCAAAAATCAATATCTCATCTTCTATTTTCTCAATCTTGATCAAACTTGATACGCACACTCTTAACAGGTCACCTGACATATGTGCCAAATTTTGTGAACTTTTGCCACTGGGGGCGCTGTTTTCAGGCAACAATTTATATCTCGGCTTCTGATTGGTCAAACTTGATCAAACTTTACAAAACAACTCTTCATAGGTCCCTTGACAAGTATACCAAATTTGGTGAACTTTCACCACTGGGGGCGCTCATTGCGCTGTAGCAGTTGCAGGAGAGGTGTTTACAATCATGAGGCACCAGGAGTATGTTGTTTTGGTTGCCTTAAACACACATGACTTGTGGACCACTGGGGGCGCTCATTGCACTGTAGCAGTTGCAGGAGAGGTGTTTACAATCATGAGGCACCAGGAGTATGTTGTTTTGGTTGCCTTAAACACACATGACTTGTGGGGAATGGGTAGGCAGTCGGGAGCAAGTGTTGTAGCGTTACATACAGACTAATAGATGTCTAACAGAAGACAATCCTATGTAGCTATAGCTTGGTGACTGATGAGGTAAATACATTAATTTGGTTGGGAAGCCATGGCATAAAATGTTCTGTCCATGACAACATCTCAGCGCACCGTGTACTCTGTGTCCAATTCTGTGCTTTGTCACCATTGTGGGAGTAATGTCTCTTGCCAAAGAAGCTGTGGAAGGTATTTCACGGGGACGCATGCCCCCGCCCCCAATGCATTAGCCACGCCCAACAGGAAGTGAGGTAATTTCACTTTTGTGCGAAATGCATGGCCACGAAGACGGCGCAACTCCTCCTAGACCGTTCATAGGAATGTCACCAAAATTGATACACATCATCTACAGACATGGCCGACAAAAGTTACTAAATACGTTTCACGTAGGATAAACCGATCAGAAGTTATACGTCAATCAATTTTCGATGCAAAATTTTACATGCTTAAAAATTCATAAATCTTCTGATTGCTCAAAACTGCTCATACTTCACACGCAAATCACTCATTGGGCTTCTGACATGTTACCCAATTTCTGTGATATTTCGCCACTGGGGGCGCTATTTTTGGGCAAAACATCCAATCTTTCCTCAAATTTGGTCAAACTTCACGGCCACCCTCTTACTGCCTCCCATGTCATGTATACCACATTTTGGGAATTTTCGTCCATGGGGGGTGCTGTTTTTGGCCGACGCAATTGCTCCAAAACGGGTTTTTGGTAAATAATTCCATAATGCTTTTCCTTCACTCCACTACCTTGTGATAGTACGTTGCTGTTGTAGACACTTATTTTTCCAACTCATAATCGCTCATGTACAGCGTACCGCCACCTACTGACATGGGAAAAACCAAAAAATTTATTCTTCAAAAATCTATATCTCATCTTCTATTTACTCAATTGTCTTCAAACTTCATATGCAAACTCTTCATAGCTCACCTGACATATACGCCAAATTTTGTGCACTTTCGCCCCTGGGGGTGCTGGTTATGGCAAAAATGATATTGCAGCTTCTGATTTGTCAAACTTGGCAAGCAAACTCTTTACGGTATTTTGCGGGGACGCATGCCCCCGCCCCCCTTGGCCGCTGGCGCGAGGGCCCGTCGAGGCCGCTTGCGGCTTTAATTTTTTTTGTCCTTTTTCCCCCCAGAATATACAAGTGTAAAACAAAGATTTAAAAATACATAATTTCTTCTTCTATTGTTGGTCCATGCATTGTGTACTCACACATTACGCTTAAAGAATGTCTTTTTAAGGTAATGATTTTTTTTGGATTTCACGTTTGGTAGAACAAGGCTATCAGAGGAGTAACTAAAAGGTGCATCTTGGGTTTGAACCCATCTTGAAAATTTTTTGATGCATTTCCAAGTGCTTATTGGGTTGTTGACGTACACATGCAGCTAATTATATCGACAGTGATGTAGTTTAGAGTCTGATGAATAAGGGAATGTTGGCACTGATCTTAAAATAATAATAATAATCCTGTGATTTCTGATAATCGATGTTGGTGGCTGTTATCTAACTTCTCAAAAGACAAACGTCTTCATTCAAATATTGTGAATATTACAAAAATAGCTAAATGTACATGGAAAAAACATCTTAAACGATGTACACAACAAAATTGCTTTAATTATGCCAGTATGTGTGACACTATACATCACTATTCATTTGGAAACGGCTATGTTTATTTGTGGTTTCAAATTATAGCCTACTTGGATTGAATAGCTTATTTCTAATTATCTTCATCACTCAAATCCAGCATGTTTGCAGTGTTAATATAACAGATACTTTGGATAGGAACTGTACAAAAATGCCATTGCGACTCTGTTCGACTCTGCTTGGGTCGGCTGATTGTTGTGATTTGTGGCTGTTCTAGATGTTTGGTGCCAACAGTGGAATTGAAGTGTGTGCTCTGGTGATTAAACTACGCTCATAACATGATTTAAAGGAGCCATCTTCGGTGTCTCTGTATTTATTTTTAAAAAAAATTTTCAGATATTATAAACACAAATCCAGATTTAGCGGCGGTTGACAATATTGGCTTGCTGGTTTATCGACAGGGCCTGAGTATGGTCGTTACAATTTCGCCAGGTGCTACAGTGAGAAATGGAATTGAACTGATCAGAATCATGTATTTTCCCCATTTATGGTAGAAAGCCACAAGGTAGCTGTGTACATTTGGAGTTGGGGGGGATTTGGAAGCGACCCCAGACAAAGTACTTTTTTACTGCAGGAAGAAAAGCGGAAGAGTAGATCTGGTTTGTAAGATAAAATATAATTTTCCCAGAGCATCTTATTTTAATCATCAATGGAACTGTTGTAAAGCTATTCTAATGCAGTCTTAATATGGTTGTTCATGCATTAAATGATTAAATAACAAATTTGTGGCTTCACTGCCCCACTACTAGCTAAGATCCAACCAACATTGATGAGTGTCACACGTCAGTTTAGTAGGGGTGGCACGGTTCACAAAAGTCGCGGTTCGGTACGTATTGCGGTTTGAGGTCTGCGGTTCGGTACGTATTGCGTTTTTTTTTTTTTTTTTTTTTTTTTTTAAATCTTAAGTACTCTGTATTTGGGCATATAGCCTACTATTTACCTTAAGTAAACATAGTTTAGGATACAGCATTTAAGAGAGGTTAAAATTATAGTTACAATGAAATAATCATGCACAAACTGAGTTTGAGTTGACATAAGCACATTTTATGAACAATCTCTGATGAAAAGCCAGGTAGTATTTTGAAACAGCAAGAGGGAAGACATGGATGATTTCAACAGCTTTTTTATTTACTACAGTATTTATACAAAGTGTCAGGAGTGTTTGCTGCCATGTTGTGGCATCTAGAGGAACCAGGTGTCTTTTGTCACATACAGAGTTTTCATAATTGGAAGAAATAAAAATGAACTTACTTTACAAAGCTTGCATATTGTGACGTTTTTGTCAATTGATTTTTTGCCGGCGTCATCGCATGTAATGGGAAAACCAAAATGTTCCCACACACCTGATTTGAATGCCGCGGGGGCATCCTCTATGTACGACGACCTGCCTTCTCCACTCCCACTTGCCATTTTTGCACTTGCCATCCACACTCCGCTGTCACTTCAATTCTTTCGCGCAGGGGTGATAGCGTTCCGGCGCCGCGCCGGATTTCCGGCGTACCGCGGCGGCGGGAAAAAAAAATAAAATCTAGTTCGCCCATTATCCTGTGTCATTCTGAGATGCGCAGATAGACAGTAAAGGGAATTCTGAATTCCCTTTACTGTCTGTCTGCGCATCTCAGAATGACACAGGATAATGGGTGAACTAGATTTTTTTTTTTTTTTTTCCCGCCGCCGCGGTACGCCGGAAATCCGGCGCGGCGCCGGAACGCTATCACCCCTGTTCGCGCGAAAGAGAACCACGTGGTTTCATATGGGCATTCGGCTTTTTTTTTTTGGCGAACGTCTTAAATAGGGGTACCGCGGTTTATACGCGTATTGCAACAGGCGTATCGTACGGTTCGGTTTTTTTCCCATAACCGTGCCAAGCCTACAGTTTTTAGTATATTTTTCTCATAATGCCTTAAAATTAATTCGAGGCTACACCGTGTGTGTGTGTGTGTGGTGCTTTGTCACTGTGTCACTTAAACATGGTTGGTAATATAGCGCTGGTGCTTAATTGCTATAAAAAATGCACAGAAGGAAATGATTCCATGGCGGTAATCTGCTGTCAGAAGTCTGCTCTGAAGATGATGAGAAAATGAGGTACGGTGAGGATGAATCCATATGATTTCTTTCCACTGTGTAGCTCATGTTTGTGTGAAAGAGACACAGACCGCAGCCTCTAGCCATGTTTGAGACGTAGATGTGTGCGCGCGCGTCTGACAGGTGGTGATGACGACATTTAAAGTGCATATCATGGGTAAATTCAGGAGCAAGATCAACGTAATTCTCCTATTTTATATTAAACTTTAGTCAAATATCTGTCATATTTTGCATTTTACCTTGCGCAATACCAGAAAAATTCAGTTCAAATCAAGCCATTTGAGGCGAATTGGTCCGCCTCTGAAAAAACTTGGCCTTTGGATTTCCCGGGAAACATTGATTTTCATGACGTCACGTGCAGGACGCCTCCCTCTGAATCCTACGTCAGCGCTGGTTTATGAGAAAACGACCTGGTGGTTTTCTGCAAGTTTCTTCAACGTTATCACGTAATTATTAAAATGGTTAACAGATGTATCGTAGGAGGGTGTAGCAACACCAATCTTGATGGGATTAGTACTCATCGTTTCCCAAAAGACTGGACAATGAGAGAGAAATGGGAGCGCTTGGTCTACACAGGCTGTGCACTGAAACTGCGCAAGCTCTTGCAGCCTGCTGGCGCTTCCGCAGGTAACATCACAAATCTGGCTCCAGACTCCCTTGGGATTTTTCCAGACGTGTTTTGTTTTAATTTTTTTTCTGCTGCAGACAGATGGCCTTATGCAAAATTACCCTTCTGGATGAGTGTGTAAAGGGACGTTCATATAAAAACAAAAAACGAAATTGGTCCAGACTATGCCCTTTAAGGCCATGTACACACGTAGCCGGGTATTTTTAAAACCGAACATTTTTCCCCCCCTCCGTTTATAAAAATGTTTTATCCACACCACCTCGTCTTCGAAAAAAATCCCTTCCACACATAACCGAACATCTGCGTTTTCAATCACATTCATAAGCATTCCAAACCTGTAGATGGCATTATTCCTCCCAATCCTACCCCCAATCACATCAGAATAGCCCTCTGTTGGCGTCACTTCCGCCTAAACATAAAACATGGTGCCAAGCTCGTTCGTCTGGACAGACTCGGAGACAGAATTGCTTCCAAACACAATTTTGGAGTAGAAACTTCAAAAGACGCAAGAAAACGTTGATTGGGAATCTTGTCAGTAGTTGGGCTTCTAAAATTAAACATGTAAATAGCACCTGCACAATAATTAACGCTTTCAAGGCACTACTCCGATCCATTACTCTTTGTCCATGCTTAATCTGGCTTCTGTAGTAAACAAAGGCCGCACGTTTGACGTCAGGGCAGATTTGTTGTCATTTTTTTGGCGCAGATTGTGACGTTCTAAAACGCAAAACTCCGTTTATCTCTGTCTACACGAAAAGGCATACACGGAGTTTTCAAAAATCTTCACTTTACCCAGAGTTTTTTTAAATATTCGTTTTTGATGTGTTTTCATGTGGATGACAGGCCAAAACGTAGAAAAATATCTTCGATTTAGCAGATACCCGGCTACGTGTGGACGGGGTCTTAGTCTCTGTCCATTTTAGTTCAATCATACGATTTTCTATATGGCCAAAGGTTTGTGGACACTTCACCAGCACACCTACAGGTTGTATTCAGTCATGTGACTTGCTTGCAAGTTTACTTCCGGTGAATGAAGTGGTGGTCAGACAAAAATTTGGCTGCCGTTATGCGAAGAGCTAGTGAAGCTGTCTCTGACTGTTTTCGCAGTTTAAAGGCCAATGCACTCTAGTTCAGTGTAGAAGCCCAATCTACATCATAAAGACTGCTGAGACATCCTGGTAAAGTGAAAACATGCACGTGAGTTTGCAATATGGTGACCACGATCAAACAGTAAACAAAAACACGAGGACTTAAGTGTCTCGTGAACTTCAGAACATCACAAAATAATGGAAAATGGCAAGAAGTGTCATTTTGCAAATCCAAACGAAATAAATCGGAGGAATTGACAAACATTTCATGAAGTAATCACTGCAAACTCAAGTTCTTTTACTCTGGTCCTTCCAACACAGCAAAGGGTTCAAGAGCCACCTTTCCCGTCGTTTTTTTGGTAAAATCCTTTGCTTTTTCACCCTTTATCGCTTCACAGAGAACCTGGAAGAAACTTTTATCAGTTTCACGGTTTGATCGATTCGAGCAGCACAAAACAGCATGAGCATAGGGCATTTTAAAGTGCATATCCTGGACCAATTTCTTGTGTTTTTTTTTTTTTTTTAAATTAAAGTATATCCCTTTACACACTCATCCAGGAGGGTAATTTTGCACAAGGCCATCTGTCTACAGCAGAAAAAAAAATTAAATAAAACGCGTCTGGAAAAATCCCAAGAGAGTCTGGAGCCAGATTCGTGACGTCACGTGCGGAAGCGCCAGCAGGCTGCGCGCGCTTGCACGGGTTCAGTGCAGTGTCTGTGTAGACCAAGTTTAGCAGCTAGCGATTTTGCATTGAAATCTGGAATTGTCGCTTGAGCTTCTAAACCCATGGATTCATGTATCAATGCTCATCTATCTATTGTTACATAAATCATTTTTTTCTAATTATGTATTTATATATTTCTTCATTTAGAAGAGTACTGGCTACTGTAGGAGAAAGATTTCATAAGCTACACACGTGGAATCTGCTAAGCAGGGTTGTATATACATTTAATGTGTTTGACAGGTCCCAAGATCTCAAGCCCTGACATGCATATCCCTTGATACATGTGAAGTAAGTGTATTATCGCCCAGCGCTTTTGTGTGTGTCAATAAATAACATCATCCGTGTACCAAACAAACATAGGAACACCTAATTTAGAGTATAGTCTCTTATTTCTTACCCTGGCAACAGTCGACTTGTGAATCGCTGATTTTCTTGGTCTTTTTCTCGGCTCGGCTTCCGGGTGCCTCGCACGAAGCGCTCCCATTTCTCTCTCATTGTCCAGTCTTTTGGGAAACGAGGAGTACTAATCCCATCAAGATTGGTGTTCCTACACCCTCCAACGATACATCTGTTAACCATTTTAATAATTACGTGATAACAAAGAAATTTGCAGAAAACCACCAGGTTGTTTTCTCATAAACAAACCAGTGCTGACGTAGGATTCAGAGGGAGGCGTCCCACACGCGACGTCACGAAAATCAATGTTTGCCGGGAAATCCAAAAGCCAAGTTTTTTCAGAGGCGGACCAATTCGCCTCAAATGGCTTGATTTCAACTGAATTTTTCTGGTATTGCACAAAATGCAAAATGTGACAGATATTTGACCAAAGTTTAATATAAATTAGGAGAATTACATTGATCTTGCTCCTGCATTCACCTGTGATATGCACTTTAACGACTAGCAAGGTGCCCCAGCGATAGTAATGCTTTGTGAACAGTGAACTCAGCTGACCACCACTTCATGTCGTGCATATCTAATGAGGCGGATGTGATGTCGGATGCAACCCTTCTATATGTGGTTCTTCTCCAAACTGTTGCCATGAAGTTGGAAGCACACAATTGTAGAGAATATCTTTCTGTTCTGCAGCTTTATAATTTTCCTTCACTCGAACTAAGAGGCCTGAACATATTCCAACATTTTCACACATTTAGCATTGAATGTGTTTGCAGGATCATATTGGACCATGGACTGGCGAAGGTAATTACCAAGCCTCCAAACTAGTTACATTTACATTATAATCTGAAAAACATGATTAGCAGTTAAAGGTAAAATTATTGTACGAATTACAATGTTGGTTAGATGAACAATTAACTCGCTTTCGTTAAAGTCACCTTCTTTTGAAATACATAAACATTCATTTATGTACAGCCTAATAACGTTACTTATCAGACTGAGAGCTTATTCGGAATAAAATGCGTTCATGTAAACATTTCCATCAGAATAGAGTAAATGGTTTGATTGGGCAATCCTAATTAAGCAATATCGCATGAAAGGGAGTGAGTGCTGTTGTGCTGAATATCAGCACGGCTGTGATTTGGTCGTAGGCACAAGGCCTCAGGCCAAGTAGTGAAGATCACAGCCGTGCTGATATTCAGTCCAACAGCATGACCTCAAGTGTGATTTATTCTTAAACAAGATATTAATATTAAGTGCCATTTCAGACACACTATGGCCAAATGTTCTGTTTATTTTTGCTTCTCAAGCAGATATAAATCCTGAAGACGCCACACTCACTTGATAGCCCATCGGCTAGCTAGCTCACGTTGATTTATACTGCGTTCCTGTTAAAGATGTCTCGGATTGAATCGTCATCGTTTCTTCTGAAAAGTATCAATTGCCGCGTCTGCTAATGTTGCTGAAGTAATGTTTCGAACAAGGAAGTGGAATTTTATGTGGCAAAAACAGACAAGCAAAGTAATAAGTACAAAATTAAATGTCCCACTGTTATAGTAAATATCAAGGCTCTTGGAACTCTGCTGGACCAGTTAAATTCGTGGACCAAAACTGTCGTTTTTAATGAAATCTATCCGTCTCTTATCTGAACTTCTTATCCATCAGGGTTACAGGGGAAGCTGGAGCCAATCCCCACCTGGGTAATCTTTTTAAAAACTGGTGAAATAGAGGAACAACAGCCAGGTAAATGATTGTCTGATTACTTTCAGTATCTGAATCTGTGGGTGTGTCTGGGCTATGATGCACTCCTTTAAAGTGGTCCAATGGAAACGCGTTTGTTACAGATTTGAATTTATTTTAAAATAATTGAGATTGAATAGTTTCCTAATGTTAAATTCTGTACTTCTCTGTTTGATCACACTTTGATTTGCTGAGAAGGAAATTATTTAAAACTCGTTAAGAACAAAACATTTTAAGAAGTTTAAAGGAGATGCGCAGAACCATGGCCTCACTTTTTGTTTAAATGCCTTGAGACCTCAAGAATGGCACAGGAATAGTTTTTAAGCGTTAACAATAAATCTAATAGTAATTTTTACGATTAAAATGATCCATTTAGGTAGAGGTCTGAGTGAATGGCCTCGACATCTGTGACATCACAGCAGGAAGTCTATCGGTCTCATCTCCATTTCCGCTATACTAAAACAGAGCTGACTGCAACTTCGATCCTCCATTTTGAGCGAATTCATCGCCATGCCATGTAGATGTGATTTTTGGCCGGTGCAGCACCACGACAGAAGGTGGATTACGTTGCACTTAAAACCCAAGAATGTTCAAACTGCAAAGATTTGGACGCGTTTTGTGAGAAGTTCACGGGCACATTGGGCACCTATGAAATGGTCTCTCCTCTGCTCTACACATTTGAAGACTTGTACGAGACCTCTGATCTGTTGAGGAGCGTTGGCTACAAGCCCGTATTGAAAGAGGGTACAGTACCAATAATTTACAGGAAAAGGAAAGCAAGTTCAGTTGCACCAGTTCTCCTGGAGTGTGAGCTGAGGGTTGTTGCTAAAACCTGGGACGGGATGTGACATGTTATTGCTCAGGCAGTGACCTCAACGCGGTTGTTGCTGAAACCGGTGACGTCCCATCCCGGGTTTTAGTAATCGCCTGATCCGAGCAGCAATGGCAGAGTACTCTGTATGGAGAATGAGTGGAGTAACTGTCTGATTTCTCTGCTGGATATGCTTGCCTCAGCAGCAATATCTCACCCTTATGTGGAGGAAGCGAATGAACAGAGAACTGAACAAACAACTGAAAGTCAAATTGTTTCAAACATTTGGCCACAAGATCAGTCTTCAAGAAGCGAGAACACAGACGGGTAAGCTCCGACTCATTTGGATACAAAACACCACCACTCGTTTACCTGCATTTAGATTAATACATGTATTGTGTGTTTAAGTTACCAGTATAAGATGATTTAATTTGCTTCAGAATGTGATTGCCTCAGTTCATCTGATTATTTAATGAGCCTTTTACATTTTATCAGTGAAAATGCATGCATGTACATAAGTTGTAACACCTATCCTGTTTTAATGAGCGTCAACCCACAATCAATTGATATGACTTTGGTCTATAGCTGTCAAAGGCCTCGGCCTTAAAACCGGTTTCCGCTGTGACGTCACACACTCGGGGCTGGCTGGCTCAGCGGGGCAGCTCGAACGCCAACTTTGCGCTTGATTTTCTCATCTCATTATCTCTAGCCGCTTTATCCTGTTCTACAGGGTCGCAGGCAAGCTGGAGCCTATCCCAGCTGACTACGGCCGAAAGGCGGGGTACACCCTGGACAAGTCGCCAGGTCATCACAGAGCTGACACATAGACACAGACAACCATTCACATTCACACCTACGGTCAATTTAGAGTCACCAGTTATCCTAACCTGCATGTCTTTGGACTGTGGGGGAAACCGGAGCACCCGGAGGAAACCCACGCGGACACGGGGAGAACATGCAAACTCCGCACAGAAAGGCCCTCGCCGGCCACGGGGCTCGAACCCTGGACCTTCTTGCTGTGAGGTGACAGCGCTACCCACTACACCACCGTGCCACCCGCGCTCGATTTTAACTCTCAAAAATAAATAAACATAAATTCCCATTTATGCAGCATACAAGAGTGAAGGAGATGAGATCCACTCAGAAATGTATTTAAAAATAAAGGTTCCGCATATCTCCTTTAAATGAGCTCATACGAATGGCAAAACGCTTTGCTTGTAAACGTGGCCTGTTTTTGTGCATCTCGTATGGGTTGACAGCTGTTAAAGATGAAACATGATTGGATCTTCCTTTCATCCTGTGAGACATGGTTGGCTCTTGGCTCTGTGACGCCATGAGTTTGTTTTTTGCGGTCTGTCATGCCGCAGGTACAACCAGAGAACTGTTTGATTCCATTTCCAAGTTACTGAGCATGCTAGAATGCCTGTTCCAGATCTTCCCGGCTCACTTTAACCCCGGTTTACAGGGCAGTCTTGCACAATCTGAGGAATACACTATCCGCCTGAGCTCACAGATGCCCACGCTTGGCTTGTGTTACTGAGATTGACGGGAGAGTGAGCGTATGCCAATCCTCCCACCCAGAGAACAATTTGTTTCTTTAGAGCTCAGCATCACCTTGAATCGAACTGATCACCGGATGGTGGGGAAACTTGTTGGCAAATCTGAAAGCCTCATTTGGAAACAATAAGTACAAGGTTGTATGACTGCACATAATATAAAATCTGTTCTTTTATTAAAACGTACTACTTATGTTAGATTTCATGCTTGTACTGAAACACTGTTTTAGATGAATTGCATGACCAGTTCCATAACAACCTTATCCATGCATTATATGTATTTGTCCGTGTTGGGCAAACGTTGTCCTCCACAATAAATTGGTACCATGTTGCTACGTTAAAGTACAATTACACAGTTGAATGTGTGTCCTAGGGCTAATACTGACGAGCTGTGTGTCAGTAACGTAGTCTTTTTACAAATGTATGTGTATGTAAGCAATGTTGGTGCGCGTTCCTGCTGCAGGAAATGTTAAGCATATTCTGTGTAAATGCTGGAATGTGGCTAAAACCTGAGGTGTGTGCACTTTTTTTAAAAATTTTTTTTTTTTTCTTACCAGCTGTTTGGGGTGGTGTTCTGGGACTGCAACAATTATTTTCAGCATAAAGTTCTCCATTTAGAATTTTCATAATCGATCTGTGTCTCATTTAAGAGTTACACAATGGCCTTTTAGCAGAATTACTGTTTTGATAGGACAGTGTGACTGATGTTTAATTGGCATCATTTACGAAATGGCTACCTTAATAACAGACCTGCCAGGCTATGAAACAATCAATGGATCCATGGAGGCGGATAAAACCCCGTTTAGACAGTGTGATCTATGGTGGTGCATTAATGTTTTAGTAGGAGCATTTGTTCTGTTTTAAAGCATGCTAACTGTTTTTTATTCCTTTCCTGAAATCTAGATTGTTTAGAATGGCCTGCATGCTATTTGTGGTATGAGTGCCGGGGTCATTTCGACAGTCTCGGTGAAACACGTTTACTGTTTGCAATCATCACTGAATTTCACTGACCAGCAGAAACTGCCCAAGCATATAAACAGCCCATTAACACTTGCTTTCTAAGTGTGCATTAAAACCCATATTACCTTTTTAAGTGTTTTTTTATTTTTTAATCCCTAATCTTAATTACAGTGAATTCATGTATCATATTGTAAATACTTATGGCTGTGCAGTGCTGTAACTATTTGTTACTGACGTTCTCTGTAACCGTTTTCACTCTTAAGTGGAAGATGTGTAGGCTAGTATGCTTAAGATGTTTTGTTCGATATATATTGTGTACATGAAAAAAATCTGTTGTAGTGCTTCATGAATATGTGGAGCAATGAGTAACAATGTTTTGGTTTCTTAGCAGAGGTGGGAACGATTTATGGTTTAGCTGTAGCATGTCCAGGCTTGACGTTAATGGTAGTCCGACTATCCGGGACAACCAAATGTTTGGTCTGGACAAGTCAAATCCACATTTGAACATCCGATGGGACAAGTTGAGTATTTGTTGAACATCACCATTTTTATAGTAATTATTCAAGAGTTACATCAATAAAATTCCAACAACACTGGTTCAGTCACCTCCATGATCCTGCCGTGTTATTTACGAAATTCTGGGGAAGCAGAGTACAGCAGGCAGTGCTCGAAACTAACGGTGTCCCGATGTCCCGGGGACCATAAAAAATGTCATCGGGACACAAAATTATCATATCTGGGACAATCCCGGGACAATGGAAAAAAATAGATCTAGAAAAAAAGTTCTACATTAATATTATTTACAAAGCCGTAACACACATGTAGACATTCACCTAATTTGTCAATTTTAATTTTAAAACGTTAACAGCGAAAAATACATAGTAGCTACACTTTCGATGCACCTGCATCCGTAGGCTACAGAGCAGCGCATTCTGTTCTAGAATCTTCGGCCGGAGTCCGCATTATATGGACTTGGAATGGAATTGCTACCGCACACGCTGCGCCGACTCTTGCCAGAACAAAAATGCTGAAGTGGTTGAAGCGGACCGACCGCGGGGAAGAAACTGAAAGCCCAGACATAACGTCTCCGGGACCTTCAGGATCCAAAGTGTCATCGCCTGGTCTGCAGGCAACGCTAGCAACTTAATGAACACTGTTAGACACGTTATAAAATACAACAGGAATGATGTGGATGATATTGACGGAAGATACCGTTCAACAGAATAAGTGAGTTTTCTTGGTGTCTTTCTAGTTCAGAAAGTTTAGTCAGTCAGCAGCACAACTGGGCTCGGACCTGGCACTATGCTGATGTTGCTAACATTTGCACCCACGTTTCGGCAGCGAAAGTTCATAAAATGGATAACGGAAAGTTCATAAAAATGGATAACGGAAAGTTCATAAAAATGGATAACGGTAATGGTGAAAATTATAAGTTGGCCTTATAAATGCCAACAGATATTCAAGGTATAAGTAGATGAAATGAACATAAAAGGGGTCTTATTTTCAACTAAAGTGTACTGCAGATGTAGGGAGTTGAAACATTTTCTGAATGAGCTAGTTGGCCCCTTTAAATAAACGGGTATCTATTCATACAGTGAGATCGCCAAAGTTTAATAAACTGAAAATGCAATAACTGTAATTTTGAAGTAGATGATGTATAGGACATGTGTCGCTTGTGTTTTGTGACTTATTGTAAAAATGATATAAAGGGTTCAAAATCGCATAGTTACAAATATAATAGTAACTTCATATGATAATATTAACCACTGGTTATTTCAGAGAGGAAAAAAATGGGGACACTATTGCTTCCATTCGGGACAATACAACACAGAATTCGGGACCACTGGGGGACACAAAGAAAAAAAGTTAATTTCGAGCCCTGACAGCAGGGGTGTGTGGTGTGTGTTGTGTGTTTTTTTTTTTTTTTTTAAATAAAAGTTATAATATTTAATTACAGATTATTAGACTTTGAATTCATTGAAATTAAAGAAATGGCGAACAAATACCTCAATAAAATATGTGGTGGATCTTTTCATTCAGACTGACACCCCCCCCCCCCCCCCCCCCATGGTTCACATTAACCATCACAAATGTCATAATGCTGAACTCATGGTTTGTTTTCATTCAAAACGATTGTCACCCTTATGTCCAACTTGTTTTCTTTTGGTTTCATTTTGTCAGAAGAAGGTGAAAAAGACGACAATCCTAACTCAAACCTGCAGATCAGGTAATGGGTTACAGCAACACATGCACCATAATGGGTCATTTGGATAGCTTTTGTTTGTTAAAGTTTGAGATTTATTGAAATTATAAATAAAGCATAATGATCATCACAATTATACCTGCTTTTTAATAAACTGTTGACCATTTTTCCTTTTATTTAACTAGTAAATACGTAATAAGGTTATGGCCAGGACAAGTGAAAAATCTTGCTGCTTGTCCCACTGGACAAGTGATTAAAAACTTAACGTTGAGCCCTGTATGCATCACTTTTGATTTCTTTCTACAGTGGTACAGGAGCCACCAGAAAACTATGCTTTTCAGATAAAGTACAGGTGAAATAAACTTCACCTGGCTGAAAAGGCAATGCACAAAATGGGCAAGGATGTGGGACAGGCCTTGTAGTGTGACGGAGAACAGCAGTGTGGCATCTGGGACAAAAATGTACCCTGACACACAGTCTAGCATGTTAGAATTTCTTCTATTTTCTCGCCCAGTTTGATGATGACTACGACATTGGCAATCAGGGAACAATTTCTTGACCCTCCTCCCCGATGACATGCAAGGATGTGAACAATGATTGACTGGCAACATTGCAAGTTTGATCCTGGTCTTCTGACCAAGACACAGCAATAGTTTATGGCACTATGATTGTACAATCGGATATGGTGACCATCCTGAAAGGGGGGAGGGAGTGTAGTCTGATCCCGGCATTAGCATTTGAAATGGAGTTTCATCAAAGTGGACAATGGGTCAGGGCATTTATCTGCTTTGCATGTAGAACTGCTAATCATTGATGGAGAGATGCGAGACTTGCACTGATGCGAGAACCTTGGAGTAAACACTGAAGTCTTGAGTATGGGTTAAGGGCAAGGTCAATGACCATTCATGTCCTAAATGGATCTAAAAATCTTATTCTCATGGTCATAACATGTATTGGGCCTCATTTATCTTTTAGTAAACTTGCATGCGCAAGGTATGTTCCCAACCCACAACTCCATCAAAGCTCAAGTGCACGGACAGCTGGGAGCACGAAACGAATGATCAGGGTAAAGGCTGAATGACAGAAGTGAAACTTAAAGCAGATACGCAGACCCTTTTATTTTCAAATAAATTTCTGAGTGGATAGTATCTCCATCCTTGACTCTTGTATGCTGCATAAATGGGAATAAAAAATATATATTTGAGAGTTAAAATCGACCGCAAAGTTGGCGTTCGAGCTGCCCCGCTGAGCCAGCCAGCCCTGAGTGCATGACATCACAGCGGTAACCGGTTTTAAGGCCGAGGCCTTTGACAGCTATAGACCAAAGTCATACAAATAAAAATTTATGGTGAAAGTAAGAAATCCCGTTACTGACTTGCTCAACTAAGACTGATTTGACTTCATTGATTGTGGCTTGACTCATTAAAACAGGATGCACTACTGTTCAAATGTTTGGGGTCACTTTGAAATCTCCTTATTTTTGAAAGAAAAGCACTGTTCTTTTCAATGAAGATCTCTTTAAACTAATCATAAATCCACTCTATACATTGCTAATGTGGTAAATGACTATTCTAGCTGCAAATGTCTGGTTTTTGGTGCAATATCTCCATAGGTGTATAGAGGCCCATTTCCAGCAACTCTCACTCCAGTGTTCTAATGGTACAATGTGTTTGCTCATTGCCTCAGAAGGCTAATGGATGATTAGAAAACCCTTGTACAATCATGTTAGCACAGCTGAAAACAGTTTAGCTCTTTAGAGAAGCTATAAAACTGACCTTCCTTTGAGCAGATTGAGTTTCTGGAGCATCACATTCGTGGGGTCGATTAAATGCTCAAAATGGCCAGAAAAATGTCTTGACTATATTTTCTATTCATTTTACAACTTATGGTGGTAAATAAAAGTGTGACTTTTCATGGAAAACACAAAATTGTCTGGGTGACCCCAAACTTTTGAACGGTAGTGTAGGTGTTATAACTTGTGCAACATGCATGCATTTTCACTGATAAAACGTAAAAAGGCTCATTAAATAATCAGATGAACTGAGACAATCACATTCTGAAGCAAATTAAATCATCTTATACTGGTAACTTAAACCCACAATACAAGTTACATGTATTAATCTAAATGCAGGTAAACAAATTTTTTTTTTTTAAGATCCAAATGAGAGTTGGAGCTTACCCGTCTGTGTTCTCACTTCTCGAAGGCTGATCTTGTGGCCGATTTTGTTTTTGAAACAATCTGACTTTCAGTTGTTCATTCAGTTCTCTGTTCATTCACTTCTTCCATGTAAGGGCGAGATGGCAGCAATATCCAGTGGAGAAATCAGACGGCTGCTCCACTCATTCACTTTTCTTTATTGAGGTATTTCACCTGACGTCACAGGGTCATGTGACGCCCCGGTGTCTGCAATTTTGAAGGTCAAGCTAGCTAATGTCAACAACATAGTAGCTGGTATGTTACTGTAGCAATGTTTTACGTTCAGTCATTTGGATGACTGTTAAAACCTTTCAGTCTCTAGTTTTTCCTTTACTGTATTTACTAGTTTACTGCAATTATGATCCGGCAGCTATTTACACCGGATCCAGTCTAAATAGCTGCCGGAGCGCGCTCCGGCTTGCTCCCCCTCAAATTAAGCAGCACGCTCCGGCTTGCTCCCGGAGTGCTCCGGCCGAGGTTCCGGAGCGTGCTCTGGCTTGCTCCCCCTCAAATTAAGCAGCGCGCTCCGGCTTGCTCCCGGAGTGCTCCGGGAGCAAGCCGGAGCGCGCTGCTTAATTTGAGGGGGAGCAACCCGGAGCGCGCTCCGGCAGCTATTTAGACTGGATCCGGTGTAAATAGCTGCCGGATCATAATTGCAGTAAACTAGTAAATACAGTAAAGGAAAAACTTGAGACTGAAAGGTTTTAACAGTCATCCAAATGACTGAACGTAAACATTGCTACAGTAACATACCAGCTATGATGTTGTTGACATTAGCTAGTGCTAACAGCTAGCTGCTAGTACACTGCTACAACTACACCGACCCTAATAATACAGTTCTTGGTCATTGCCTGGTAACATCAAATTTATAACGGGCCATGTCTCAACAGACTAAGTTATTTCAATGACATTTAATAACATATTTTGTTTATCCTGAGGACCAAAAGTAAATGAAAATGTGAACAAACCTTAGCTGTAATAAGATGGCGACCACCGGCTCCAGGGACGACCCACTGATGTAGGCATGTTACCCAGCCTGACACAAAATATTTGTAGGCATCCAAACTCTTATGACAAGGTTGAAACTTTGAGTTAGATTTTTGTGACCTCGGTGTGAAAAAAAAATATTGTTGAATAAATAAAGGCCCTATATGCAATGTTTTGTTTTCCTTATAGAAAAAATGCTGTAGTTTCAGAATATAACACCTAAAAAGCTGTATGATCAGCCCTTACTTGACTTTTTGCATGATTTATATTAAAAAGTAGGCGAAAATGACCTGTTTTTGGTGACAAAATATTTTGAACATCCACATTAATCCTGTTGCAGTTTGCAAAATAGTGATAAACTTGCTATCTATTAACCTTAGAATAAGAGTTTATGTTGTGTTCTTTTAAATAAGTATCAGTTTCAGTGGCTGCAGCAAGTAATGATGTCATACCAGCCAGTTTCATCAACGAACGTCATGTGACAAAATTTTTAGGAATTTTGAGCTTCTAGGTAAGGATTTGGCTTTTCATTCTTCCTGTTGAGTTTATATAATGATAAACCTGCATGTATTATACATCAATCTCTTTGTAATTTTGTTGGGAATAAGACAGTACCCAATACATAAGTTAATTCTAACACCAGATAAGTAAAATTAGTACTTTTACTAACCCTACCCCTATCAATTTTCAGTTCGTGAAAAAAATACACAGTGTTGTAAAAAAAAAAAAACTTGCATTCATTCAATTTTGAATGTAGAGTTACCAAAATTTAATCAATTATACCCATTTATATGGACTACAACCAGTTTACATTATTTTGGTCTAAAATCTTTTCTGAAATGAGATCAAGGTTTTTTTTTTTGTTTTTTTTTTTTAACGACAAAATTTCACATGCGTTTTTACCAATTTTTCAAGTATTGTCATGACCATTGAATGATGAAGTCAATCGACCCAATCGACTATTAAAGATTTTGCATAAATGATGTTATTTTCAGATTCCTGAGAAAATTTGACCCTATACTGATATATTTTCAGTCCATATATCACAAATTGATTTTTTACCCTAAATGTCACTAAAATCTAACTCAGTCCTCGAACCTTGTCTTATACGCTTTCAGATCAATACCTGTGTATGGCGATGGGTTTTTAACGACATGGGTATACAGATCATGTGGGCCGAAGTCAGGTAAAGACGAGGGCTTCGTGTACTTCCGTACGTCAGTGAACAATCCTGGTGGAAGCAGGTAAACGTCGTTCTCTAAGCCTGCTAACCTCAATTTTTGCAAATACCTCTCCCTCTGCTCGCCCTGTAAATGCCCTACGTCGCTGGATAGTGAAGGTGTTTTCTGCATCTCGCTCCTTTTTCTTTTATGTTTTTCGTTTGTCGCCTTCCTCGCATTCAAACTGATTCGAGCCGTGACGTCCGAAATGGCAGCATCACATGACTTGGTCACGTGGGTGAAAAACCTCAATACTGTGTATTCCGCCATTACTGCTCGCCTCAGGCAATTACTAAAACCCGGGACGGAACATCACCGGTTTTAGCAACAACTGCAGGGAGGTCACTGCCCGAGCGATATATCCCGTTCTGTCCCGGGTTTTAGCAACAACCCTCGGCTCATTCTGGGAGGACTAGTGCAACTGAACTCTCTTTCCTTTTAAAAATAAATAAATCAATAAAATAAATACTTTCCTTCAATTGTTGGTACTGCACCCTCTTTCAATACGGGCTTATAGCCAACGCTCCTCAACAGATCAGAGGTTTCATACGAGTCCTCAGTAAAATGAGCAGAGGAGAGACCACTTCATAGGCCCCAATGTGCCCGTGAACAACTCGCAAAAAGCATCCAAATCTTTGCAGTTTGAACATTCTTGGACCATGAATGCAACGTAAATCCACCTTCTGTCATATTGCTGCACCATCCAAAAACACATCTACGTGACATGACGATAAATTCCATCAAAATGGAGGATCGTAGTTGCAGTCAGCTCTGTGTTTTAGTATAGCGGAAATGGCGATGAGACCGATAGACTTCCTGTTGTGACATTATGGACGTCAAGGTCATTCACTCAGACCGTTACCTATATGAATCACTTTAATCGTAAAAATGACTATATTAGATTTATTGTTAACGCTTAAAACTATTCCTGTACCATTCTTGAGGTCTTAAGGCATTTATAAACGAAAGTGAGGCCATGGTTCTGTGTATATGCTTTAATCATTTTGGGTCATTTCTATGCCAATAAGAAGCTTAATATGTGATGTTAATAAAAAGCAAGGGATAAATCCTCATCAGGTTAAGTGTTTGTTTATGGCTTACGGCTATGTGCAGATAGAATGGCTGGCTCATCCTCTGTTGATACAGTGCCATTTCTATTGTTAAAGTTGAATGACTAGATTCATTTGGGTTAATTTATGGATTTATGTTGGCTCATGTTCTCTAGTTTTTCAGAAATGTTCTTGGCAGTGTTCTTTAGTTGCTGTCCTTGTGAACAGATCTAGCTTGTGGATGTACAGTGGTGCTTGAAAGTTTGTGAACCCTTTAGAATTTTCTATATTTCTGCATAAATATGACCTAAAACAACAACAGATTTTCACACAAGTCCTGAAAGTAGATAAAGAGAACCCAGTTAAACAAATGAGACAAAAATATTGTACTAGGTCATTTATTAATTGGGGAAAATGATCCAATATTACATATCTGTGAGTGGCAAATGTATGTGAACCTTTGCTTTCAGGATCTGGTGTGACCCCCTTGTGCAGCAATAACTGCAACTAAATGTTTGCGGTAACTGTTGATCAGTCCTGCACACCGGCTTGGAGGAATTTTAGCCCGTTCCTCCGTACAGAACAGCTTCAACTCTGGGGTGTTGGTGGGTTTCCTCACATGAACTGCTCGCTTCTGGTCCTTCCACAACATTTCCATTGGATTAAGGTCAGGACTTTGACTTGGCCATTCCAAAACACTAACTTTTTTTTATTCTTTTCTAACCATTCTTTGGTAGAACAACTTGTGTGCTTAGGGTCGTTGTCTTGCTGCATGACCCACCTTCTCTTGAGTCAAGATTCTCTTGACTGTAGTCACTGTGCAATGGTGCCATGGTGTTTATGGGAAGGGTGTAATCTTTTTTTTTTTTTTTGGGGGGGGGGTTGTCTGTTTGCCTGTTATAAAGGCTACGTTCACACTGCAGGCTGAAGTGACTCAAATCCGATCTTTTCGCCCATATGTGACCTGTATCCGATCTTTTATTGACAATATGAACGAGACAGATCCGATTTTTTTCAAATCCGACCCAGGCCGTTTGGATATGTGGTGCTAATTCCGATTCCTATCCGCTCTTTTCATATGCGACTTCAGTCTGAACTGCCAGGTCGCATTCATCCGACTTACACGTCATCAACAAGCCACAAACGTCACTATTCTGCGCTGAAGTAGGCGGCGCGTCTCTCAAAAAAGTTAACAACATGGCGCATAATCACGGGCGCAGATAGAGGGTGGGACGAGTCATATTTAAATTCACCTCGTTCGGTCCCCCCTACTTATAGGGAGGAAAAAACGTCTATGCTGTCTTTCTTTGCATAAGGCAAACCTCACGGAAAAATCAAAAGACTAATTACCATTCGGTTTATTGAGGTGCACGGCAGTGTATACATATAGTTGCAACAACTCACATAAAACAAAACAAAGACTGATATTCGGTTGGTTGAGCTGCGCAGACTGCACAGGTTGCGAGCTCGAGCTTGGTTGCTATGGTTACTAACAACAAGTTTGACAGGCATATCGGGGTTGGGGTTGGTTTGCTGGCAGCTTTGTCCCCCCCAGTTCAAAAAACGTATCTGCGCCCCTGCGCATGACATCAGTGCGAGGGACGCTTCGGGCTGTGAAGGTTCTGAATTTTCTCAATGGAAGGATGCAGAGGTTAGGGAGCTGATTTCCATTTGGGGGGATGCAGCTATTCAAGCTAGATTGGATGAGTCATACCGCAACCGGGCGGTTTTACTTCCGTAAACACTGGCCATGCTCACTGCGTGTGACGTCGTCGTATCCTGCAGTGCGCATGCGGAACACTTTTAGGTCGCTTTTCGTTCATACTGAGGATCACATACAAGTCGCATATATTTGTTAATGTGAACGACCTCACAAAAAAATCGGATTTCACAAAAAAATCGGAATTGAGCATTAAGCCTTGCAGTGTGAACGTAGCGTTATATTGAGTTGTCTGTCTTGTGTTTTTTTTTTTTTTAAATGTATATTGTTGAGCATTGTATGCAGTGCATGAGGTCCAAGACAAATTTCCCTTTGGGATAATAAAGTATATATCATCAGGTTCAGTTCATGGACGGATGTCCTGACATTTTCCTTTAGAATTCGCTGCTATAATTCAGAATTCATTGTTCCATCAATGATGGCAAGGCGTCCTGGTCCAGATGCAGCAAAACGGGCCCAAACCATGATTCTACCACCACCATGTTTCACAGATGGGATAAGGTTCTTATGCTGGAATGCAGCGTTTTCCTTTCTCCAAACATAACACTTCTCATTTAAACCAAAAAATTATATTTTGGTCTCATCCGTCCACAAAACATTTTTCCAATAGCCTTCTGGCTTGTCCACGTGATCTTTAGCAAACTGCAGACAAGCAGCAATGTTGTTTTTGGAGAGCAGTGGCTTTCTCCTTGCAACCCTGCCATGCACACCGTTGTTGTTCAGTGTTCTCCTGATGGTGGACTCATGAACATTGGCTAATGTGAGAGAGGCCTTCAGTTGCTTAGAAGTTACCCTGGGGTCCTTTGTGACCTCATCGACTATTGCACACCTTGCTTTTGGAGTGATCTGTGTTGGTCGACCACTCCTGGGGAGGGTAATCATGGTCTTGAATTTCCTCCATTTGTACACAATCTGTCTGACTGTGGATTGGTGGAGTCCAAACTCTTTAGAGATGGTTTTGTAACCTTTTCCAGCCTGATGAGCATCAACAACGCTTTTTCTGAGGTCCTCAGAAATCTCCTTTGTTCGTGCCATGATACACTTCCACAAACATGTGTTGTGAAGATCAGACTTTGATAGATCCCTGTTCTTTAAATAAAACAGGGTGCCCACTCACACCTGATTGTCATCCCATTGACTGAAAACACCTGGCTCTAATTTCACCTTCAAATTAACTGCAAAACCTAGAGGTTCACATACTTTTGCCACTCACAGATATGTAATATTGGATCATTTTTCCTCAATAAATAAATGACCAAGTATAATATCTTTGTTTCATTTGTTTAACTGGGTTCTCTTTATTTACTTTTAGGACTTGGGTGAAAATCTGATGATGTTTTAGGTCATATTTATGCAGAAATATAGAAAATTCTAAAGGGTTCACAAGCTTTCAAGCACCACAGTATTTGAGAGATACTCCAAAGCACTTCGAGATGTCGCGCTTTGATAAGGAGAGTCTGATAAATGCTTTAAACATAGTAGAAATAAACAGCTTAAACTACTTTATTCTAGATGTAAAAGTGCAGTAATCCATGCAAGTGATATGATTTTGAAGTCGATCAAGTTGAGGTTTGCATTAGTTATTCTTCTTATGTAAATTTATACACGCTACGGAGCACGAGTAGAATACGAATGCTTTTCCAAACCTGGGGGATTTTCATGAAGATCAAATTCTTTGTGTAAATACTCGTACAATTTGCAAGTAAATCTGTTTGTCTCCTGCTTGATAAATGAGGCTGATTATCCTGATACAGTAGCATAAGTGTGATGCATCTTTGAACCAAAATGGTAACTGTCTCACATAGATGTTTGAATTCTAGCTTATTTTGTGAACAGTTTTTAGGCCTTCTTGACCAGGACACTGACTTCCTCTGTTTAATTTTTTTTTTAAATGCAAATGTTATCTCTGTAAAACAAATGAGTCAAGGCTAAGAGCACAATGTGCTATTGCTTAGTGATGCAGTGTAATCAGGATTGCCTTCCTGTCACACTTTGGCCAAGTAGCTGTCACTGGACACTTCTTTTGGAGATGTTGATGTGCCTTAATCTCAGTTGGAAGATGGAGTGCCTCAGGGCTTGGTTTTGAAATTTAGCCAGCTGCGTGTGGATGGTTTTTCTCTGACCCAGTGATATTGTTAGAGTGCTCAGATTCTGATCAATATTCCTTACATATTTGAAGCTGGATTCCTGAATCAAGAAGATGTGACAGTAGCAGACTGGAAAAATGTGGGTGCTCCTGTTGGTTGGCGTTCATCCAGCTACAGTATCATCCTGCACTGAGCCTTTTTTTTGAGACTTTATAAAATTTAATATGATTTCCCTTCCACTTCACTGAACCTCGGCTGTTTTCATTCTTGCGAAATTCTACGGGTTATGTCTAGGGTTGAAAATGGCCTATAACAGTTTCTTAACACAGAAAAACAGCCTGGTATAAATTTTGAAACTGACGGACTTATTTTCTTGTTCAACAAGGCGCAACTAAAATATTTTAATGAGAATTTTTGCTTTTGCAGCTGATGTCATTGCACAAACTCATAACTGTTCTTTGGCAGCACCTTTCCATAATTTCTGTGCTGATTTGAAAGTCAAATTACAGCCTTTACTAGTTAGGGATGTGCAAAATTTCTTAATCTGGCTATTAAATAGGATTGTTCATATTTTAGATTGGACTGGAATTTTAAGTACTTGCATGATTTAAACGTTAGTCGTAAGGAGCCAGCATAATCGTATTGTAAACTTTTGTATTAATTTTCACATCAGTTATTTTTGTCTTTTGTATTTCTTACCAGGAAGAGCTGTCCTCTTTTTTTAACTCCTGTTCATACAGGAATTATTTTGTCATCGTGTGCAAGTGATTATTATTATTATTTTTTAAAAGAGCTCATCATGCCAGGCCAAAACTTTTAGGAAAGGCCAGTTTCAAAATAATTAAAAGTAGAATTTAGGATGTTTTTTGAAGTTTTAAATCGGCCCCTGGAAGCATATGAAATTGAGTTGTATTCGACCAGTCACGTTTGAACCTACTGGTATTAAATCTGTTTTTCACGATGGCTGAAAAGGCTATATTTTGAAAGCATCAATGTCTGTTCAGAGGAGTCTGATGAGGCAGGAGAAATGACATGCTGGATGTGTTCTGTCTCAGAGCAGGTTTCTCATACAACATGCTAATGAGGGCTCGCTGTGGAGGAGAGCTCCAGCTTTGAATGAGTGGGCTGGGTTGTGGTCCTCTTTTGACTCCGGAGGGAAGAATCACGATTTTCATTCAATTAGCTATAAACGAGAGATCAAACGGAGGAAAACTATATTTTTGATGAAACAGCAGGTTGCTTGCAAAGTGCATCATTCATCCTCTTTCAAGACCTGAGGGCTCTGTTCAAGCCTTGTTCATAAACTGATTCTTTACCCTGCTCATTGTACTTGCACTGATCACTCAGAGCTAGCTGAAGCTGCCTTGTTTTTTTTTTTCCCCCCTCTTCAGGATAAATTTGGATTAATTCATTAGCTAGCAGACTGGGCAAGTAAAGGCTCCAGTGTGCTGCAGTGTCGTGATTTTGTTGCTTGGAAAATGAATCGACTCGGCCAAAGAAGAGAGGTTAGTGTAATATGATATAGTACAGCCGGCTGGTTTGTTAAGGGCATTAATGCAGGCTATGGAAAAGGAATGAGTGTAGGATTTCCTGAGGAGGGAAACAGCTATTTAGCTGTAGTTCTTTTTTTTTTTTTCTCCTCCTGTAGGTCATTGTGTTCTCTTGTGACTCCGATTTAAAAAGTCATTGGTAAACATTTTGGATGTGAGTTCACGTTGCATTGCTAGTAAAACTATATTTGAGTCTGACGGCTTTTTTTTTTTTCCTTCCCCCTTTCTGTTTAATTGGTAGATAACTTCTCATTCTAGAAGGGCAGTTATGACTGTTGCGCTGTACTTTATTTTGCTCAGTTGGCTGTTTTCTGTAATTAATCTGCTTGGAAACAACAGATCTGCCCTCGGACTGCGCCTCGGCTGGTGTGTGTATTGAATCAGGCAGTGGGATTTAGAGGTGTGACTTTAGTACACAAGTTATGAGGCGTTCTGGATACACCATGCACTCACATTCATACACACATTTGCTGCTAGAGGCCGTTTATCAGAGCCAACGGACAATTGATTAGATAATTGGTAGGAAATAAACACACTACCTGAGCTGAGGCTCGAACGTAGGCCCATGGAGCTGTGACGCTAAACCACTGCACCGCCCCAGTTGTTAACCTGATTCTACTCATCCCCCTTCATTTCTTTCGTCAGTAATCAAATTTTGTTTGTCTACTCTGGCAAAGCTATAGAATATTGTTGGATTGACTTAAATACACCTCTTCCAAACTGTTGACCTGTTCCTTTAAATTTGTGCTTTGCCACAGCCTGCCCTGGTTTTATCATAACCTGCAGTTGCTGTTTTTATGTGAAATGAATTTGCTTAATGGATTCGTTCTGGAAGCAAAATGGATATATGCATCTTATCAGATCTTGCACAGGCACATTGTCTCATTACAGTAAATTGCTTACAGCGGCCTGATATTTTGCTTGAAAGTGATTTGGAACATGTGCATTAAACAGGATTATCTACTTAAGGTCTGGAAGCTTTTGAGGTAGTTCTTTTCATTTGACATTGTGGTTTTTGGATGGTGAGTGTGATGGTGAGTAAAAGCTACAGTCTTAGGCCCACTTTACACGGGGACGGTATAAAACAAAAACACAAAAGTCCGTTTTCGTTCTCACTTTTTTCCGCGTCTACACGACCGTTTTCAAGGAGGAAATCTGCGTCTATATGGTGACGCACAAATGTCTCCGCTATGTCTGCACGCATGCGCAACATCTTCTGTCTTGTCTGATCTGCACATCTGCGCTGCTGTTCTGTCAAGTTATCCTACCAAGCCTACTACGCATGCGCGAAATCCAGGAGGGTAGGAAAATTCAACAGTAGTTTTGTCCCACCGATCAGCTGGGCTGATCGAAAATTGGTGAGAATTTCACGCATTTGCCGATTTTTATGTTTTATGCGTATTGGTCGAGTCTTTGGCTGAGTCAAATAATTTGTAATGACTTGTTTTGAATAATAAAACGGTCTGTATGAGAACTTGCTAGGATAACTTTACAGAACACCGGTCCGGCTAAGGTACTGTAGTGCTCGAGGGAGGAGCAGGAGCAAACCGAAACTCTTTTAATCTGCCTTTATTAAGTAACACTCACTCTTGTTTCGGTGAAGAGAAAAGGCAGTGTCCATCTCAGCAAAATAAACCCGTTCGGCTGCTAGTTTTGTTTTCAGTCTCGGGTTTATGGTTTCATGAGCGGCTTGAATAGGCGGCGTGCACGCACACGCGTGTGCGTGTTTGTGTAACTTGGCGACACCAAACTGAGGAGCTCCAGCTGGGCGGGTGAGCAGGAAAACACATCTACTGCATTAAAACACAGAGCAGCTTGAAGGTCCGTTGGATCAATGTAATCAGACATGCTCTTACTTTTTTACTTACTTTCTTACTTCCCGGGCTGGCATGTGCAGTATATGACATATGTATGACGTAAACGCGTACCCGACGTGAGCAGATCCGAGCAGAGTTTCACGTATTGGGTAGTTTAGACGGATATGCAACGGGGGCCGTTTTTAACTTATCCACTCTGGAAGGCGTTTTCAATTTTATTCGTTTTTCAGCCTCGGAAACGCCATCCTCGTGTAAACGAAAGGCACTTCTGATAAAATATTTAGTTGTTTTTACCCGACAGCGTCCTCGTGTAAACGGGCCCTTAAATCATTTCGCCACGGTTCTGTAGTTGTAGTTTATAGGAAGAGAGTTTGTAACTCATCCTTCATGTTTTATCATTTCACTAAAATATTTGAGATTTTTCATACTATAGTGGAGTTATACATTTAATATAAAATTAGGTACTACCTAATAGCGGAGCTTCCATTCAAATGAAAACAAACATGCAACAGATGATGTACTTCGATGTGTTTCAATTTTATCACAAGAAGATAAATTTCTCCAAACTCGCGTGTATATTCTTTTTATTACTATAAACTGCAGTGTGCTTTAGGAGTTTTATAGCAAAATGGTTTGAAAACAAAAGTTACATAATTCATGAAAACACTGACTGGATTCAGGTCAACTTGTCAGATCCTGAAGGATTTCAGTGATTTTCAAAATCAACATCACTATTTAGAATTACATTCCTACAACTCATAATTTCTAATTCATTTTTTACACGTTTTCTTTCTCTTTCAGCTTGTCGCTTTTCTTGTGAAAGATTTCTTCGCCTTTCTCTTGCTCTTTCACATCTTTCCTTTTCTTCCTCTGTCAAAACTATCTCTTCCCAGTTTTGACTTCATCTTTCTCTCTTTGGTTAACTTGTTCTGAGATCTTGGTTTGTAAAAATGTCAGTAGTTTTTTTTTTTTGCCCTGTTTAGTTGTTCTCAGTGGAAAAACCCGATAAATATGAAATTATCTGTAGACAAAAATAAGTTATGTAGGCGTGCTCGCGTTTCTAGTTCCTGCCAAAATCAAACAGCCAATCAGAATCGCAAGAGGGACGAAAGTACAACTCAATGGGTTACCATATTTTCTTAAGTATGGAGCTCTGTTAAAAATGAGTACATACTTGGCCTGGCAGAGAGTGGACCTTCCAGCTGCTTTATGGCAAGCTTTACATGTGATTTAAACCAAGGGAGATGAACAAAAGATTTCACGGTAGATGGACTTTTCGGAGTCTTGAGCAAAGCTAGGAAGGACAAGTTTGGGGATTTTAAAAATATTTATCTTATTGTTGGTTATTTAGTGCTTCTCTGTCCCTTAGCAAGGAACAGGATGTTTTTGTTATCCTGGTTTTAATGTTAATGACATCTGTTGAGGGTGAAATCAGACAATGCACTTCAGAAAGTTTGTAAACTATAGCAAAAACTTTTAGTTAAATGACAACTGATTGGATAAATCATACAAGATTAGATTAGATAAAACTTTATTGATCCCTTTGGGAGGGTTCCCTCAGGGAAATTAAGAATAAGAGTTCATAACGTTGTGAATCTGAGACCGTAGAAGAAGAATGCAGCAGCAGGTCACTTAAAAATGGTCAAATCATGTCCTTTTTTGTTTCTTTTTTGTACTAAAATAAAAATGATCAAACTTGGACCTTTTTAAGTGTCCACAGTAAAGCAACAACTTTGTTCCAGCATGCAGTGGCTTGACTGTTTTCACATTTGAATGGAAAGCGTGTCGAGAGCAGCTGCGCTGCTGGAATTTTGTTGTGTGTATGAAGACTGTTGGTGCTGTGAGAGAGGATGGGCTGGAAAGGGGGGGAAAACATTTACCTTCATAAATGCCCCATCACAGTGTAAGTGCACTGTTTTAAAGTGCATATCCTGGACCAAATTCGTTTTTTTTATATATGAAAGTATGTCCCTTATGCACTCATCCAGAAGGGTAATTTTGCACAAGGCCGTCTGTCTACAGCAGAAAAAAAATAAACTAACAAAACGCGTCTGGAAAAATCCCAAGGGAGTCTGGAGCCAGGTTCGTGACGTTACCTGCGGAAGCGCCAGCAGGCTGCGAGAGCTTGCACGGTTTCAGTGCACAGCCTGTGTAGACCAAGCGCTCCCATTTCTCTCTCATTGTCCGGTCTTTTGGGAAACGATGAGTACTAATCCCATCAAGATTGGTGTTGCTACACCCTCCTACGATACATCTGTTAACCATTTTAATAATTACGTGATAACGTTGAAGAAATTTGCTGAAAACCACCAGGTTGTTTTCTCATAAACAAACCAGCGCTGACGTAGGATTCAGAGAGAGGCGTCCTGCACGTGACGTCACGAAAATCAATGTTTCCCGGGAAATCCAAATGCCAAATTTTTTCAGAGGCGGACCAATTCGCCTCAAATGGCTTGATTTCAACTGAATTTTTCTGGTATTGTGCAAGGTAAAAAAAATTGCACAAAATGTGACAGATATTTGACCAAAGTTTAATATAAAATAGAATTACATTGATCTTGCTCCTGAATTTGCCCGTGATATGCACTTTAACCCTATATAAAGAAATAAACAAACCAACTTGAGTCATTTGTTTACTTGCGTAAACTTAATAGTTAAGCTGACCCTTATATTTAGTATTCCCCTCTTGTCAGTTGTAATAGTTTTCCATCCAGCTCTTTAATGTAAGCTTGGAAAACAAACATTCTGAATGCAAACATTGGGTGGGACTAAGATTTTTTTTTTTTTTTTTTTAATTATACACTTGGTTGAGGTGGTGGAAAAGTTGATTGATCAACAAGATACGGAAAACTGAGAGAAATTAGTTTCTGAGTAAATAACACGGGGCCATATGCAGACTTGAGTAAATGGCCAAAGTACTATGGCCAAAAGTTTGTGGACACCTGACCATCACACCCATATGTGGTTCTTCCCCCAAACTGTTGCTGCAACGTTGGAAGCATGCAATTGTATCGGAGATCTTTTTGTAGCTTTACAATTTTCCTCCACTGGAGGGAGGGGCCTGAACATGTTCAAGCCCAGCAGTGTCCTTGTGCACAAAGCAAGCTCTATGAAGACACGGACATCCACTCATACCTCCAGCAAAGAACCTTTTCAGTGTCCATAGGCCAATACTCCTCACCCCCTGCCCCTGTGTCTTGCGGTGTCGCCCAGGGGTCAATCGTGGGTCCTGTTCTTTTTTGCCTTTATCTGCTCCCACTGGGTAACATCATTAGAAAACTTAATATTACATTCCACTTTTATGCTGACGATTCCCAATTGTAGCTCCCTCTAAAATCTGGAAATTCCTTGCAGCCTTTTCTGGACTGCCTTAAAGGGCTGATGACACGAACATGACTCTATGCAATTTCTTAAATAAACTATACAACATGGCAAACGTTAAATTTCTGTTATAATTACGTGAAAAGAACCTGTTACGTGAATATCCAACTTTTAATTGCACAGCACAAGAAAACTGGGTCCATGGCTCGCGGCCATGTTGTGACGTCAGCGGAAGAACACGCTGCGGTTCACTGGCTGTTCTACTCTGGTTCTACTCAATGGAAATGGCGCATGAAAACGCCGGTGAACTCTCTAGTGCTAGCTCTTCCTCTTCTGGGAGTCTAGAATTGTGTTGATCTCTTCCGAATAGAATCTATGATAGCCTACCCTCTTTACCCTTTGCCTCTCGTTGCTAGGCGGCAGTTACATGAAAGCCGCAAGCTTTCACAAGCAAATACATGACTGATATCACGCCAACTTTGATTACATTTATGATTATCATGTAGAATCTATAGCTCTACGTACCTTTTATCTTATGTCGTTTCACAACACGTTCTGACAGGAGGACTGTCTTTGGATCCGGCATAGCTACTAGTAGACCCCCTCCGGGATACTGGCAGTGTTGCCAGATTGGGAGGATTCCCGCCCAGTTGGGCGGTTTCAAGTGCATTTTGGTGGGTTTTGAACATATTTTGGGCTGGAAAACGTCAGCAGTATCTGGCAACAGATACTGCTGACGTTTTCCAGCCCAAAATATGTTCAAAACCCACCAAAATGCACTTGAAACCGCTCAACTGGGCGCAAACCTCCCAATCTGGCAACACTGTGTAGGCACTGCTGATGGTAGTAACACACGTTTGTGCTGAACTGAACACCCAAGAGATTCTTTTAAGCTGGGAAGGGTGTCAGAACAATCCAAACCGAAGTGTTCAGAGCACAGGACGGATGTTGGTGAGGGCTCCCACTTGTCACGAGTGCACCTGACTTGCTTCACCCACTTCACATGCAGCTCGGGATCTCTGGGAAACTTGAATAAACTTACCCCATCCTTGTAGGTTTTGGAGCAAAAGCCGGCAACACAACGTGAATGCATAATAACTAATTTTTATATATATATATATATATATATATATATATATATATATATATATATATATATATAAAATAATACTAATAATGACAAACTGAACACCTGTCGCATCAACAACAAACTGGTAAGTTAGGAGGAAGGTTCTTTCGCTGACGTCATATACGTAGCTCCTCCTCCTCTTTCATCTCCTGGGTGTTGCAGCCCCGTCAGATTTGCCCAAATAGCTGCGTTTTTTATCATAATTTGTAAAATAGGCGCCTTCGTGAATTAATATATGGATCATCGGGAATTTACTTTTTATGTTATAAAACATCGCCAAAGATGCCAAAAACGTGTCATCAGCACTTTAAAGAAATTAAAAACTGGATGGCCAATAACTACTTTCAGTTAAATGAAGACAAAACTGAAGTCATAATCTTCGCCCCCCCCCCCCCCCCCCCCCCCCCCCCAAATCCAGAAATTCCATCTCTGGCAACCTTGGCTCTCTTACTCCATTTGTCAAAACCCATGCAAGAAACCTGGGTGTTATTCTTGACTCCCAACTCAGCCTTGACAAACAAATCTCTTCTGTTAAGACTAGTTTCTATCAATTAAGGATCATTGCAAAACTTAAATCTGTTTTGTCATACAATGACCTGGAAAAAGTCATCCATGCCTTTATAACTTCACGCTTAGATTACTGTAACTCCCTTTATTTTGGTCTCCCTCAAACACTGGTGTCACGGCTTCAAATTGTCCAAAATGCGGCTGTTAGGTTGCTTACTAACACAGAAAAACATGAGCACATCACACCTGTCCTAGCCTCATTGCACTGGCTTCCTGTCCAGTCTAGGATTCAATTTAAGATCCTGTTAATGGTTTTTAAAGCTCTTCATGGCTTGGCCCCCAACTACTTAGCTGCTGCTATTCATCCCCCTGAGGTTCCCATGTCTCTTAGATCTTCCAGCAGAGGTCTCCTCCATGTTCCCCGAACTCATCTTAAGCTAAAAGGTGATGGAGCTTTTGCGGTCGCTGGTCCTCGGCTGTGGAACCTTCTGCCTCCTGACATTAGAAATGCCCCCTCTATTACTGTTTTCAAATCCAAGCTCAAGACACACCTTTTCACATTAGCATTCCCTACATTTTTAACTCTTTTTTTGTCATGTCAGTAATTGTTTGTCTTTTGTTGCTGATGTTTAAATCAGTTTTTGTTTCTTTATATATTTTATATCTATTTATTTTTACACTCTGTACAGCACTTTGGTCAGTGTAAGCTGTGTTTAAATGTGCTTTAGAAATAAATTTTACTTACTATGGTTTGCTAAGACTGGAGTGAAGGAGAAGCAGCTTTTATTTTGTCAAATGTACACTCTACAATGAACTCAAGTGCACACGCACACAATTGAGCAATGAGTGCACGCGCGAACCCAGAGCGGGCATCTCCTGGGAGCAGTTTGGGGTTGGGTTCTTTGCTCAAGAGCAGGTCAGCCATAGATACAGAGGGAGGGGAAAGTGCTGTTCATTCACTCATTGCTGTTTAGTTTTATTTAATTTTTTTCTCTCCGTTGGTCCAGGGAATTGAACTGGTGACTGAGCCCATGGCTGCTTGTCTCACCTTTAGGCCATGGCTGTCCCGTGGAAGAATTTTAAAGCGCATACGCAGAGCTATGGCCTCACTTTGATTTTATAAATGCTTTGAGACCTCAAGAATGGCACAGGAATAGTTTTAAGCGTTAACAATAAATCTAACATAGTAATTTTTACGATTAAAATGATTTTATATAGGTAACTGTCTGAGTGAATGACCTTGACATCTGTAACGTCGCAGTAGGAGGTCTATCGGTCTCTTTGCCATTTCCGCTATACTAAAACACAGAGCTGACTGCAACGCCGATCCTCCATTTTGAGCTAATTTATCGCCATGCCACGTAGATATCTTGCTGGCCGGTGCAGCACCACGACAGAAGGTGGATTTACATTGCGTTCATGGCCCAAGAATGTTCAAACTGCAAAGATTTGACGCGTTTTGCGGGAAGTTCACGGACACATTGGGCGCCTATGAAGTGGTCTCTCCTCTGCTCTGCACATTTTACTGGACACTCGTACGAGACCTCTGATCTGTTGAGGAGTGTTGGCTATAAGCCCGTATTGAAAGAGGGTGCAGTACCAACAATTAAATAAAACTACAAGAAAAGGAAAGTATTCCTTTTTAAAAAAGAAAGTAAGTTCAGTTGTACCAGTTCTCCCGGAGCATGAGCCGAGGGTTGTTGCTAAAAACCCGGGACGGAACGGGATACGACACATTTATTGCTCGGGCAGTGACCTTCCCGTGGTTGTTGCTAAAACCGGTGACGTGACGTCCCGGGTTTTAGTAATTGCCTGAGCCGAACAGTAATGGCGGAGTACTCAGTATGGAGAATGAGCGGACCAGCCGTCTGATTTCTCTGCTGGATATGCTTGCCTCAGCAGCAATATCTGGCACTTGGGTGGAAGAAGAGAATGAATGGAAAACTGAATGAACAACTGAAAGTCAGATTGTTTTGAAACGATTGGCCTTCAAGAAGCGAGAACACAGACCTGTAAGCTCCGACTCTCATTTGGATACAAAACACTACGTTGTTTACCTGCATTTAGATTAATACAGCGTCATGGTCAGTTCAAAACCTGCTATGTGACAATTTAGGTCAATTCTCAAGGATGATTTTTTTTTTTTTTTGCAATTTATGCTAATATAATGCTGCAATTTAGCCATTTTGATGGATATTGACCTAGCTAATAATAGAACAAGTAAACTTAAGAATAAAGGTTCTGCGTATCTCCTTTAAGTGGCCAGCACGGTGCCCTGAACTGAACCCCACTGAAGACCTTTGGAATGAACTGACAGTCACTACGTTTACATGCACATAAAGAGAATCGAATTTCTGCCGTTGCTCGACTGAAATCGAAGTTCAAAATGCCATGTATACACCTTAATTCGGCTGAAATTGAACCGAACTTGATTTCTCGGAATCGAGCTACACGACCTAGTTTATGCGATTTCTGCCGAGCTACTTTGTGCATGTATGGACCCTTTTCACGTGACATCACGACAAACGCGGCCGCCATTTTGGACGTGTACTACCAGTAGTTTACCACAGCCAACATTGAGGAACGGCAGCAAAGAAAGTTTTTACTTTCAGCAAGACTTCCATCATGCCATTATATTGTTGTGCACCTGGATGTAGTAACCATCAACAAACAAGGCAAGGTTTATCATTTTATCGGATCCCGACGGAGAAGATGGATAGCGGCCATTAACAGATTGGCAGCCCTCGGCATACCAACGCTTGTGTAGTGACCACTTTGTTGGAGGTAAGACGAATAAAATTAGCCAGAAAAGGCATTACATTGCCGTTAACATTCTGTGGCAGCGAGTGTGTAACCAAATAGGCTAAAATAACCCATTGTAACCTCTTTGTTCTTCTGTAGTAGCTATTGTTGACTAGCTAATGTCAACAACATAGTAGCTGGTATGTTACTGTAGCAATGTTTACGTTCAGTCATTTGGATGACTGTTAAAACCTTTCAGTCTCAAGTTTTTCCTTTACTGTATTTACTAGTTCACTGTAAGGTATTAGGCAGAGACCCGTCCACCCGTAAATTTGACGGGCAATTGCCGATTTCAACGGGCAAGTATACACACAGACGGATACTGAAACGGACGATAATGCCGAAAATTTTCGCACATGAATACTCCCACATGTCATCCGATAAATCCAGTTATGTTCCGCCCACACACGGACTGGCCATCGGGAGTAGCGGGAGTTTTCCCGGTGGGCTGGTGGTTCAGCGTGGGCCGGCGGAGAAAAAAAAAAAAACAAAACAGTTGCGCGCTGGCCTTTAATATGATAAGCAATGTTAACAGTTTCTTTAACAAACTGTTAACATTGCTTATTACAGTTGCGCGCTGGCCTTTAATATGATAAGCAATGTTAACAGTTTGTTAAAGAAACTGTTAACATTGCTTATCATATTAAAGGCCAGCGCGCAACTGTTTTTTTTTTTTCTCCGCTGGCCCACACTGAACCACCGGCCCACTGGGAAAACTCCCGCTACTCCCGATGGCCAGTCCGTGTGTGGTTCCGCCATCATTTACAAATCGTAAGAAACACAGTTTAATACGAAAAATACTGAAAACTTAAAATGAAAAATCAGAATATTTCATCGTTTCCGCCATTTTGGCCCGCACTGAATCTTGTAACATGCGGACTGCATAAATCGCGAATTCTGATTGGTCGAAAATTGCCAAACACCCTGCGTTGTAGTTTCCTCTTTCTTGGTGGGAGAACCGCATTTTTTTTTGCTGACTCACTCTTCTGGATCAAGATGAATCCCAACAAACGCCCCAAATTGAATGTGACAAAAACTGATTCGTTTTTCCACAAAAAGACAGAAAAGGTATGTGTGATACATTGATTAACAAGGGGGGTTCATTGGGGTATGGTAAAATAGAATACTGTTGGTTTTTTTTTTTTTATTAAATACTGTAACTAGATCAAAAGATTATATACAATTCATTGTTGTTTATTTTCTTTTCACTTTTGTTACCAAATCAAACACCATACATACATCTGATACATTCAGGAGTGAAACTGAAAAAAATACAAAGTAAAAATATGCAATATTTCTGATCAAAAATTACACGCCATTTCACCCTGAAAATGTCCTAGAATGCAGGAAATGAAGTCTAAATTTCAAAAATTTTCTGGGGGGGCATGCCCCCAGACCCCCCTAGAGGGACTTCGCGCCTGCGGCGCTCGTCTTCGCACCTGCGGCGCTTATCAGGATTATATAAAATATTATTTTTGACTGGTAAATTTCTTTTTCTGCCTAATACCCTAGTTCACTGTAATTATGATCCGGCAGCTATTTACACCGGATCCAGTGTAAATAGCTGCCGGAGCCAACGTCCGAGGTTCCGGAGCGCGCGCCGGCTTGCTCTCCCTCAAATTAAGCAGCGCGCGCCGGCTTGCTCCTGGAGTGCTCCGGCCGAGGTTCCCCTCAAATTAAGCAGCGCGTGCCGGCTTGCTCCCGGAGTGCTCCGGCCGAGGTTCCCCTCAAATTAAGCAGCGCGTGCCGGCTTGCTCCCGGAGTGCTCCGGCCGAGGTTCCCCTCAAATTAAGCAGCGCGCGCCGGCTTGCTCCCGGAGTGCTCCGGCCGAGGTTCCCCTCAAATTAAGCAGCGCGCGCCGGCTTGCTCCTGGAGTGCTCCGGCCGAGGTTCCCCTCAAATTAAGCAGCGCGCGCCGGCTTGCTCCGGAGCAAGCCGGAGCGCGCTCCGTAACCTCGGCCGGAGTACTCCGGGAGCAAGCCGGGGCGCGCTCTGGAACCTCGGACGTTGGCGTGTATGGCGATGGGTTTTTAACAACATAGGTATACAGATCATGTGGGCCGAAGTCAGGTAAAGACGAGGGCTTCGTGTACTTCCGTACGTCAGTGAACAATCCTGGTGGAAGCAGGTAAACGTCGTTCTCTAAGCCTGCTAACCTCAATTTTTGCAAATACCTCTCCCTCTGCTCGCCCTGTAAATGCCCTACGTTGCTGGATAGTGAAGGTGTTTTCTGCATCTCGCTCCTTTTTCTTTTATGTTTTTCGTTTGTCGCCTTCCTCGCATTCAAACTGATTCGAGCCGAAGTCCGCTACATGTCCAAAATGGCGGTCGCGTTTACGAAGGTCACGTGACTGAAAAGGGTCCATACCCTATCGAGCTAGTTGTCGAGCTACTTCCGGAAGTGATGAGTGACGAGACCACAAGCAGGAAACACAACAGCCTCGGTCGGCATGACAACAGTAGTAGCGAGCGGCAGAAGAGGTCAGGAGGAACAAACGAAGAGAAAATGGCGATGTAGAGCTCTCTGAAGTGTGGGTGGAGCACAGAGGACAGCAGGACAAAGCTTCTGGTACTAATAGGCTTTTTATTGTCAGACTTTTCAGTTTAACAGCCTACTTTTATTCTTGAGAGAAACGCATGCACGCGCGCGCTGTGTTCTAGTCCCGGGATGAGCTCTCCCCTCTGCTCTCCCTCTGCCTCCTTAAATAGGGCGCGGTTACTGGGAAGACACACAAACACAGGTTAATTACCGTCAGGTGTAGTGATTCTGCCACTCACCTTCCCTGGCTCCGCCCTCCTGTCACAGACCGGCGCTTGACCACGCCCCCCACTGCCACAGGCAAGCAGAAACGTGCACTTCTGGAGCAATGAGGCGACAGAGTTCATGCTCATTCAGCTTAAGGAGTTGAATATATTAAAATTCATGGACGGGAGAAAAACGCGCAACGGAGAACACGGAACTGATAACTTTGTTTACACTCTTGAATAGCTCTTCATGACGACAACCGGAAGTGTACCAACACGATGGGGCGTGTAGCGCCACCTGTGGCTCGGGTGCACAATGCACCTCACACAATAGCCCAATTTCATTGTGTGCATGTACGATTGGATTTCTCTGGCACCCTGCTGGGACCTTCAGCTCAATTACCGACAGCAGCTCGATTTGGATGTGCATGTAAACGTAGTCACTGATTGTACCCCAGACCTGACACAAGTGCCTGACTTCACTTGTAGGAGAATAAGCAAATCCCCACACCTGCGTTTCAAAATCTAATGGAAAGCCTTCCCAGAAGAGTGGAGGTTATTGCAACAGTAAACGGGTTAAATCTGACATTGGATGTTCAAAAATCACACGTGGATGTGATGGTCAGGTGTCCACAAACGTTTTGCCAACGAGTATGTATATGATCTTTTGGCTGGCTTACATATGAGCAGAAAAGGGTGGTCTGGCAAATGTTGGCTGCTTTATTTGATTAGGACAAAAAGTGGTGTGCTGTTTTTAGCCTCTAATCAAGTCTCTTCCTGTTGATTTTGTTGGAGATTGTAGATCAGTGTTCAGAGTTGGGTCTGGTTTGGGTGTATTGGACATGAGCTAATGGTGCAAATAGTGTGTTCATGTTAGTTTGTGTACCTTTTGTGATTTTAGTAGATTTCTGACCAAATTCACAGATTTAAAGACAAATCCAGTGAAGATGGCTGCTGTTTTGTATGATCATTTAAAAAGTCTATTCAGGGTTTGACTGTTTGTTTCTACATCTGCTGACACTACGGAAGCCCTGTGTTGTCTGTTTTTGGCACAGCGGTGGTGCTCAGGAAAGTCATATTGTCTTCAGCCAAGTGATTCTCAGACTCTGGAGGATTTGATTTGAATATGTTGCGTCGTCTCTGCTTATCTGCGGCAGTTAAGTGACCATGTTACTTGAGAGAGAGCTTCCCATGGACAGACTCTTTCTTTCAGCCACGGTCATGACTTCAGTTTCTAAAAAGTGAAAATGTCTAAATTTTTCATTTTGTGTTCGTGACCCCGACTTTTTGAAACTATTAAATAAGAGATCGCAATGTAATGTTGTAAAGACATGTCCGTTGCATTTGTGACAATGTGTGAACAAGGGCCAGAACAAATGACTATTTTGATACTCGAGTAATCTTATTGATTATCGAAACGAACAGCTAGTTCTTCAGATTATATATCGCCTGATTACCAAATAACCCTTATTTAGCTTGAGGTTGTTTTTATGCATGTGCTAGCCAACAATGAAGACAAAGATGAGCACTTCTTATTCAACCTTTTTAATTAACTTTCCTGCTGATAAAATGGATATTGGAATTTTTATTTTCCTGTCAAAATTAAAACCAAGGACCAGCAAAGTAAGCAACAGTAAAATAACTGTCAGTCAGTTTTCCTTTAATCAAGTAAAACAACCAATTTAAACAGTGAGGACCGAAACGTGCATCCTGTGCTTTCTGCTGTCAACTGTGTTGCAACTAAATCAATACAGAACTGTGATTGTAGCCTGAAATGGAGGAAACTCAGCATCTCGAGAGGCTCACTGTTGCTCCACCCAACAGAAAAACCAAATCCAAAAATAATCAATTAACCAGTTGATACTTATTATAAAATAATGACTTGACTAAACAAACACCCAACATGCATGCAGAACGCTTTTTCACCCAGGCCCCTTTGTGCAGACAAAATAATCTATGTTTAATAATCACATTAAAAACACCCCTGTCAAAATGGACCATACCACCGGACCCCCCTATTTCCCTGTAGTGGTATCGCTGCCAGGTTTCCTACTGCAACCAGGAAGTAGCTGGTTAGTTGTTTTATGAAGTTTTAGCTAATAAATATTTTAACAGCCAGTGTGAATGTTTGCATATCTTGGTCTCAGATGATGTTTATACAGGTCATAAAAAGAATTTTCTCTGACACCTAATTATTTTTTGTTTAGTGGACCGAAAGCTACTGAATTTGAATCACAAACTTCCAATTTAATGAGTTTTTTTTTTAATTAAATGAACAGTTAATGAATTTGGGGCCACGTGGCCCTAAATTCTCCACTATTTTTTTCCCCCCTGCTTCATCATGACCCAGTTTAAGATGCATCATGCATCACGTGGTGGGCTTTCCCTGTTCTCGCAAGGCATTGTGGGATACAAATTTGAAAGAGGAGAGAAAAATGGAGGACATGAGCATGCAAATGAAATGTCAAAGACTGGCTACACTAATGGAAAACAAGAAGAAAAGACGTTATGTTGCGAAGGAAAGGGGAAACAGGACCAAACTAATAAATATCGGCGATCAGCTGTTCGTTTAGCAGCAGAATGATGTGACCTGTCAGTGCACGGTCAGAGGTAAACCTGTAGATGGCAGTAATGCAACTCTGGATGCCAGCTGCCGTAAAACCCAAAAGTTGTTGTTAAACATGCGCATGTGGACTTCCTCTGTCTGCTTGACTGCGCAGAGCAATCGCGATTTCATGCACGTTATTTGCTTGGGAATCCCCTCAAATTAAATAACTTACCAGCCACAGAATGACCTGAGGTAGAGTGTTTTTGAGATTAGAGAAATAACTAGAAATGTGTTCAAGGAACACGAGGCCCCTCCCGACAGCATTTTTGGTAGGTGGTCATGCAGCCGTCATGAATGGGCAGTTACCTAGATTCCCCCCGGAGTTTAAATCACATTTTCTGTCAAAAAGCTTATGGCATTCAAAGAAAAAAAAAAAAGGCAGCTCAATCTGCTGATCTGTCATAGTTCTTTTGTCATTTTCACTGTAGAAAGCATAGAAGCAACAGAGGAGGCCAATCTATACTGTCGATTTATTGGACAACATACGCCATTAATTACACATGATGTCAATGAGATCCAGAGCATTACATTACAGTGCAGAGCATGCACAATGTAAGAGGAATATCGTGTGTTTTATTTCAAGTTTTTTCAATGCTTTTTTGGCATTTCAGCAGAAATAATCCCCAATGTGTTAAACGAGAACATAAATGGAATACATTCTCAGAGAAACCCAGCCTGTTCAGCCACTGCTATGGCGGCTGGCTAGATGCCATTAAATAAGTTCCTTTTCTCGTATGAAATGTTGACAGATTTTATCCAAACTGTAGCCAGGTCGAGAAAAGGGCATCCCCTATATATTTCAGCCCATTAATGCTCGTCCCACACCTTAGTATTTCCTGGAGTTTGGTGACCAGAATGGTCACGAATCTGTGCAAGTGAATCTCTGTATAAATGAGTGGTGTTGAAGACTGGTTGACGGAATGTCAGTTTGTCGCCAAACTGTTGCCAGGTCGAGAAAAGGGCGTTCCGAATATATCTCCACCCATTGTGTGTCCCACACCTTGGTATTTCCTGGAGTTTGGTGACCAGCATTTTTGAAAGTGAAAAATCTAGAGCCCCCATGGGGGCCTCTAAACATATCACAATGACGAAATTTCAGAGGAAGCGAAATTTCACTGACTTTATGAAATCTAAAGGCTGTCTAGCTTTAACCCATCTGAAGCAGTGAACACACACACGGTGAGCAATGAGCGCACACACCCAGAGCAGTGGGCAGCTATACTACAGTACCCAGGGAGCAGTTGGGTGCCTTGCTCAAGGGCATTTCAGCGCAACCAAGGCCGCCCCATGTTAACCTAACCGCATGTCTTTGAACTGTGAGGGGAAACCGGAGCACCTGGAGGAAACCCACAGAGACACGGGGAAAACATGCAAACTCCACACAGAAAGGCCCTCGTTGGCCACTGGGCTCAAACCCAGAACCTCCTTGCTGTGAGGCGACAGTGCTGATCACTACACCACTGTACCACCCTAAGTATAAGGACGGAATATTTTGGTTTGTACACAGTCATGTTTAAGAATGCCCGTCGGTCTTTCCCTACACTTGTAAGTAACTTGGTTTGTAAAAATGGAGTTGATCTATGGCGAATGGTAATGACACGTTGAACAGTAAAATAGTATAGAAACAGCCGTGACCATGCATATGAAGAAACAGTAGCAGCAGTTCAGCCCATAGGGTGGCACGGTGGTGTAGTGGTTAGCACGGTCGCCTCACAGCAAGAAGGTTCTGGGTTCGAACCCAGCAGCCGGCAAGGGCTTTTCTGTGTGGAGTTTGCATGTTCTTCCCGTGTCTGTATGGGTTTCCTCCGGGTGCTCTGGTTTCCCCCACAGTCCAAAGACATGCAGGTAAGGTTAATATGGGACGGCCTTGGGCTGAGGTGCCCTTGAGCGAGGCACCTAACTCCCAACTGCTCCCCGGGTGCTGTTAGCATGGCTGCCCACTGCTCTGGGTATGTCTGTGTGCTCATTGCTCACGTGTGTGTGTGTTCACTGCTTCAGATGGGTTAAATGCAGAAAGGAAATTTCACAAGTGTGTGATGAATAAAGCTGTGCTTTCTTTCTGTCCTGTTTGTCTGTCTCTCTCTCTGTCTGTCTGTCTGTCTGTCTGTCTGTCTTTCTTTCGGTCTTCCTTTCCAGGGCTCGACATTAATGGTTGTCCGCTTGTCCGGGACAAATGATCCTTTATGTCGGACAAGTTCATCGTCTCCGTTACTTGTCCGATCGGACAAGTGCCAAAATACACCGATATTCGGGTTACATATCAAATTTATCAGTTTATTCACATGATTTCCGAAGCATCTCACTCAACATATTGTTTCGATGACTCGCCGGATGTTTCTCTTCGGAAAGAGCGATGTGCGCATGCGCAATATTCCGCTTGCGAAACCGGCCAATACCGCTTCGTGTATTTGAGCTGAAAAGTAAACGGTCGTTTACCAGACCCTCCAGGATTTTGCGATTTGCAACTTCAACGCAAATTCAACCAATCCCTGCGAATTCAGGGCGGTGTTGCAATTATATCCAATCACCGCAACTTTCCCGCAAATTTGACCAATCGTTGGGGTCGTCTTGAGGTGACGTCGACAAACAACCTTCCGCCTTACTTCCGTGTATACGTTCAAGAGAAGCAGCATGTACGAGTCAGTGTTTATATAGGCTTAAATTCTGTTACTGAAAGTGTGTTATGTTTACAGTGAAGGACTGTGTGCACTTTATTTTTTTTACTTAATACAAGAAAGTAATGGATGCAAACATTTTTGCCAAAATGGTATTTTATTTTCCATTGTTTAGGCAGCTTCAGCATCATACTGTGAGATTTTGTTCAAATTGTTTTTTTTTTCTTCTATGAAGCCTGAGCCATTTATTTTATTAGTTTATAATTATTGTTTAATTTAGTCTTCAGGAGAGACTGCCTGCACACAGTACTAGTATTAAGTTGTTTTTTTTTTTCTTACATGAAAGCTGAGGCATTTATATTATATTTGAAGGTAACTTCATGTTGTGCTGTGAGGTTCTGTGCACTTTAACTTTTGAACCAACAGGTGCATTTGGATAAGTAAAGCCTATTTTTCTGCATTTTTGTAGTCCTGGTAATCTTTTATATTGGTAAAGTTGTTTATAGGACCATTTCTCAGTGTCTTTATTTTAATCAATAGTTTTTCAGTAATAACATCTCACTCAATTTTAATCACAAAAAGAGAAAATCGCAACAATTTCTCGCAGCTTTCACTTCCTCCCGCAATGTAATCGCAACAAAAACCTAAAAAACACTGCAACTTTCAGCGCAACCATTAAATACCATACAGGAGCCACAATGAATAATTAGACAACAACAATTAATCAGTGGAGGATATATATTCAAAGTTAATAATTTAAAAATGAAAATATACTGTAATTTTAATTTTCTGGTTTTCAATTTCTAATAAATTAATGATTGATGGAGTCCAATTTTTTTCTGCAGTGAATAGATTGTGTTAAAGTAATTCTGGTGAAATTAGTTTATTACAAATAGTTTTTGTTTTGTTTTTTTGTTTGTTTTTTTCTCAAATTTTTCTTCGGACAAGTCAACTTCACATTTGGACAAGTAAATTTCCTTTCAACTTGCCTGACAGGACAAGTGGTTTCAAAAATTAATGTAGAGCCCTGCTTTCTGTTGTTTTTTTTTCTTTGTTTCTCTGTCTGTCTGTCTGTGCACTCCTGTGTAGTGACTCCATCCAGGGGACACTGTTTAATAAATCTACATTTAAGCCGTATTTTTGTTTTTACTTTGAGAACACTCAGTCGATATTGAAATGTCTTCTAAATAAATGCTTCCCCTCTTTCTGTCCAGTTTCATGATAGAGATGTTCATCATTCGGACCGTGACAGTCCCCCCCCCCCCCCCCCCCCATGTTCAAATCATGTATTTTGGTGTGTAGAAGACAAATCTGAATTTAATGTTTAATTCTGATAACCCTAACCTACATCAATTTGCAGTTGATTATTTTTAAATTTCGGGTTATTTTGCTATTCTTCTGGAATGATGAATTGTATTTATGATGCCATCTAGCTCAGAAATAGTAAGAAAATTAGTATTTTGAGGAGGTTTATCAAGTGAAACATTAAATTTTATATGATTAGAGGAAATTCTGGAGGGAAAAAGTCTTCTATCTCCGTAAGAGCCACCTGACAGCTATACAGTTATGCTAGAAGTGATGTTGCTGTAAGTGTGAGAGTTTTTGTTAACTCAAAAAAAAAAAAAAAGGATCAGAGCTAGGGAAACACTTAAATAATTTGTTTGCATTCTCACTCATTCAAATTGCTGAGTGAGGGACTGAGTGAGAATTGCATACTGTTGTGCAGTAAAACAAGGACGAAATCAAGCTCTCATTTGAGTATTCTTGTTGGCTATGGGCGGGAGCTATTGGTGTCTGAACTGCCAACTGTGAGGGATATCCTGAGGTATAGCATCTACTTGAGGGAACAAAGTGAAGATGACCGGAGGAACTACCCAGTGGATCAGCTGGTGGGTGACATCTACCCTGCTCTGATTTGTCAGTGGAGAAAAGCTAATGCTCTTTTCAAGCCACCTGTTATCAATGAAAAGGTGACCATCATGTCCAAGCTCAAGGACGTCTGGAATCAGGCAGTGAAGTTTTCTCTTGGGAAGGGCAAACTTGATGCAAAAGAGAGGTTCATGCTCAAGTGAGACAAGTTATTTGATATTTTGACTTGCAAGTGTCAGATAACCAGTTGTGAGGAAGAAGGCTGAGGGCTGTGTGAACCAAGCCAACATTAACTGTTCCTGCAGCAGAGAGAAAAAGATTCCTGTTAAAGAGCTTGCCTACATCAAGGGCCAGAAAGAGAAGGTTGGAAGTAAAGGTCTCCACCAAATTGGGGGGGGTCCTGATCTGCCAGAGCACAGGAGACAGGTGAAGAAATTGGAAAGACAGGGGATGGGAATGAAGGGAGAGGAAAGGAGAAGGAGCAAGGAGGAAAATTCTGCAGCAGCAGAGAAGGCAGTCAAGAAGGACATTGAGAGATTTTTGGCAGATGATGTTGAGGATCTGGAAGTGGAGAGAAGTGGTGCTGAAGATGAATTTGTCCCTGAAACTGATCCTGAAACTGCAGCTTCAGTGAAGGCACAGAAAAACTAGGATGAGATTCCAAACATATCCCTTGCTAGTGTAAGGTATGGCATAGATTCCAGCCATAGCAACTGCAGCCCTGATTAACGCGGAAATCATCACAGAAGACAACACAAGTAAAGTGGTTGATAAGAACAAGGTCAAGAGAGCACAGGAGAAGTTGATGAGAGAGCTGGGAGAAGAGTTTGGGGAAAAGTGCAGGGAGGAGGGTGGGATCTCCTGTATCCTCTTTGATGGGTGGATTGACCTGACCAATGTGATAATGGAGGCTGAGGGCAGTGTCCAGTTTTTTCCTGCAAAGATCAAGGAAGAACACTATCGTGTCGTTAGTGAGCCAGGCAGCAACTATCTGTTCCACTTCACCCCAGAGAAAGCAAGTAAAGAGGAGTCACATGCAGAGAAGATTGCTAAGGTCCTGTTTGCCTGGCTAAAAGAGCAGGGTTTTGATAAGATCTTGTGGGCCATTGGAGGAGACTCAACAAATGTCAACACTGGTGTGAAAGCTGGAGTCGTGTGAAAGCTGGAGTCATGTGCAAGCTGGAGCTGCACATTGGGAGAAAGCTGGTCTGGTTGGTGTGCAACCTGCACACTGGTGAACTTGCCCTACGCCATCTCATTGTTGCCCTTGATGGCCCTACTCTGTCAGACAACAAATTATCTGGGACAATAGGAAAACTCCTTGATTCTGTTACAGAATTGGATATCAATCCAAACTTCCCCCAGATCTCTGTTGGCCCACCACTGATCAAGCTGTCTGATAAGATCATTCAAGATCTCTCAACTGATCAACACTATGGGTATAAAATTGTCTGTGCAGTCAGGGATGGAGTGCTTCCTGCAAGGATTGCTCTGTTGGAGATGGGACCAGTGAACCACAGCCGTTGGCTCACCACAGCAAACAGACTTCTCAGGCTCTGGGTGTCAAAGCACGGACTTAAAGGAAAGAACCTGAAGAATCTGTGATTCATTGTGGAATTTATCATTGGAGTGTATTATCCATGTTGGTTCAAAGTGAAGGTCAATTACTCCTGGATCGAAGGGCCTAGGCACATCCTGTTTCAGCTGGACTGCCTCAAGTCCCAGAGGAAGGAGTTGCTGGACATTGTGATGCCAACTGTGAAAAGATCTGCTTGGTATGCTCACAGTGAAGCCCTCATCCAGACACTGTTGTGCTCTGAGGATCAGAAGGAGAGGATTCAGGGGGTGGAGAGAATCCTGGCTATCAGGGGAGACGGGGACCCAGACACTCAGTTGGGGGACTCCTCTGTCAGGACCAGAAGGACATGGGTCATCAACTGTGATGCTTCCACCATTGGTGACTTGATGAGCTGGTCAGAGGGTGTATCAGAGCCACTTCTCACCTGCTCCCTGTGCACTTCAGAGGTGAAGAACTTCAACACCCCCATGAAGGTGCCCAACTGGCCTTGCCACACACAGAGCATTGAGAGGGTTGTGAAAATGGTGACTGAGGCTTCTGCCAAATACTTCTCACAGTAAAAGAGGGATGGAGGGATCAGGGCTCAAGAGACCAGCAGGAGACTGATGTCCAAAAATGAATCAAAGCAGGACTTGTGCAACCTGACAATGTTCATGCATTAACCTGTTAATAAATATGGAAATTTGAATTGGATTTGTCCGTTAATTTCCCTAACATCTTATCTTACAAAGGGTTTCGAAAGGGTAGAATTAGTTATTTAAATACAAAATTGATGTAGGTTAGAGTTATCCAATTAAAAAAAAAATACTCATATTTGAATTACTCATTAAAAAATACATAATTTAGACACCCCTCATGTTAGGATTTCCTTTTGATTCAAGTTTTCACGAGTATGGCCTGCCCTGTGCAAGCGGTTTGGGACATACCGGCGCACTGCGTGGTGGTGCATGTGTGTTCACTTTTTGGATCCATGCCGAGGTGTTTCAAGTGATGCTGCCCGGTGCCGTCGTGGCAGCTGTGCAGGTGGTGTGGGACTGTGGCTGCTACACCATTGGAATAACATCCTGACCTTTTATTTGGTGGACTCTCATGTATGTATGTATGTATGTATGTATGTATGTATTTATTTATTTATTTCATTCTCCCAATAATTATAAAGCAACCTTGGGTTTTGAGAAAGGCGCTGTGTAAATTGAACTTGGCTGCAAACTCGTGCAGTCCGCAGTAACGCTATCTCCAGCTATAAACATGGCTATGACATTTGACGACAATGCAAGGTTTAAAATTATTTGGACTGTGAACAGGTTTGTTGTGAATTATAGGTTGTTACTTGTTTCTCTGTTCCAGCTGCATTAACAATTCAAAAGAATGTGCATTTCAAATAGGAAATGTTACAGCTCTTAACATTTAAGGAAGACGGCTTTTTGCCCAGATGAATCTTCACTCAGTGCTTCCTCTTCAAATGCTCGAGAATAGAGGATGTGCTTTCATGCCAGCTCATGTCAGCTTTACAAACTCTGTAATTCACAACCTTCCCTCCCCCCAGAGTTCAGTGTGAAACGCTCCCACACTTGAGATTTTTTTTTTGTTTTTGAAGCTGCCATCGTGCTTTTAGCATCTCTCCTGTAAGCAGTAATGTCAAAGCATTCCTCGTTGGCCTGAAAAACACACATGATGACATCACCAAATAATCAACGATTAAATTAGTCGGCAACGAATTTGGTTGTCGATTTTACTCGACAAAGCTGATTAATCATTGTGTCTTTGATTCAAAGTCCTTCCCACGCTATGTGGCACGTAGGGTGGCGCCGATCTCCGTTTCCGGAGCCCTCGGCTTCTCACCTATTACATAGCTAGGGTTACAATGGGGGGGGGGCTAGTCCTCTGGTAACCGCAAGAGTTTGACTCCCCACTCGCATCTGTATTGCAGCGTGCCTTACCAGACGGCAGTAGGTACCATTTTTATGATGTTTTTTGGTATGACCCGACCGTGAGTAGAACTCACGATCTCCTGATCGAAAGGCAGACACGGTAACCAGTAGGCCAACTTGCGGTAAATTGTATCTTTAGTGTATGTATATTTTTATTTATTTGCTTAAATATTACGTTTGGCTGCTTTTTCATCCTGTTCCATCCACGACAACAGAAAACAGGAGGCTGTGATGAAGCAGCTGTTGGTAATGTCAGTGCTGCTTGTTTCCTCATAGGTGTAAAGCATAAGTGTGCTTTTTAAAACGGCACTGAAGAAACTGAAAGCTAACACTTCAAACAAAAAGCGACCCAAAGCGAGCTTGAGTGCTGCAGCTGTTTAATTGTATCATCTGGAGATTGAGTTCAAACCTGATCGACTTGATCTGCAGCATTTTTTTCAAACTCTGCCAGTGTTCCTAAAAATGAGTGTGGTTGTATGTGTTAGATAAGGTTATGATTATAATTATGGCTTACAGTGGTGCTTGAAATTTTGTGAACCCTTTAGAATGTTCTATATTTCTGCATAAATGTGACCTAAAACATCAGATTTTCACACAAGTCCTAAAAGTAGATAAAGAGAACCCAGTTAAACAAATGAGATAAAAATATTATACTTGATCATTTATTTATTGAGGAAAATGATCCGATATTACAATGTGTGAGTGGCAAAAGTATGTGAACCTCTAGGATTTGCAGTTAATTTGAAGGTGAAATTAGTCAGGTGTTTTCAGTCAATGGGATGACAATCAGGTGCGAGTGGGCACCCTGTTTTATTTAAAGAACAGGGATCTATCAAAGTCTGATCTTCACAACACGTTTATGGAAGTGTATCATGGCACAAACAAAGGAGATTTCTGAGGACCTCAGCAAAAGCGTTGTTGATGCTAATCAGGCTGGAAAAGGTTATCAAACCATCTCTAAAGAGTTTGGACTCCACCAATCCACAGCCAGACAGATTGTGTACAAATGGAGGAAATTCAAGACCATTGTTACCCTCCCCAGGAGTGGTCGACCAACAAAGATCACTCCAAGAGCAAGGTGTGTAATAGTCAGCGAGGTCACAAAGGACCCCAGGGTAATTTCTAAGCAACTGAAGGCCTCTCTCACATTGGCTAATGTTCATGAGTCCACCATCAGGAGAACACTGAACAACAATGGTGTGCATGGCAGGGTTGCAAGGAGAAAGCCACTGCTCTCCAAAAAGAACATTGCTGCTTGTCTGCAGTTTGCTAAAGATCACATGAACAAGCCAGAAAGCTATTGGAAAAATGTTTTGTGGACGGATGAGACCAAAATAGAACTTTTTGGTTTAAATGAGAAGCGTTATGTTTGGAGAAAGGAAAACACTGCATTCCAGCATAAGAACCTTATCCCATCTGTGAAACATGGTGGTGGTAGTATCATGGTTTGGGGCTGTTTTGCTGCATGTGGGCCAGGATGGCTTGCCATCATTGATGGAACAATGAATTCTGAATTATACCAGCAAATTCTAAAGGAAAATGTCAGGACATCTGTCCATGAACTGAATCTCAAGAGAAGGCGGGTCATGCAGCAAGCCAACGACCCTAAACACACAAGTTGTTCTACCAAAGAATGGTTAAAGAAGTTAATGTTTTGGAATGGCTAAGTCAAAGTCCTGACCTTAATCCAATGGAAATGTTGTGGAAGGACCTGAAGCGAGCAGTTCATGTGAGGAAACCCACCAACATCCCAGAGTTGAAACTGTTCTGTAAGGAGGAATGGGCTAAAATTCCTCCAAGCCGGTGTGCAGGACTGATCAACAGTTACTGGAAACGTTTAGTTGCAGTTATTGCTGCACAAGGGGTAGAGCCAATGATTTTCCGTTTCAAAATCTGGCTTTTTCCGTTTCGGACAATGAAATTCCATTTCACAATTTCAGTTCAAAATTGTTCTGTTTGGCTCCAATTTAGTAAATCTGGCTGGCATAATTTTATTTGGGTTTCAAAGTATTGCGTCTCTAGACACACATGGTCCTTTGCATGATGAAGTCATTCATGAAAAAAATATAATAAAACAATTACACTGACAGTAAGCTGATAAATTGCATTAATAAAAAAAAATTCAAGTGGGATCACCAGATTGAGACAACTCAAAATACTTTACTTGACATACTGATAACAGATAAATCAAGAAACTAGGATCACCATTAACTAAAAACCCATCTCATATATTTTTCCCTCCTTCCCAATATCTCATTCTTTGTATATTTGTATATGTAAATTTATTTTAATTTATCTATAGAAGTTTTCTCTATTTTCTCTGTTTATCTGTAATGCTGCTGCTGGAATCTTAATTTCCCTGAGGGAACCTGCCGAAAGGGATCAATAAAATTTTATCTAATATAATATTAAAGCATATATAATATCTCAATATAATATTGAGACTATGCATAAATTAATATTCAGTAACACTTACTGAGCCTGTAATGACAATACTCATAACGGACTGTTTAAAAATATTACTCTATATCCATCTTTTTTAGTACACCACAAACTCATAAGTGTTTCCTAACAAAACACAGAATACACTCTCAAACAGACTAGAATAGTTTAATTTTGATTGTAATGACTGATCTGTAAGGAATATTCAGGACTGTCATTGAGGACTGAGTACCTAGAAACGCTGCTCGATATCGCCATTACGACAGAGCATCATAAGTTGTTTAGTGTTGGTCTCCATGAGACTGAGTCTTTTGTCATTTAGATGTTTATACATGGAAAAGGAGCACTCAACGTCCACACTCGCCACTGGCAACCATATGGCGTCCTTGGCCACCAGAGCATTCGTTTCTTTTTTGCGGTCGCCATTCTGGTTGCGACGCGGGGAACGAATCTGTAAACAAGCAGCTCATTGGCTGGCTAAGTGTGCCACAAGCCAATCACAATCACCGACAAAGCTGCCTTGATCCCGGAAAGGCATGTCTGCTTGGGCGTTAGTGGCAGTTACACAGAAGCCTTCTGCGGCAGTTACACTTTGACGCGCGAGCAACGTTTAAAAAAATGAATACAAGCGCAGATATACTTTAAAAAAAAAAACTTCCAAAAATTGTTTGGCAGTCAAAAATCCGTTTCACTATCAAAATTCCGTAATTTCCGTCCATTTTCCGTGATCACGGAAAATCATTGGCCTTAAAGGGGGTCACACCAGATATTGAAAGCCAAGGTTCACATACTTTTGCCACTCAGATATGTAATATTGGATCATTTTCCTCAATAAATAAATGACCAAGTATAATATTTTTCTCATTTGTTTAACTGGGTTCTCTTTATCTACTTTTAGGACTTGTGTGAAAAATCTGATGTTTTAGGTCATATTTATGCAGAAATATAGAAAATTCTAAAGGGTTCACAAACTTTCAAGCACCACTGTGTGTGGTCTGATTACATTTTAGGGCCCATGTATACAGACACAAGGCATTAAAGCAAAAGGTCGCCCTGAAACGTGTTTATATTGAAATATTTGTGATGAGTGATGTTGGTGCTGTATTTTCATTATTCCCGTGAGAAGTTGGTCATTGTCTGGTGCGCTGACGTCATGGGGGACATTATTGGCACAGTACCAATAGTGTGTTGTGTGTGTTTTTTTTTTTTTTTAAATAGGAAAATTTAAAGCATGATTTATAACGGTCAGGATTTGCTCTGAGCTCCTAAAAACAAGAGCCACTTATTTCTCATCTCATTATCTCTAGCTGCTTTATCCTGTTCTACAGGGTCGCAGGCAAGCTGGAGCCTATCCCAGCTGACTACGGGCGAAAGGCGGGGTACACCCTGGACAAGTCGCCAGGTCATCACAGGGCTGACACATAGACACAGACAACCATTCACTCTCTCATTCACACCTACGGTCAATTTAGAGTCACCAGTTAACCTAACCTGCATGTCTTTGGACTGTGGGGGAAACCGGAGCACCCGGAGGAAACCCACGCGGACACGGGGAGAACATGCAAACTCCACACAGAAAGGCCCTCGCCGGCCACGGGGCTTGAACCCGGACCTTCTTGCTGTGAGGCGACAGCGCTAACCACTACACCACCGTGCCGCCCTAGAGCCACTTATTTATTCTCTTTTTTTTTTTTTTTTTAAAATAAAGTTCAGGTTGATCATATTCATGAGAAATTCAGTGTAGAAATAGTAGAAACAGCAAACTGTGGACTCCACGTCCCAGAACGCAGTGCAGCTGTGACTTGGCTCGGAGTTACAGATCTACAAGGATGATGTTATTGATGGGGCTGTCCATTTGTAGAATATATAGATGAAAGTCCTTCTGGATTTACCTGGAAATCTGGATATTTGACAAAACTCTTGAAAATCTCCTCCTGTTTTCCGAATGGAGAAATTTATTTTTCGGTTTTTTATGCTTTCCTAGATGCGGTGTAATACTTCTCATTGTCCTTGCATGGGCACAGTCCTTAAATAGCCTAAGGCCAAACAAAATGTGTGTTTCCGGTTACCCGACTGACCCTGTAAAAACACTGCGACCCTTCAACTGTTTATGACCACGATAAACAAACTATTTCTCGCGCCCAACCCTACCTGCTTGGCAGCCACCTGGCGAGTCAAACGAGAACCACTAGGGCACATCATATAAACCACTCGGTATTTGCCGAAAGGTACGAGGCCCGTCAGGAGTAAATTGACAACCAACACGCCCAGTTTCTATTGTGCTATAGATGTAGTTCCGGTTCACCTTACGAGCGTACATCACGACCTTGGAAATATGGCGTCTGCTAACGCCCCAATCAACGATGGTAGGTATAGAAATCACTGGACATCGTTGCTATAACGAATTTCAACTGGACAAATTTAGCTGGTGATGCTTTGTTTTGAGCTGAATGAGTGAAAGTAGATTTTGTTTTGTCATCTTCATGAAATCAAGCCACACTTTGGACTGCTGCTTCTTCTCTGCCATGACTCCTTGTTGCAAATTTCCAGTAGTGTGGATGCAGAGCTTGACGTCATGACGTCGGAGGTTTTGCAATGCGCAACTGTCAGAAAAACATGCCGGCATTGACATAAGGTCTTGATAATCACATCGGCATACGATTCTGATGGATTAGACCATTTGTAACCAGTTCTCAGTCGGAACTAGTTCTTGATTCCCATCTCTATTTAGAAAAACAACTTTATTCATCACACGTACACTTGCGAAATTCCTCTCTGCATTTAACCCATCCGAAGCAGTGAACACATCAGCAATGACCTCACACATGCAGGTCTCAACGTTAACTTTTGACCTTTAATTGCCTCAAAATTTTAGCATACACAGTTCAAGGCAATACTGATATGTTTTCTAGGGGTGTAATTGAGTTAATTAGACAAAAGTACATTTAAAAAAAAAAAAATCAAAAACTTTTATAAAAACATTTTATTTCTGCAACAGAACAAGACGAGCCCTGAAAACATGGAATGTAAACCAATATCATATATGTAAGACTTGCGTAGTACATAATGTGTCTTTTTATATAGAGTTTAGGACACAAAGCACACTTTGTTTTGCCTGTAACAATGACTAGCGATATTGCAAAGATGAGTTATAAAGCTAAAAACATTATGAAACAGTAGTCTGAACTGCAGTGCTGTCTTATTCAGTTTGCCATTGCATTTAGGAGGAAATTAAACAACCTGTCGTCCTCCTCTACATCAGCTTCCTGTGCAGCCTCTGCAAATTGTGGGCGCAGTTCATGCTGTCCTTCCGTCCACCATAGGTGGACTGCCCTTTCTGCATTACATGCATCAAGATCCAGGGTTCTCAACCTTTTCTGCTTTAAGGCCCACCTATTCATACTTATACAGAGTTGGGGCCCATTAAAAAAAAAAAGATCCCCAATTATTTTGGCTCATCTATTTGATTAGAATCTAATAATCTATTTTAAAGTGTATTAATGGGATGCAACATCACTCCCTGTTACAGATGGAAATTTAAATAAATGCAATAAAAACATATTTTTAGATTGTAGGTATTGTATTTAAAGGGCTGATGACACGAACATGACTCTATGCAATTTCTTAAATAAACTATACAACATGGCAAACATGTTAGATTTCTGTTATTATGTGAAAAGAAGCTGTTACGCGAATATCCAACTTTTAATTGCACAGCGCAAGAAAACTGGGTCCGTGGCTCGCGGCCATGTTGTGACGTCAGCGGAAGAACACGCTGCGGTTCACTGGCTGTTCTACTCTGGTTCTACTCAATGGAAATGGCGCATGAAAACGCCAGTGAACTCTCTAGTGCTAGCTCTTCCTCTTCTGGGAGTCTAGAATTGTGTTGATCTCTTCCGAATAGAATCTGATAGCCTACCCTCTTTACCCTTTGCCTCTCGTTGCTAGGCGGCAGTTACATGAAAGCCGCAAGCTTTCACAAGCAAATACATGACTGATATCACGCCGACTTTGATTACATTTATGATCATCATGTAGAATCTATAGCTCTACGTACCTTTATCTTATGTCGTTTCACAACACATGTTCTGACAGGAGGACTGTCTTTTGGATCCGGCATAGCTACTAGTAGACCCCCTCCGGAATACTGGCAGTGTTGCCAGATTGGGAGGATTCCCGCCCAGTTGGGCGGTTTCAAGTGCATTTTGGTGGGTTTTGAACATATTTTGGGCTGGAAAACTTCAGCAGTATCTGGCAACATATTTTGGGCTGGAAAACTTCAGCAGTATCTGGCAACAGATACTGCTGACGTTTTCCAGCCCAAAATATGTTCAAAACCCACCAAAATGCACTTGAAACCGCCCAACTGGGCGGGAAACCTCCCAATCTGGCAACACTGTGTAGGCACTGCTGATGGTAGTAACACACATTTGTGCTGAACTGAACACCCAAGAGATTCCTTTAAGCTGGGAAGGGTGTCAAAACAATCCAAATCGAAGTGTTCAGAGCACAGGACGGATGTTGGTGAGGGCTCCCACTTGTCACGAGTGCGCCTGACTTGCTTCACCCACTTCGCATGCAGCTCGGGATCTCTGGGAAACTTGAATAAACTTACCCCATCCTTGTGGGTTTTGGAGCAAAAGCTGGCAACACAACGCGAAGGCATAAAAAAAAATATATATAAAAATAAAATGTCTAATAATAATGATAAACTGAACACCTCTCATCAACAACAAACTGGTAAGTGAGGAGGAAGGTTCTTTCGCTGACGTCATATAGCTCCTCTTTCGTCTCCTGGGTGCTGCAGCCCCGTCAAATTTGCCCAAATAGCCGCGTTTTTTATCATAACTTGTAAAATAGGCGCCTTCGTGAATTAATATATGGATCATTGGGAATTACTTTTTATGTTATAAAACATTTGCCAAAGATGTCAAAAACGTGTCATCAGCACTTTAAAACTGTATGGATGTGCCAGAACTAAATACAAAGGCAATAGTTATGCATATTATTATGTGAAGATAATTAACAGATAATCAACGGATTACTTTTTTTTTTTTTAAGATTGTGTATATTTTTAGTCTTTGTAATTACTTGTATCTGTACATGCACAACCCCACCAGCTCTGCTGATCAACTTATCGTGTTTTTTAAATAATTATTAATTCATTGAGTTGGAAAATTATCCATCCCTTTAGTTCCCTGACATCTCAAACTACTTGATGCTTTAGACATCGTTCTACACGGGCAAACAGATGAAAACCTGGAAGAGCATAGAGGAGTACAACTTTTTATATGTGGCTGGGTTAAAGATCTGGGGATCAGGGCATTACAAGATAAAGCCTGTATCGTTTTTGCCCAGGTAAATGGGAGTTTCTGGGCTTTTTATCCTCGTCTTTGCGATGGTTGCTAGGATGCTACAAGTTTTGGTATTGGGCGTAAACAAATAACTGTCGCTCAATTTCCAATCCTCCCTGCTCTTCTCTTCCAGCAGGCATCACAGATCCATATAATTACCCACAAATGTGTATCTCTGTCTGTGATGCAGTGACTGGAGCCCAAGATGAATTTCCCCTTTGGGGACAATAAAGTGTACTTTTTATCTTATCTCATCTCTGTGTGTGCAATCTTCAGTCACTTGATTGTTTTGATGGCTGAGAATCCCTGGTCACAGATGCTACTTGATAGGGGGATGGTAAACACTATATGCACCACTTTAAAGTGCATATCCTGGACCAATTTCGTTTTTTTATATGAAAGAATGTCCTTTTACACACTCATCCAGAAGGGTAATTTTGCACAAGGCCATCTGTCTACAGTAGAAAAAAATTAAAATAAAACTGGTCTGGAAAAATCCCAAGGGAGTCTGAAGGCAGATTCGTGATGTTACCTGCAGAAGCACCAGCAGGCTGCGAGAGCTTGCACAGTTTCAGTGCACAGCCTGTGTAGACCAAGTGCTCCCATTTCTCTCTCATTGTCCGGTCTTTTGGGAAACGATAAGTACTAATCCCATCAAGATTGGTGTTGCTACACCCTCCTACGATACATCTGTTAACCATTTTAATAATTACATGATAATGTTGAAGAAATTTGCAGAAAACCACCAGGTCATTTTCTCATAAACAAACCAGCGCTGACTTGGGGTTCAGAAGGAGGTGTTCCGCACGCGACATCACGAAAATCAATATTTGCCGGGAAATCCAAATGCCAGGTTTTTTCAGAGGTGCAGCAATTCGCCTCAAATGGCTCGATTTCAATTGAATTTTAATGGGATTGCACAAGGTAAAAAAAAAAAATTGCACAAAATGCAAAATGACAGATATTTGACCAAAGTTTAATATAAAATAGAATTACATTGATCTTGCTCCTGAATTTACCTGTGATATGCACTTTAAGAACATGCACACAAATGTGCACGTGTGCCTGAACTGAGCCGATCAGAATTGCCGTTGCAAATCTCATCTCATTATCTCTAGCCGCTTTATCCTGTTCTACAGGGTCGCAGGCAAGCTGGAGCCTATCCCAGCTGACTACGGGTGAAAGGCGGGGTACACCCTGGACAAGTCGCCAGGTCATCACAGGGCTGACACATAGACACAGACAACCATTCACACTCACATTCACACCTACGGTTAATTCAGAGTCACCAGTTAACCTAACCTGCATGTCTTTGGACTGTGGGGGATATCGGAGCACCCGGAGGAAACCCACGCGGACACGGAGAACATGCAAACTCCGCACAGAAAGGCCCTCGCTGGCCACGGGGCTCGAACCCGGACCTTCTTGCTGTGAGGTGACAGCACTAACCACTACACCACCGTGCCGCCCGCCACGTGCCGTTAGAAATCGGGAAGGAAAAAAAACAAAATGATCACGGGGAGGCGAGGATGCTGGTTAATACGTTTTTGGTTTTTATAATGTATTTGCTCAATTTTTGTGCTTAAAGAATCCGACCATAGGTGTGCCTGAACGGGCCTAACTTGCTAAAATATTTCTGCCTGCATGTCTTGATCGTGCAGTGCCTGGCTTTGAGGCTAGACATACCCAGAGCAGTGGGCAGCCATGCTAACAGTGCCCAGGGAGTAGTTGGGGTTGGGTGTCTTGCTCAGCCTAAGGCCTGTCGTATGTCTTTGAACTGTGGGGGAAACCGGAGGAAACCCATGCAGACCCAGAAAGAACATGCAAACTCCACGCAGAAAGTCCCCCATCGGCTGATGGGCTCAAACCCAGAACCTTCTTCCTGTGAGATGACTCTGCTAACCACTACACCACCATGCCGCCCTGGTGGCCAGTACAGTGTCGTCTTCCTTGTGCCAGCAGATAGATGCCTAGAATTAAAGCCAATTTGTCATCTGTTGATCTCTAAAGCTTATAACATGGTTTGTAGTTTAAATTCCTACTGGTGTGTATTTTCTTTCTTTTTCTTTTTTTCTTTCTTCCTGTAATCACAAAGACTCTGCGTTGACTGTTGATTTACCAGTTGAATTTTAAACAATAGAAATAAACACCTCTACAGTTGATTATTAAACTGCTAGCAGTTCTTCATTAGAAATGGTAAGTGTTGATTTGTTTCCATACCACACGAGAGTAACCGTCGGTCTCAGGTATGTAATTAGCATTTTGTTCTACATGGCTGTCAAACATGACTGTAGAGAAGGAGGTAGCTCTTGGATCGTTTCATTACTTCAAAAGGGCACATTCTCAGTAGTGTAATGATGGGCTTGCAGTGGCCTCAAAGTTTAGGGGAATAAAAGGGTACGAGGCAGAGAATAGGAGGGTACAATTTAAAAAAGGCTGAAGCCCTTCACTGTGAACCATGGGCGAGAAAAATGGAAAAGTGGGGTTATCTGAGACAGTTTCAAGGCATTTGGGGAGGAATTTCCAACTTATTGTAAACAGCAAAATAGAGTCTGACGTGATTTGGTAATCAAATACTGAGAATTTTAATAGAACTGCCATATAGTAATGAATTATATATTTGATGTTTACAAAATCAAGTAACAGTTACAATAATTTGATTTTGTAAACATCAAAAATGTTTTGTGCAGTCAAATTTCTTTGATTCATTTTTCAATTTCTGAACAATCTGAGTATTGATCGAATCCTAAATCTTCTATAACAGTGACCTGTAATGATGTCAGGTACTGAACTTGATTCAGGTTGTTTACATGTTCCATCTTCCCCTTTAGCCTTTTTTTTTTGAAAGGAACTGCTCTGTTGCCTTTTGCACAAGTCTGTTCACTTCAGATGAACTCAAAGTAGGTCCATATTTATTGATCTATAGGCTATTCTCTTTATATGAAGGAGGTTGAGTTTAAAAGGTTTTTCATATATTTTGGGAAAAAATATATCTATCACAGTATTTTCATTTGGCATTGTACTATGTTAAGTGAATCTATATTCATCTGACAATGAGTGGCAGTTCTTGCAACAGCAACTGTACAAAATCAAATATTTATTTTAACGATTACTGTTAACATTAATTGCATGATAGAGGTCAAGTCTTTGATATGTGACTCCCCTTCAAGGATACATTGCATTCCATTGCAAGTCAAAATGTAAAGTGTCAATGCGAGTGGGTGGGTTTGACCCAAAACAGGCCATATACAATAATGGGATAGCGAGCTTGCCTGCTCGCTCAGCATTTATACATGGTCCCATATACAGACGTATTCGGGGTGGATCCAGGCAAATGGGAAGGGGGTGGGGTCAACCCAGTAAGGCCGGAGGGCCGCCAGAGTCCCCTGGAAACTCTGCAGTTTTTAAATGTCCAGAGATGCATTTTGAGCTGTCGGAGACATGTTGTAAATGAAATCTGTGAAAGACAATTACTGTATCAAAATGTTGTTTTAAAACTAGGAACTTTCAAAACCATTTTATTAGTCACTGAAAATGATATTGTCAGAGTTGCAGGTATATGCATAGAACATAATTACAACTGGTTGTAATTATGAAAGTTGCATCGTCGTATATAATTCATTACCACATGACACTACAATGTAGTATACTGACCACAAAACACCTTATATCAATAAATTATTATTGTTTTAGCAACTGCAATTTGAGCTCCTGGGGAATTTTTAAGCAGACTGTCACAGGATAGAAAAGTCTGAAATGTTATCTGTCCATCCAAATTTCAGCCTTTCTGAATGACGGGCCAAAGGCCTGGATCAATGCGACTGGGGGTCCGGGGCCCTAAGCTGAAGGGCTTTAGATGTCTTGGAGATGGCTTCTCAGCTATTTCCAGGCGTATGTTTGTGATCTTCAAAGGCCAAATTACACTAGACATTAGTTGCTAATTAGATGACAAATTGAAGATAATTTACAAGAAAATGTCAGAAGTTTCAAGAAAAACCTGCTTAAAGTTCTACCCAAGAAAACAGTAGCACACACCGGTCAGCTCCATGTCTAGAAAAATGTATTGGGGGGGTCAAGGACGTTCCAGTTGGTTACAACTTACTGGTACTCGTATATAGGTACGATAACACTCAAACATTGTGAAGAGTGACCATTTTTATACTATTTATAATAAGTCTAAGAAATTTAGTAACTTATAAAACTATTCATCATAGAGTTAAAATTTTGAGTCCAAGATTCCAAGTAACTTTGGAACAAAACTTTTAAAATGACTCAAAACTAGACACGGTAATATCATTTGGCATACGGACTAAAATCTGCTGGACTAGGACTTAGAAAATAGAAGAAAACACCGCGAAAGAGAAACCAATCGAAACCGAAAGTGTGAAAGTGAGTATCATGCCGTTACCATGGGAAATAGTCTTTTATGATTTGCGGAAGTGGGAGCTCAGTGCTCCAACTCGTGTGACCTGAGTAAGGGGACAAGTTTTGTGTTTCATCTAATTTAGAGAATTTAAAAAAAATAATTGGCAATGGGCACATAGGAAAGTATCAAGTTTCAGTATGTTTATCATGCTTGTAGGAAGATATTTATCTAAATACATGACCGACTCATTCTAAACCTGCTGAGCTTCTCTGGAGAAGCTACCCCAGAGGGTTAAAATACAATGGGGAGAAGAAGAAAAAAAAAAAAAAGGTCAGGGTCCAAAATCTGTAGTCGTCTATTTTCTTTTAACATTAGTGGTAAACCTAGCCAGCTGATAAGTGTTGCGTGGTGTCAGGCCAGAATGCACTCCTACTCGCTGATGAGAGGCGACTCGTCATTGAGAGCGTCTGTGATCGGCCAATCACAGGCCGTGTTACGACATGATGTATTCACCCAGTGTAACATTTGGAAGAAAATTAGAAGTAGATTAGACCCATATCTTTACCATTTTTCATGGACCAGCCGGTTTGATGCTTTTGAAATACAGATGGACAAATGTGAAAATTACCGGTCGATGTCCAGCCTTATTTCCTACACTGTTATGTCGATGCACAAAGTTTCCATGCCCTGTTCAAATCCAACAGGACTCGCCCAGCTCGCTTTTCACTGCATTCGTGTTATGAGCGAAAAAACCTATAGGACCTACTATTAAATATAAATTTATCATAAACTCTTCAGCTCAATCCCACAAATTTTATTTTTAAAAAACCTTATTAATTGAATAAAAACAGCAGGCACATCTCAGTATCTGCAATACTAAAATTTTTTGGGGGCATGTGTGCTGGGTGCACGCCTCCTTAAATCTGCACCGCCAGGTATTTTCACTCCATCATAGTGATGGCTGAAGTTAGACTTAGCCGTGGCTCAAAGCCTTTTTGAAAACCAGGCATCGAACGTGCCACTCCGCTTCTTAGTCATCATTTCTAGCCATGTGGTAGCGTGGCTCAAACACAGTACATGAAACACCTGTCAACACCTTGTCAGCCAATCAGATTACATCTTGGTTGCAGCATAATGGCTGCCTCCACTTCCTACGGGCGTGTTAGTATTTGGCCATTATTTAGTTGAATAAAACTTGGTTTCAAATCGCACGCTGCTCAGTTTTGTACAGATGTAGAAAAAATTTCTTGTTACTCGGTGAAAAATGGGCCGCAGTGGCAAATCCTACTACAGACGGCGATTTGCCGCCATCGACCGGCTACTTTTGAGTCCTCTGGGCTTGTATTTTATTATAGACCTGCCGGCATTTGCTTCACTTCCTTTCGGCATGTAATTTGCACCATTACTGTTACTATGCAAATCCTACAGCAGAACTGGAATGAGAAGATTGCATTACTCGACTGATCACTCGATCTGTTTGTTTGTTTTTTTCTCTCTGGTCTTTGCCCCCACATACAGCTATTTTAGCAGCAATTTAGTAATACTTGCTGCACATTGGAAATTCTTGCATGCTTAGACTGTTTCTCACCAGCATAGTGTTCGCTGTGCTCTCTTGGGAAAATGCTCTTGGCACTTTTGTCCTCAAAGCACTTAATTAGCTCTCATGTAAACAAATGGGATTTACTGGGCTCCTATAGAAGTGAAGCACACCTAATTTGAATTTGTGTGTTTGTAGACAGGCGAGAGCCTGAGTCGGTGATTAGGGAGTGCTGTTCTTTTTTTATTTTTTATTTACACCAACACTTCTGCTCCTTTATGGTACATAACTTGCTTTTTGAGATTCAGGGCACCTGGTAGGTGCCCTCGCATTCTTTCTGTCTCTCACAGAGCAGTGGTGTGTGTGTGTTTTTTCACATGGAGAAAAGGCAGAAATCTATAAGGGAGAGTTAAGTAGATTGGTGTCCTTGTAAAGGTGACTGAGGTGGTGTATACATTAGACCGTATCCGTATCGTTTTTGTCGCGGATGCACTGTCCGTGCACATTAAAACGCCGGGAAACGACTCCACAGGCGGAACAACTTGAATCCGCCAGGGCCCACGTATTCAACCCAGTTCGTATCTGATCCGGTGCTGTGTAAACATTGAGATACGAGGAAACGCAGTGCTGAGCTCTAGCTGACGTCGTCATTGGACAACGTCACTGTGACATCCACCTTCCTGATTCGCTGGCGTTGTTCATGCCACGTTGGTCATGTGATGCGACTGCTGAAAAACGGCGCGGACTTCACTTCCTGCTATTGTTTCCACCTTGTATCACCTTTTTGTTTTTCATTAAAGAGTATAAAAGTATGAATTAGGGCTGCACGATATCAGAAAAATATGCGATATTCGATAACATGACTGAATATCTCGATGTCGATATGTATCACGATAATTAAATATATAATGTTTTTCTTACCTCTACTCGCCGTTCTGCCCTGTATCTAGCATTTAAAAAAAAAAAAAAAACACCCAATGCATCGCTTCCATTCCAACATTATTTTTTATTGGAAAAACATGGCTACACCTGCAATGGTGTCCATCAATCATCTTTAAATCTCTTAATTTTTGTGAGCGCAGCAGAAAATGTCTTAAGTTGAAGTAAACAAAAAACTGAAAACTACATTACATTAACATAAAGCATTCAAAATGGCAATTTCAGCGGCTCCCGGGAGATGAAGATGAGCGACACAGATTCACCATAAACTCAAACACAATCTGTTAATAACACATGCGGGTGAGAGAGCAGTGGTGTGTGTGTGTGTGTGTGTGTGTGTGTGTGTGTGTGTGTGTGTGTGAGAAAGAGAGAGTAAGAGCGGTTGTGTGTGCGAGAGAGAGAGTGCGGTTTTATGTTTTTATGCTTCTGTACAGCAGTGTTTGTCCCAGTGAGCCGCCCCACCACTGTTTTACACGTCTTGCAAAGTACCGGAGTTTGCAGTATGTCATCCCTCTTGAATCCAAAGTACTTCCAAATAGCAGACGTGCATTTTTTTTTTTTTTTGGGAAACCAGTTCCTTCTCACACAAGTTTGTCTCACCACACTTGCTACTGCTCCCACCTTCCGCCATCACCACGAGGCTTTTACTTGTTTTGCAATAGGGGGCGGAGTTATCCCGCGGCACTTGTTGACATTCAAATGTGATTGGACGGCACAGAAAAATGTGCCTTTTATCGAAATTTAAGTAATTTTTGCGGTATGTGTATCGCAAACTATGATATCGCGATATCGATACTTTTTCAATATATTGTGCAGCCCTAGTATGAATATAATGCTTTGCTTTGTCATTCTTAATGTTGTTCATGGTAAGATGCAAATACTGCCCATTGTGTAGTTGTGATTGTCTTTAGGCTTGCCATCCTTCCACTTGCAAGTGGTGAGTGACTTGCGCATGCCCGATATGCACTCAGCGGCTCAGTCCCGAATCACTGCTCGTGCGCTTCACTCGCGCGCTCTGTAAGCTGCGCAGGGCCGGAGTGTGCACCCTCCAGAGGGCACTCGCTGTTCAGGGCGGAGTGATTTGGAGCGCAGCCGCTGAGGAGGAAGCGCTGAGCCGCACTGACACATTTCAACTTGCGTGCCGTCTAATTAGTCATGTGATTAGCGTATCCGTGTATTGGCGTTGCTGTGTGCACGCGAATCATGTATTGGCGTTGCTGTGTGCACGCGAATCGTTTTAAAAACGTTAATCTGATGATCCGCTGATACGGTCTAATGTAAACACTACCTGAAGCAAAGCCTTGAAGGGTGTTAGTGTGTGCCCCTGATGTTTTGTCCTTATTAGCAGTACACGACTACACTATTTGTGAGGCTTTCAAAAAACTTAAATTGTATTACTCAATTTGCACTGTAAACATTGACTTGTGTCATACTTTTTCTCCCACTTTTTGTAATCTCTTGTTATCTGTCTTGTCTAGCCTGACCCAGAGGGGGTTAAATTTGCATGGGGTCCTGGGGTGATTTTCCTGTTTTACAGGTGATTTTATTTCCATCGCCATGTCATTTGTCTTTCTCCTCTGAGAAAATTACAGGCTGAATTAGCCACCGTTTTCCATCAAACTTGAGTATTTTTAGTCCCGTTTGGATGCACGTCCATGATTTTCTATGTAGATGTCACCTGGGGTTTGGGAGGGGGAGACAATGCTTGACTGATGCTGCTTGCCGTCTCGTAGCATGCATAACCGTGCCTCTCCCTTAGATATGAAACACTTGACAAGTTGTTAAAATGAAAAAGGGATGTTTTCGAAGAGGCACTCAACCATATACTTGTTCTGGATGGTAAACTTTACACATGCTACCTGGGAAAGCAATTTCAGGAAAAGGAAGGACAAAAAGCCCTGCAGGCTGATTTTAAAGAAGCCGTTGTAGTGGTAGCGACAGATATGACATGACATTTACTTTAAGACACACTTTATGACATTTACTTTACAGGCATGTAACGATTCTCTCAATTTGAGTCCCAGTATTAGGTTCATGATTTAATTTTCCCCACAATTTTTTTTTTTTTTTTTGGGGGGGGGAATTAAATATAGAAGAATTTATGTAGACGTTTTTTATGTAAATGTAGGAAAAAATGCAACGTTCATCAACTTAAATATTCCTTTTGTTTAAATTAAAAAAAATTCTTAACAGCATTTATTTTCCCACATTTGTGAAGGTTGGAGGAAAATGGTCTAACTAAAATATTCATTTAATGAAAAACGGAAGTAGTTTATTAATAGGCCTTTTTCTTAAAGTGAGGCTGCCTTTTGGTTTCATAAAATCGGTGAAATTTAGTTCCCTCTGAAATTTGGTCATTGTGATGTATGTTTATTTCTGTAATAGCTCACAAAATATCAGGCCATTCTGTGGCTGGGAAATTATTTAAGTTGAGTGGATTCCCGAGCAAATAATGTGCATGAAATCGCTTGCTTCACACAGTCAGTCAGACAGAGGAAGTCCGTGTGTGCATGTGCAGGTTTACTTTCTTCTTCTTTTGGGTTTTACGGCAGCTGGCATCCACAGTGTTGCATTACTGCCATCTACAGATTTACCTTTGACGATGCACTGACAGTTCCATCGTTCTGTCTGTTAAGCTCCAACCTGCTGCTGACCTTCTACCGCTCATCCATTGAGAGCATACTGACGTACTGTATTACAGTATGGTATGGCAGCTGCACTGCTGTAAACAGGGAGAGGCTCCAGAGGGTAGTAAAGGCAGCACAGAGGATCATTGGCTGCCCTCTCCCCTCCCTGATGGACATTTACACCTCCTGCTGCCTTAGCAGAGCTAAGAACATTATCAAGGACAGCTCCCACCCTGGCTTTGATCTGTTCGATCTGTTGCTCTCAGGGAGGCGCTACAGGTGCATCAGGGCAAAGACAAATCGATTAAAAAACAGCTTCTTTCCAAAAGCCATAACCGCCCTGAATTCGGATATGCTCTGACTTTATAGTCTATTTTATTTTACTAATTTATAAATGTGCAGTACTTTATAAGGTGACTCTCTATGCAATACTTTTTATAATATGCAATACCACACTCCAAAATGTGAAACGCAACACATGCACCTCAGGACTGTGCACCTTACACACAACACATGCACCTCAGGACTGTGCATCTTACGCACAGCACATACACCAAGTCTGTGCACCTTACCTTACCTTGCAATAATTCATAATGTGTAATATTTTTATCTTATGTGACTCTCTCGTGCAATAATTTCCAATGTGACTGTCACTGTGCAATACTTTTATATGTGCAATACCTCACTCCATAATGTGTAACACAACACATACACCTCAGACTGTGCACCTTACCCCCCTCTTTTTTTTCTTTCTCTCTTTTCCCTTCCCCCCTTCCCCTCTCTCTCTCCCTCTCTACACGCTGTTTGCACTGATATTGGAGATGCTTTAATCTCATTGTACATGTGTATAGTGACAATAAAGGCATTCTATTCTATTCTGTCGCGAAATGAACAGCTGATCACACCGAGGTGCTCGCTGACTGCCGATATTTATTAGTTTGGGCCTGCATTTCCTTTCCTTCGCAACATAACGTCTTTTTCTTCTCACTTACTGTAGTCAGTCTTTCATGTTTGATTCGTACGCTTGCGTCCTCCATTTTTCTCTCCTGTTTTCAAATTTGTATCCCACAATGCCTTGCATGAACAGGGAAAGCCCACCGCATGATGTAGTATCTTGAATTGGGTCATGGTGAAGCAGGAAAACATAGCAGTGAATTTAGGGCCACGTGGCTCTAAATTCATTAATTGTTCTATTTATTAAAAAAAAAAAAACAAATAAAACTGGAAGTCTGTGATTTGATTTCAGTAGCTTTTGTTCCACTAAACAAAAATAATTGGGTGTCGGGAAAATTCTTATGACCTACAGTTGAAAAATCTGAAAGGCAGTCTAGCTTTTAATCAACTTTTCTGAACGTTTTACTACCTCCATTTGCTTCGATTTTCTTTCGCTTTCAGAGGTATGTAAAAAATTTTTTTGATTTCTTCAATCTTTTTGTATTACTGCACAACAGCTCTTTCCCACCTTGAAGACCCCCTCCAAATGGTATTAGAGCTGTGTTCCTTCTGCCGAGGGTGAAATCTGCTGTCTCAAAAATGCAATTACATCTAGGAAAAACTACGAGATTTATGCAGCCTGATTTTAGTGATTTTTTTTTTTTTTTTAATTGTCAATTCGAAGAGTCATAAGCATCACTATTTTGTCACAGTATATATTGTGACATGCCTTTTTACTTTTATATTCACACATACACAAGATCATCAGCTTTTAGTTTTCTATAAATAATGACTAGCTGTATCGCTGCTGGTTCCTTAAAGGAACAGTCCACCGTACTTCCATAATGAAATATGCTCTTATCTGAATTGAGACGAGCTGCTCCGTACCTCTCCGAGCTTTGCGCGACCTCCCAGTCAGTCAGACGCAGTCAGACGCGCTGTCACTCCTGTTAGCAATGTAGCTAGGCTCAGCATGGCCAATGGTATTTTTTTGGGGCTGTAGTTAGATGTGACCAAACTCTTCCGCGTTTTTCCTGTTTACATAGGTTTATATGACCAGTGATATGAAACAAGTTCAGTTACACAAATTGAAACGTAGCGATTTTCTATGCTATGGAAAGTCCGCACTATAATGACAGGCGTACTAACACCTTCTGCGCGCTTCGGCAGCGCATTGATACGGAGCTCAGATATCAATGCGCTGCCGAAGCGCGCAGAAGGTGTTAGTACGCCTGTCATTATAGTGCGGACTTTCCATAGCATAGAAAATCGCTACGTTTCAATTTGTGTAACTGAACTTGTTTCATATCACTGGTCATATAAACCTATGTAAACAGGAAAAACGCGGAAGAGTTTGGTCGCATCTAACTACAGCCCCAAAAAATACCATTGGCCATACTGAGCCTAGCTACATTGCTAACAGGAGTGACAGCGCGTCTGACTGCGTCTGACTGACTGGGAGGTCGCGCAAAGCTCGGAGAGGTACGGAGCAGCTCGTCTCAATTCAGATAAGAGCATATTTCATTATGGAAGTACGGTGGACTGTTCCTTTAAATATCTAATGACTTTTGTAGAAAATACAACCCACCAACTCACTCCTCCTGTTTTAGTTTTTATTGTTGTCTGGGTGTGAGTTTTTTCTCACTGAGAATGTTTTAAAAAAAATAATAATTTATAGCACCCCCAATGAATTAATCCAATCAGAATTGGGTGAATGCTGTCTGTTTGTATGCACTTTTTTCACCGTGCCGGCATACCATTGTAGCACAAGAATTTCATTGTTTCTTGTGGATTCTGGGAAAACGTGAAAACCTGTGTCACTTGACTAAATGGCTAAATTCTGCAAAACAGCCAAAAAAAGACCAGTTTTGACATTTAGTTTTTCTACCCCAAAAATACAGTAATTTCTCACTTTACTTTAAGAAAACATAAATATGAAAGTGTTTATTTGGACTACTTTTTAACCTTGCCTTAGCTGTAAAGATCATGTTTAATGCACTGCTAAGAATGATTAGTCAAACTAAAGATGTCTTAAACCTTGCTCGCCAAGTGTGCATTTCTCATGCAAGGAATGATTTAAATTGTTGGATAGCGAAGTACCAGAGCAAAATGAACATTTCAGAACTGACTGAACTAGTGCGAGACTCCTGTTTAAATGCTACGGGTGACTTTTCGCTCGGGGATGCGACAGAGACTGATGCTGATAATCTAAACGAGAACTCCTTTCCCATGGTAAACTTATCATTCTTTAGAATTTGGCACTAATGTTGTTTTTCCATAAGCAAATTAGATTATATATGTCGAGGTAGAGGAGATGTCTTTCAGTGGACTTGAAATGGAATCTCGAAATGCAATTTTCTTCACTTTTGGGAGTAAGCAGATTTTTAAAATGCTAGAACTTTGTGGTTGAAAGACATGCAAAAGTGAAAAAAATATTTCAGCCCAGGAAATTGTGTAGTGTGTTAAATTTCAAACTTTTGGAACTTGAATGTAATAAATAAAATTCAATCTATCAAAAACACAGCTCGGCCTCAGAGAAAGCTTAGTAAAATTTGTGTGTTCCAGCTTCTGAATCACTTTTTTCCTTCTTCCTTCCACCTTTTTGCTCTCAACAGGATGCGGAATACAACTGTGATTCAGCTTCTAACAAAGCCTTTCAACTGCACTGCACACACCGTCTTGGCTGGTCTCTGAAAGGTTTATTGGGGTTCTGCACTACTCAGGTATGTAATCTGAAATTGTCTGGCATGCTTGGTCATTTGTGTGTGAGGGGCAGGTGCTTAGTACAGACCTTTTGATTTTATTATTATTGTTGAATCTTCATCGTATGCACAGTGTGCACGTATGAGTAGTTGTTGTCAGGATACATGCGTTCTCTGTAATAAGTTGCTCTGTGACTGTGATTACATCCTTTATCATGTGAGGTGGGGGGAATGCAAAGTATCCAGCATTATCCTTCTCTGCATTACATGTGCAGTTGCATGCGAGAGTGTAGTATACCTACATAGTTTGCACATGACGTCACAGAGTCGGGGATTCCCTAGTGGCGGACATCTTGTGGGTCAAGCTTACCGTACGGGTCACTGAGCACACATTGTAACGCGCGAGTACAAAGTCTTCAAAAGAACCCAAGCAGGCTATTTAAAGCTAGCAATGGTGCACACCTGTTGTATTCACGGCTGTCGTAATAGGTCAGATGATGACATCAAGCGGAGCTTTTATGGAATTCCCACTGTACGGGAGCACGAAGGCGAGCAAACAAAGAAACTCAGCATACAAAGGAGAAATCTATGGCTTGTGAGAATCAACCGCAAGGATTATCAGCCTTCCAAACACGGCAAAGTCTGCTCCGATCGTTTTATAAGTGGTAAGTTGTTTAAATAAACAATCAATTGTGTTTAAGTTTGTTTTTGGAAACCAAAACATCATGTAAACAATCTCTGGAGAATGCCTAACTGGAACCGCTGAGTGTACGTTTACATTGTAATGTACACTTAATATCGCTCGTTTGTCACATTTCTACTTGTCACTTCACTCACGCAAGGGTCATTTTTGAAAAACATTTTGGGTCTATTCTGTATGCAGGGATGCAAACAGCGCGCCTTTTGGCAGATGCCGCCTTTTTCACGGCTGAATTGCGCAGATCTGATTTTGTTTTTATTTATTTATTTTTTTAGGGGGGGCGTTGGAGTGCCTGATTATAATTTCAAAGTAAATTATGTATTAAAATTACTAAATAAGCAAATCCGTTACAGTCCATGAAACATAGGAAGTACAACCCCGATTCCAAAAAAGTTGGGAAAAAGTACAAATTGTAAATTAAAAACAGAATGCAATGATGTGGAAGTTTCAAAATTCCATATTTTATTCAGAATAGAACATAGATGACATATCAAATGTTGAAACTGAGAAAATGTATCATTTAAAGAGAAAAATTAGGTGATTTTTTTTTTTTTTTTTTTAAATTTCATAACAACACATCTCAAAGTTGGGACAAGGCCATGTTTACCACTGTGAGACATCCCCTTTTCTCTTTACAACAGTCTGTAAACGTCTGGGGACTGAGGAGACAAGTTGCTCAAGTTTAGGGATAGGAATGTTAACCCATTCTTGTCTAATGTAGGATTCTAGTTGCTCAACTGTCTTAGGGCTTTTTTGTCGTATCTTCTGTTTTATGATGCGCCAAATGTTTTCTATGGGTGAAAGATCTGGACTGCAGGCTGGCCAGTTCAGTACCCGGACCCTTCTTCTACGCAGCCATGATGCTGTAATTGATGCAGTATGTGGTTTGACATTGTCATGTTGGAAAATGCAAGATCTTCCCTGAAAGAGACGTCATCTGGATGGGAGCATATGTTGCTCTAGAACCTGGATATACCTTTCAGCATTGATGGTGTCTTTCCAGATGTGTAAGCTGCCCATGCCACACGCACTAATGCAACCCCATACCATCAGAGATGCAGGCTTCTGAACTGAGCGCTGATAACGACTCGGGTCGTCCTTCTCCTCTTTCGTCCGAATGACACGGCGTCCCTGATTTCCATAAAGAACTTCACATTTTGATTCGTCTGACCACAGAACAGTTTTCCACTTTGCCACAGTCCATTTTAAATGAGCCTTGACCCAGAGAAGACGTCTGCGCTTCTGGATCGTGTTTAGATACGGCTTCTTCTTTGAACTATAGAGTTTTAGCTGGCAACGGCGGATGGCACGGTGAATTGTGTTCACAGATAATGTTCTCTGGAAATATTCCTGAGCCCATTTTGTGATTTCCAATACAGAAGCATGCCTGTATGTGATGCAGTGCCGTCTAAGGGCCCGAAGATCATGGGCACCCAGTATGGCTTTCCGGCCTTGACCCTTAGGCACAGAGATTCTTCCAGATTCTCTGAATCTTTTGATGATGATATGCACTGTAGATGATATGTTCAAACTCTTGGCAATTTTACACTGTCGAACTCCTTTCTGATATTGCTTCACTATTTGTCGGCGCAGAATTGGGGGGATTGGTGATCCTCTTCCCATCTTTACTTCTGAGAGCCGCTGCCACTCCAAGATGCTCTTTTTATACCCAGTCATGTTAATGACCTATTGCCAATTAACCTAATGAGTTGCAATTTGGTTCTCCAGCTGTTCCTTTTTTGTACCTTTTAACTTTTCCAGCCTCTTATTGCCCCTGTCCCAACTTTTTTGAGATGTGTTGCTGTCATGAAATTTCAAATGAGCCAATATTTGGCATGAAATTTCAAAATGTCTCACTTTCGACATTTGATGTGTTGTCTATGTTCTATTGTGAATACAATATCAGTTTTTGAGATTTGTAAATTATTGCATTCCATTTTTATTTCCAATTTGTACTTTGTCCCAACTTTTTTGGAATCAGGGTTGTATAAGGATGAGAAAAAAAAAAACGGTTTAAATCGGAAAGCTGCGCACATTTGTGCAGCCCGAGCGGTGTGCAGGACTGCGCAAATGTGCGCAGCTTCCCGATTTAAACTGTGTTTTTTTCATCCTTATACTTCCTGTTTCATGGACTGTAACGGATTTGCTTATTTAGTAATTTTAATACAGAATTTACTTTGAAATTATAATCAGACACTCCAACCCCCCCCCCCCCCCCCCCCCCCCCAAAAAAAAAAAAAATCGGATCTGCGCAGCCGTGAAAAAGGCGGCATCCGCCAAAAGGCACGCTGTTTGCATCCCAATGCGTAACATTCAACAGTCTATTTAATGCTAGAATATTTAACGTTGTATATATCCGACAGCCTTTAAAGTTTGATGAAGTCAGTTTCAGGCTTTGGCAGTTTCAGGCTTTGGCAGCCCTGCACAGTCACTTGAAAATGCATCTTTGTCCACTTCGTAGGGGTCAATTCCCCCAATCAAGGCCAGTTTGGCTGCATACCGTTGTCGTGAGATGTCGTCTAATGTATCTATATACTTCTGTTTGCTTGATTTTGCTGACATTGATCTTTATTTTAGAAAACTGACTATATAACTTCATAAATTTGTCCGAGATAACGTAGCCGGTAATGGCGATGGTCCGTTTTGTTTGCCCCACAAGATGGCGGCTGGAGGGCGTTCCCCGGAATGCTGTGACGTCAGTGAAAACTATGTATAGAAATATAAAGTCTGTACATGTTTCAGGTTTACATGTCAGCTGAAAGCTTCCAGCTTCTGTGAGCTAGTGCTTTTATAGCTTGAGTGAGTAAGGCGCTTTTTTTTTTTTTTTTTTAAATAAAGTAGGCTAAAGCCATCATGCTGCAAAAAAAAAAAGTTTCTATCCTCAAAAGCGGTACAGAATTGACGCTGACTGCATGCTTAACACTCTAGGCTTGCTGGTCATATTTCAGTAATAGGATTCCCCCCAAACTATATGCGTAATATGTATGTATATACTGTACGTGTGTGTGTGTGTGTGTGTATGTATGTGTATATATATATATATATATATATATATATATATATATATATATATATGTATGTATATATATATATGCGCAAACCCAAAATGAATGAATGAAGAACTTTATTTAAACACGTTAAGTTGATCAGCAGAGCTGGTGGGGTTGTGCATGTACAGATACAAATAATTACAAATTCAAAAGACTAAAAATAAACAGTCTTGAAAACTTAATCTGTTGATTCTGTTAATGATCTCTGCTTTAAGTTAATTAATAGTATGCACAACTAAATGTATTTAGTTCTTGTTCGGACTGGGACTGTTTTGGCCTCTAGAGGCTGCAGTTATTTCCTTATCTTGTCTTGTTTGTTTTGGCCTCTAGAGGCCGCCACTGTTCCTGTGTTTTGTGTTGATTGCCTGTTTGTCCTAATTAGTGTCACCTGTTTCCCATTTTAGTTTTGTGTATATATACTCCCTCAGTTTGGTCCCTAGTCACGGAGTCTTTGTGCTACCTATGGTTTGTTTCCTCTTTCCTGTGTACCTTGCTTATGCTCTTGTATTTTTTTTGGTATTTTGTTTTCTTTGGATTTGTTTTACCCTTTTGGATCTGCTGAGCATTTTGCCTTTTCTTTTCTTTGGACTTTATACTACCTTTTTGGATCTTCTGAGCGTTTTGCATTTGGCCTCCTCTTTTCTCATTTTTTGGAATTTGAACCTTTGGATTATACTTTTTGTTTTTTTGCCCTGGATTGTATATAGTGTATATATTGTAAATAAACTGTTTTTTGATAGTCTACTTTCGCCTCACGCCTCTGCACTTGATTCATTCCCCTGGTGGCCTCGTGGGGGTTTGCTGGATCACTACACCAGCGATCTGGGTTCGATTCCCAGCAAAACCCTAACAGTTCTGCTACAATAGGATCAGTTTATTCTACTAATGTCAAATTTAGCAAGTAAATTTTTCCTTTGTTCGCGTGTAAAGATCTAATCCCATTGAGTGGTTTCTATATCCCCTTCTTGGTTTTAATAACTTGTTTGTTTGCTGGACACAAACATGGCAATAAGTTCTTGTGTTAATGGACCAGACTCCACTTTTGGATCATTAATCCCTTTTGGCTGAGAATGCCCCGCATGCATGGTTTTATGTCGGCTTTTGGCACATCCATACAGTTTTAAATACAATACCTACAATTAAACAGTTTGTTTTATTGCATTTACGTGTTTAATTCCTGGGCTCCCATCTGTAACAGGGAGTGATGTTGCATTCCGTTAATACATTTTACAGTAGATTATTAGATTCTAAAAGAATAGCTGAGCCAAAAATAATTGGGGATATATATATATTTTTTTAAATGGGCCCCGACTTGTAACAAGTATGAATAGGTGGGCCTTAAAGCAGAAAAGGTTGAGAACCCCTGGCCTAATGGATACTATATACTATTGCACTGTGTAAAAAATATTACGACCCCTTGAGGCACAAGTCTGACCGTAACATACTCCCTGAGCACTTTATTAGGAACACTACACCAATGCTGGGTAGGGCCTCCCTTTGCTCTCAAACAGCCTCAGATGTTCATAGCATGGATTCCACAAGATGTTGGAAACATTTAGTTTGGATTCTGGTCCATGTTGGTATGATTTGCATCACACAGTTCCTGCAGGTTTTCAGGTGCACTTTCATGCTGTGAATCTCCCGTTCGACCACATCACAAAGGTGTTATACTGGATTCACATCCGGTGACTGACCTTGAACTCATGGTCAAGCTTATGAAACATGTCCAGTTCCGGTAAGTCTGTGCTCACTGCAGCCTCACCTTTTTGCTCCTTGTTGACATAAGTGGAACCTGATGTGGTCTTCTCTTGTTGTCGCCCAGCCACCTCAAGGTTCGATGTGGTGTGCATTCTGAGATGCTTTTCTGCTCATCAGTTGCAGAGTGATGATCTGACTTACTGTTGCCTTTCTTTGTTGACCGCTCTTGTTCTTAAGATGTTTGTCTGCAGAACTGCCCATCGCTGGATGTTTATTTTATTGCGCCATGCTGAATAAACCCGAGAGACGTGTGTGCGTGTGAAAATCCCAGGAGATCAGCAGTTACAGAAATACTCAACTCAGCCCATCCAGCACCAACAATCACGCCATAGTCAAAAAAAATCCCCCCCCCAATATGCTGATGGTTGACGTGAACATTACCTGAAATTGCTGGCCTGTATCTGCATGATTTTAAGCATTGCGCTGCTGTCACATGATTGACTGATTAGATAATCGCATGAATGAGGAGGTGGACAGGTGTTCCTAATAAAGTGCTCATTGAGCTTTTTTTAATTTTTCTTTTTCTATTTTCAATTTATTTATTTTTTTCTGTGTGTTTGTGTAGTTTGATGTTTGAGTGTTTTGTCTGCCAGTTGTGGTGTAGCTCCGGACCTAGTTTTGGGCGTCGGTTCCCTCCAGGCCTTGGTTTGCTGTGGGTGATGCCTGTGCTCCCAGCTATGGACTGCAGTGAGCCTGTTGCTCATTTTACATCGTGGTTGTCCAGGGCTCTGTGCTTTAATGCTTGGCGTGATGTTCTGAGCGATGTTGCTCAGTGGTGTCGCAGAGGCTGTGCAGGCGGTTTGGACATACCAGCGCTCTGCATGGCGGAGCTTCTCTGCTCGCTTTGTGGATCCATGGCGTGGTGTTCGAGCGATGTTGCTGACGTCGTGGCGGTGCTGGAGATGTGGGACTCGTTTTTGGGCGCCTTTTGGTGGGACTGTGGCTGCTACACCACTGGAATTACATCCTGACGCCTACTTGGTGGACTTTTTACTTTTTATTTTTTGTTTATTTTTTTGTTTTAAAATTCTCATCTGATTATCTCTAGCCGCTTTATCCTGTTCTACAGGGTCGCAGGCAAGCTGGAGCCTATCCCAGCTGACTACGGGCGAAAGGCGGGGTACGCCCTGGACAAGTCGCCAGGTCATCACAGGGCTGACACATAGACACAGACAACCATTCACACTCACATTCACACCTACGGTCAATTTAGAGTCACCAGTTAACCTAACCTGCATGTCTTTGGACTGTGGGGGAAACCGGAGCACCCGGAGGAAACCCACGCGGACACGGGGAGAACATGCAAACTCCACACAGAAAGGCCCTCGCCGGCCACGGGGCTCGAACCCGGACCTTCTTGCTGTGAGGCAACAGCGCTAACCACTACACCACTGTGCCGCCCTGTTTTTAAAATTATTTTTTATTTATTTTTTTCCTTGTCTATAATTGTAAAGTGTCCTTGGGTTTCTTGAAAGGCGCTATATAAACTTTATTTATTATTATTATTATTATTCGTATGTTTTACTGCAAGAGGTTTGAGGAGACCTGATTGTTGCATCCATTTGTGCTTGTTGAGCATCCCATTCCAGATTTAATCCCATTTTACTGCTCTTATTTGGGGAAGCCATGACCTAATGGTTAGAGAAGCAGCTTTGGGACCAAAAGGTCGCTGGTTCGATTCCCTGAACCAGCAGGACTGGCTGAAGTGCTCTTGAGCAAGGCATCTAACCCCCAATTGCTCTGGCAAGAGTGGTGGCGTACCTTGTGTCTGATTTAGTCAAAGAAAAGCTGATGTGATCATTAGTTTGGGTGATGCCTGACTGGTGGGGGGGGGAACCTGCTGTTATAGCCTCCACTCTTTGGGGAAGGCTTTCCACTAGGCTCAGGGGGTTTGGCTCACTCAGCTTGCTCAGCCACAGCAACATTAGTGAGGTCAAACATCTGAGATCAGGTGAGAAGTTCTGGGGTGCGGTCAGTATTCCAGTTCATATCAAAGGTTAATTTATGCATGGGTCTGATGGCCAGGTGTCTGCAAACTTTTGGCTCCATAGTGTAACTGCAACTGGTGGTCTGTTTACTCTGTGTAGACTTTTCACTGCTTTGAGGGGAAAAGTCATAAAGGAAACTTCTCACTGATTGTCCTTTATCTCACAAGAGCCCTTTTGACATGGATATTCTGCAGTGTTGGTGTAAAGATCCCTCAATATTCTGGCTGTAGCAAATAAAGCCGGTAAGAAGCTGCACCAGTGTGTGTGGGTTTTTTTTTTTATATATACATTGTCGAGTTGGCGGTCCGCAACCAGAGGCGCAACTTGTTACAGTGGCGCGTTGGTGTATAGGATGATGTCTCTATGCATTGAGAATTATGAATACCCTGATCATACCAGTGTTCCTTTAAAAAACAGCAGGTGAACTGAGTGTTGAGGTGCTTTTGTTAGCAGTACACATTTAGACCACTCTTCAAATACAAGCAGAGCCATTTCTGCTAAATAATTAATGCTTAATGAATGTAATGGCCTCGATGTATATATTTGTGTCCTTTAGCGAAGCGTTTTTTTGGGGGGGGAGGACTGTCACGGAAAAATGCACTCTCAAATGGCGGGGGAGAAAAGTGAAGTAGGAAGTGATTTGGGGTAGAAAGGGGCATGGACCGTATTTGCTGTAAATGCAGACATTTGAATTCACGCTGGTCTCGAAAAGAAGAATGTGTTAACACGTCTGTCATGCCATGCTGGCTGTCCCTTTTGCACAAACATAGATTCTGGCTCTGTTACTGCTGATCGTTTTGGCTCAGAAGAGGAACAAAGTAGACCCCCACCCCGTTCTGTATTTTTTACAGAATGTGAGGTGGAATAAAGGTGTGCAAAAGGGGCAAACATTTCTATTCTGTTGGGTGTGGTCTCTTCTAGGATGATCCTAACCCTTCTCACATCCACAGGGTATGAGGGCTCGCTGAATGGTTCAATGAGGATGAAAATGTGCTGTAGTCTTCACTTATCAGATCTCCTCCTCTCAGTTGAATACCTATAGGAGATTTTGGCATGATGGCATGCTCCACCACCAACAATGTTTTAGAGGGAATATCTTTTGAAGAGTTTCAGGGACTTGTAGAATTGATGCCAAAACGCACTGAAGCTGTGACCCAACACCTTAGCAGTTTAATATTTTTCTTTAATTTGTCTGTATGTTTCTCACTTGAACATTTGTCTCTTATGCTGTTTATCCCTCCCCCTCTCTCGCACTGAGTTCAGACTTGCTTTATTTTCTTTCTTTTCTCTCAAATTCATCAGCCTGTTCTTTTGGCTGTGTGCCCCCAGGCCTCCCTGAATGAATCTTGAGTCCTTGGAACAGCAGACTGACTTGTGGGTGTGTATGCAATTATCATAGAAATGATATTGAGGCAGTTCTGGCTCTGCGGTAGATCTGATTTTATGCCATACCGCTGTAAGCACTCGGAGTCACAGGTGAACTCAAACTCGCGTTTGCATGGCTCGAAGGCTGTGAAGTCAATACAGCGTATTGTTATTGCTCGATTTTCATGCTGGTGTGGGTCTGCCGCTGAATGTCGTCTTTTGCAAACCATCAAAGAGATTTATCTGCTTAACTGTGTGTACTAGGACTGCATGGTAAAACGTTGAAAACGGAATAAAGAAAAGGATTTCTCAGTAGGCTTTGTTTTCTTTGTCATTTTACATCAGAACATCCTTTTCACATTGTTTTGTGATAAGCCTTTAGACCACAGCGCTGTTGAATTCTCAGATCTGTCTCGTCAGAGGGTGTTGATTTTAATTTTTTTTTTTTTTTTTATCACAGTAAGCCGCTGATAGAAGTTCTGGCTGTAATACAAGTCACAGGTTTATATTAATATACTTATTCAAGTAGGTTATTCTGTCTTTTGTAAAACTTGCACTCAGAGGACATTCTATATCAACTAAGCTTAGTAATAACCAGATAAAGCCTGTTGTTATTTAATCAGGAATAGATCTTTGTTGATATGGTGAAGCTTTCTGTAAGATGTTGAACGTTTATGGAAGGAGTTTCCAGTGTCGGTCAGTAAGTGTTACGCCACAGGAAAGTCTTTGCTACCTCCACCAAGGAGGTTATGTTTTCAGTTTGTTTATACAGTGGTGCTTGAAAGTTTGTGAACCCTTTAGAATTTTCTGTATGTCTGCATAAATGTGACCTAAAACATCAGATTTTCACACAAGTCCGAAAAGTAGATAAAGAGAACCCAGTTAAACAAATGAGACAAAAATATTATACTTGGTAATTTATTTATTGAGGAAAATGATCCAATGTGCAAAAGTTTGGGCACCCCTGGTCAAAATTACTGTTCCTGTGAACAGTTAAGCAGTTAAGTTGAAGATGAAATGATATCCGAAAGGCATAAAGTTAAAGATGACTCCTTCCCTTTATATTTTAAGCAAAAACTATTTTTCATCTTGTACATTTTCAAAATGACAAAAAGGAAAAGGGCCCGAAGCAAAAGTTTGGGCACCCTGCATGGTTAGTACCTAGTAGCACCCCCTTTGGCAAGTATCACAGCTTGGAAACACTCTTTGTAGCCAGCCAAGAGTCTTTCAGTTCTTGTTGGAGGAATTTTCATCCATTCTTCCTTGCAAAAGTCTTCCAGTTCTGAGAGATTCCTGGGCCATGTTGAGCTTGCACCTCTTGAGGTAGTCTATTGTGGATTTTGAGGTGTGTTTAGGATCATTATCCATTTGTAGAAGCTATCCTCTTTTCAACTTCAGCTTTTTTACAGATGGGGTTATGTTTTGGCCCTTTTCCACTACCCTTTTTCAGCTCACTTCAGCTCGCTTCAGCTCACTTCAGCCTGACACGGCTTGCGTTTCGACTACCTCAGAACAGCATGACTCAGCTCGCTTCAGCCCTGCTTAGCACCCAAAACTCGCATGGTTTTGGAATAGGGCTGAAGCGAGCCAAACCGAGCTGAGTGAGGCTGGGGGCTTGAGGAGACACTCCCCTGTGCACTGATTGGTGAGGAGGAGTGTCCTCACATGCCCACACACGCCCCGTGAGCACGCTGGGATCTGTAAACACCGTAAACCCGGAAGAAGAATAATTACGAATTACTAGAATTTCTGAAGCCTTATGCGCCTCGCCTCATCTATACGCTCTTGCCAGTATCTGTTGGCGTTGTCGGTGACAACAAGCCACAGCACCAAGACCAGCAACACTAACAACTCCATGTTTATTGTTTACTATCCGGGTCGTGAGACTACCGCTTAAAAGGTCACTGATGTCACTGTTTGTGCCACTTAACGACATCATGTGACGTCTACCCACTTTCGCTAACTCCACCCAATGTATCTACCCACTTCCAGCCAGCACGGTTCAGCGCGGTTGTAGTCGAAATGCAACTCCAACAGCCCCGCTCAGCTCGACTCAGCCCAACTCAGCACGGCACGGCTCAGCCCGACTCAGCCGCGTTTGTAGTGGAAAAGCGGCATTTGCTTCCAGAATTTGCTGGAATTTCATTGAATCCATTCTTCCCTCTACCCGTGAAATGTTCCCTGTGCCATTGGCTGCAACACAACCCCAAAGCATGATTGATCTACCGCCATGCCTAACGGTTGGAGAGGTGTTCTTTTCATGAAATTCTGTGCCCTTTTTCCTCCAAACATACTGTTGCTTGTTACTGCCAAAGGGTTCCATTTTAACCTCATCGGTCCACAGGACTCGTTTCCAAAATGCATCAGGCTTGTTTAGATGTTCTTTTGCAAACTTCTGATGCTGAATTTTGCGGTGAGGACGCATGAGAGGTTTTCTTCTCATGACTCTTCCATGAAGGCCATATTTGTGCAGGTGTCGCTGAACAGTAGAACAATGTACCACAACTCAAGAGCCTGTTAAATCTTCCTGAAGGTCTTTTGCAGTCAAGCGGGGGTTCTGATGTGCCTTTCTAGCAATGCTCTCTGAAATTTTTCCTAGTCTTCCAGACCTTATCTTGACTGTTCCTGTTCACGGCCATTTCTGAATTACATTTCAAGCTGAGGAAATGGCAACCTGAAAACGTTTTGCTTTCTTCTTATAGCTTTCTCCTGCTTTGTGGGCCTCAACCATTTTCATTTTCAGAGTGGTAGGAAGCTGCTTAGAAGAACCCATGGCTGCTGATTTTTTTTGGACTAGGTTAGAGGAGCCTGGGTATTTATAAAGCTTTGAAATTTGCATCACCTGGCCTTTCCAAATGATGAGTGTGAACAAGCCATAACCCTAACAAACTAATTAAGGTCTGAGACCTTGGTCAAACTGATCTGAATGCTCAAATCTCCTAGGGTTCCCATACTTTTGCAAGTTACTCCTTTCCTTTTTTCACTCTAAAATTGTACAAAACCAAAATTATACACTGATATTGCTTAAAATGTTGAAGTGTTTCATCTTTATGCCTTTTGGAGTTCATTTCATCTTCAACTTGCTTAACTGTTCACAGTAATAGTAATTTTGACCAGGGGTGCCCAAACTTTTGCATACCACTGTACATATCTGTGAGTGGCAAAAGTATGTGAACCTTTGCTTTCAGTATGTGGTGTGACCCCCTTGTGCAGCAATAACTGCAGCTGAACATTCCCGGTAACTGTTGATCAGTCCTGCACACTGGCTTGGAGGAATTTTAGCCCATTCCTCTGTACAGAACAGCTTCAACTCTGGGATGTTGGTGGGTTTCCTCACATGAACTGCTCGCTTCAGGTCCTTCCACAACATTTCCATTGGATTAAGGTCAGGACTTTGACTTGGCCATTCCAAAACATTAACTTTATTCTTCTTTAACCATTCTTTGGTAGAACGACTTGTGTGCTTAGGGTCGTTGTCTTGCTGCATGACCCACCTTCTCTTGAGATTCAGTTCGTGGACAGATGTCCTGACATTTTCCTTTAGAATTGGCTGGTATAATTCAGAATTCATTGTTCCATCAATGATGGCAAGCCGTCCTGGCCCAGATGCAGCAAAACAGGCCTAAACCATGATACTACCACCACCATGTTTCACAGATGGGATAAGGTTCTTATGCTGGAATGCAGTGTTTTCCTTTCTCCAAACACAACGCTTCTCATTTAAACCAAAAAGTTCTATTTTGGTCTCATCTGTCCACAAAACATTTTTCCAATAGCCTTCTGACTTGTCCATGTGATCTTTAGCAAACTGCAGACAAGCAGCAATGTTCTTTTTGGAGAGCAGTGGCTTTCTCCTTGCAACCCTGCCATGCACACCGTTGTTGTTCAGTGTTCTCCTGGTGGAGGACTCATGAACATTAACATTAGCCAATGTGAGAGAGGCTTTCAGTTGCTTAGAAGTTACCCTGGGGTCCTTTGTGACTTGCTGACACTTACCCCTTTTCCACCAAATCAGTTCCAGGGCTGGTTCAGGGCCAGTGCTGGTGCTGGTTCACAACTCGTTCAACTTGCGAGTGAGCTGAGAACCAGTTTGCTTTTCCATAGCTCGCGGTGCTAAAGGAAGCCACGTCATTACGTCGCTGTATACGTCAGTTACGTCGCTATGTTTGCATAAACCTTGGCGCGAATATTGAAGCAAAAACAACACGGAAGAAGCAACAATAATAATAATGGATGACTTTGCTTTTGTACAGCTGCTGCTTCTCGTTGCTTAAAAATGGCGATCTTTCGCAGTCTTGTTATTGGTCTTAACAACAACCCCCCCCCCCCGACGTAAGCGGTTCTTTCCTCTGGCCCAGCAGAGAGTTGGTGCTAGCCTGGAACCGGTTTTTCTGGCCCCAGAGCCAGTTCTTTGTCAGTGGAAACAGAAAACCCGGTTCCAAACTAAGCACTGGCCCCGAACCAGCCCTGGAACTGCTTTGGTGGAAAAGGGCCATATTGCACGCCTTGCTCTTGGAGTGATCTTTGTTGGTCGACCACTCCTGGGGAGGGTAACAATGGTCTTGAATTTCCTTCATTTGTACACAGTCTGTCTGACTGTGGATTGGTGGAGTCCAAACTCTTGAGAGATGTTTTTGTAATCTTTTGACTGCTAATCCTAGAGTTTCACATACTTTGGCCACTGTCAGATGTGTAATATTGGATCATTTTCCTCAATAAATAAATAAATGACCAAGTCTAATATTTTTGTCTCATTTGTTTAACTGAGTTCTCTTTATCTACTTTTAGGCCTTGTGTGAAAATTTGATCATGTTTTAGGTCATATTTCTGTAGAAATATAGAAAATTCTAAAGGGTTCACAAACTTTGAAGCACCACTGTATGTTGTCGAAGCAGGATTGCACTAAACCTAGTGTAACACACTTCAGGGGACTTGGGAGACTGAAGGATGGAGATGGGTGGGGTTCTTTGACTCACTTTATTCACGTTTGCTTCCAACTTTTGCTTTTCAGCTGTTTTTTATTGTTTCAGTCTCTCTGAGAAGACACAGCATATACAGCTCTGTGCTGTATCTCAATGTCTCTCCTCTTTTAAGCCCTCGGTCATCACTGAAACAGGGCACACGCGCGCGCACACCATTCGCCTTTAATCAATCGCACATGTAATCTCTTTGGCACTCTCCCCTTCCATGACTTTGCTGTCCATTCACAATCTGACGCTTGACCACGTCTCTGCCTCCACACCTACCAACTTGATTTCTACAAAGCTTGGTGGAAGGGTGGAGCAAAGAACCAGTTTTTGGAGTGGATCCGAGTCACAGGTCCACAGGTTGATTTTCACTTTCAGTAACGTTGAGAGACAGCATTTACCATGCATCTTAAAATTCAGTTTGTTTGTTTTTTGTCTTATTAACTTTGAGATAAAATAAGAGTATTTGATAAGGAATGAGTTTTTATAGCTACTGTGACTATAGTGATAACAGGTACTCAGGCTTTCGTCTAAACCGGGGAACAGGGGCGCTGCGCCCTCTTACCGAAATGCCGATTGAACCCCAAGTCACACTTAGGCCACGCACTTGTATGCTACTGCACAACATGCAATCTTTCTCAAAACGATCTTTTCTCCGTGAAAACATTCCAGCAATACCACGTGACAATGTGTCTGATCATCAAATACATTATAATTACTCCAAAAATATTCCAGTCATAGTATATACACCGCCAGACGGTGCAAAAACAATCCAAATTGGCGTTTTCCAGACTGAGGCGCCATGTTGTTTAGTTGTTTACTTGTCGCGGCTGCTCTCGCGAGATTTGACATGGGTTACATACAAGGTCAGCTGACTTGTAGAGCGAGATTTCTCGAGACCGAATGACCTTTCACCCACCGGCGCGGGAGCTTTTGACAGAAGTAGTTCACGAGTTGTTTTTGTTGACACTTGGGCATTTAAAGATGTCATCCCACAGCACGAAACGGAAGAAAGCCAAAGACTGTCCGGGGCAGAAGATGATTACTTCTTTCTTTTTCAGTGTTGACAAACCATTTGTTACAATTTCCCTCTCAGATAGCCTCAGAATGTCCCATTGTAGCCTCAATTTTTCAAAGGCTTCGCACGGCGGAGGGGGGGACAGACAACCGGCACCATTCCCCCCGCTCCCTCGCCATGGTGAGCGCCCTCATACTAAATTTTTCTAGAAAAAACCCTGGGTACTAACTTGTCTCGTATATGTTCCACATCATGTAACTACAAATGGTTAAAGAGCATGATGTCTCTCCTTTTAATAAATTAAAATTCTTGAGCAAATTGCTGTGTGAAGAGTAAAACTCTTCACAATGTGGTTGTGGCAGCGGGGGTGTGGCCGAGCGGCAGTCTGTGAATGGAGGGCGGAGTCAGGGAAGGTGAGTGGTCATGTCACTCCACCTGTTGTCAATTAACATGTTTGTGTCTCTTCTCCAGTGACCGCGCCCTATAAAAGGAGAATGAGAAGGGGAGGTTGGCGCCGAGGGCTTGCTAGTAGCCTGTGTGAGAGAGAGAGAGTCGGAGTTGTGTGCTGAAAAGCAGCAATAAAGAAAATAATTAAGTCGCAAACAACTGCCTGCCGTGCTTTTGTGCTCCACCCACATCAGGGTCTTTCTACAGTGGTGTTTTTGGAAAAGATCACTGTTTTGAGCCATCATGCCATTGTGTCAACTGTTATTTTCCTGTTGTCGTATTTGGATTGCGTTAGTTTATCAGGGGGATGTCTGTAATAATTTCCTTTTCAGTGTCATAAAACTAGCACATTCAGACAGCAGTATAGTTTACCACAGGAGGTCATTTCTACCCGTTTCTGTTTTCTACAAATCTTGGATGTTTTGCATCACGTGGCCATTTGATCACAGCTTGGGTTCCAAGGGCTCGAAGAGGAACTGGAATAAACAAGACAGTGGCTCTTATTTCAGTTTGGGGCAAACCAAAGTTTCAGCAACAGTTTGAAAATGTGATAGTCTACAAGAAGCATTGAACAGGAAGAATTTTGTACCGAAAGAACAGTCCAGGGTATGCAGTGCCCATTTTGTAAGTGGTTGGCCAGACTCTGTGAACCCGGAAGACATCGGCGATGCGCCTTCAGGATTTACTTGCAAGGAAAAATGTCACCCCATTGCAGCAAAAGAGACCTGAGAGAGCAACTAGATGACTTGGAGTGATGGTAAGCTCCTACTGTCACTGTTTAAAACACTTCAGAGGACACTGTTAAATCAGAGAGCTGATAATCGACATGGGTACTCTTCATTGTTTCTTTTCATGTATGGTATACAGGTAATGAGGTATTAGCCATGTAGTGTAGTGTTATTAGAAAACGAGGTCACTTTTTCCTCCTTTACCCTCCATACAGTAGTGGCTACGTTTACATTACGTCGAATCAGCGGATCATCAGATTAACGTTCTTAAAACGATTCGCGTTTACACTAAAACCGTTAGCCGTGCACACAGCAACACCAATACACGGATACGCTCGGCTCCGCAGGCATCCTGCGCTCCAAATCACTCCGCCCTGAACAGCGAGTGCCCTCTGGAGGGTGCGCACTCCGGCCCTGCGCAGCTCACAGAGCGCGCGAGTGAAGTGCACAAGCCACGATTCGGGATTGAGCCGCTGTGTGTGAGATCCCAGCGCATATCACTTACCACTTGCAAGTGGAAGGATGGCAAGCCTAAAGACGATCATAACTACACAATGGGCAGTATTTGCATCAGTATTTGCAGTATTTTCATACTTTTATACTCTTTAATGAAAGGTGATACAAGGCGGAAGTCCGCGCCGTTTTTCAGCAGTCGCGTCACATGACCAACGCCAGCGAATCAGGAAGGTGGATGTCACAGTGACGTTGTCCAATGAGGACGCCAGCTAGAGCTCAGCACAGCGTATTCGCGTATCTCAATGTTTACACAGCACCGGACCAGATACGATCTAGATTGAATACATGGACGCTGGCGGATTCCCGTTTCCCGGCTTTTCCAGGTGGTTTAATGTAAACGGTCAGTGCATCCGTGAAGAAAACGAGACCGATACGGTCTAGGTCACTTTTTCCTCCTTTACCCTCCATACAGTAGTGTCTCTTCAGTGATGATAAAACCCCTCACAACTTCATGTACCGGTATTTATATGTTAACACGGTGGGGGGGGACTAACCTCACTACATGCCAGCTCTTGGATGTCATTTTAGTCAGTGTTTGACACCTCTGTCCAGACATTTGCTGTTCTGGCCACTGTTTTCCACAGTATGGTCGTATACGTGAACAAATTTCACTGGAGGAGTGTAACCGACCATTGGGTTTCGCTTGTAGCCGACGTCTTCAAATCTCTCGGGTTCGTCTGAGGTTTGTTTTTTTTTTTTTTCTACCCACTCCTGGAAATTACATTTTCTGAATTACCAGCTCTTCTTGCTGCAATAATGACTTCCTCAATCAGCCGTGCTTTCTTTAGTTTCCGTGGTCTCAATCCGAAATCTTGGCAAATTTGATAAAGTTCACTCAATTTGAGGTGCGATATCGCTGGTCTCTCGCTGACAGGTATTTGTTTACGTGTTGAAATACCTGTGCTGCCTTCCTTCTGCTGTACGAACTGGCCAGTGCGCATGCGCAGCACAATTCACGTGTTTTCTCAGCCTTGGACCGAAAGAGTCCATTCAGCCTGCAATCTTCCCAAGGACAGAGAAAGACGCCAACGTCGCAGAGCCAGAGGGAAAGAAAATAACAGTCTAAAATAGAAAATTATCCCATGTAAATTTAATCCCATCCAAGTAGGGCTTATAACAGCGTAGCATGCTGCTTTTTTTTTTTTTTTTTTTTAATTCCTTGCGTATTATTTTCAGGCTGTAAGCTTGATAAGTTTTCTGCTTGAGTGGAACTTTTAAATGTTCAACGCAATTGGACACTCTGTAAATACATATACCACTACAGTAGCTAGCATAAGTTTTTAGTCTCTGCTGTCTAGTGAGCTTTACTTTCTCCCTATTGGGACTGCTCTTGTCTGCAGTCTCACCATATGTTGGAAGGAAAAAAGATGGAGTGCTCTGTGGTCTAGTGGTTAAATTGGGAGAATGGGAAGCTTTTAATTTAATGCTTCAGAATCAACAAAAAAGATGTGAGCTAATTTTAGTTCAGCTCTCAGATGATGCAGGCACTTGTTAATTCATTTAAACCAGAAATTGTGGTAGTGATTTAATTGTAGAGTCCTAATGTAGACGGGTTTAATAAGTTTATGCCGTTGGCAGTCAGTCTTGTGCTATTGAGTGCAGTTATTGTGCGCTTTTTTTTTTTTAAGCGGCTTTTTACAGTGATTGTGTGAAGTATGTTACAAGCAGAATGAACATCTTCATAGTTTCTGCTATTTCTAAAGTAGCCTATGTGCCAGTCTTCCTCTTAATATTAATGAGCTCATGGTGAATGGTCTTGTTGCGCTGGATGTAAGTGCACACCATTTTTAAGATATTGCAAGCTGTGGTGAAATTTTGCATATTTTGTAAAGAGTCTAGTCCAACAAACCTGCGCTTGCTTTAGGGAGTAAAAGCGCCTTTTAAAAAAAAAATAATAATAATATACTTGGACTGAATGAGATATTAACTGATATTGGGCAACTAAAAGGGTCTCTGTCTGTCTCACTTGAACACCGGCAACCTCATTTCGTGTCTGGTGGTCGCCTTCAGTCGTGAAGGAGTTGTGCACTGCGCTCTCAAACCACTCAAGGAAAAATAACAAACACACAGGATTAATTTTTCATAAGATAACAAGGAGACCTTGAGAAAGGAGTTCTGCCTTGCGTTTATTCTCATTTGGGCTGATGGTCAATCAAGTAGCTGCATTTAATGCAATTTCCATATCCTATTTAGTTTGTGTTTTAGAAGGTACCCGTCGTTGTGAGTACTGTTTATTTATTTTGTTTGGTGCGTAATACAATGTCTGTCATCTTCCTTTAAATTTTAGGCTGTATTCTGAGGAGTAATTCAGAGTTAAAAGGTTGGTTAATCTTGTGTCATTACAGCAGCAGGTATTTTCAACGTGCAGGAGTAATTCTGTGCTTAACATCTTGATCAGTTTAAAATCAGAATCTCACTTATTGGTCAAGAACGCTTAATACAACATCAATTAGTTTTGCCTTTCAAGCACACACTGTGCTTGCATTACAAGATGACCGATGTAGATTTGTGAAACATTGATGGATACTAGGCAGCACAGTGGTGTAGTGGTTAGCACTGTCGCTTCACAGCCAGAAGGTTCTGGGTTCGAGCTCCGTGGCCGGCGAGGGCCTTTCTGTGTGGAGTTTCTCTGTTTGTGGTTGTCTCTATATGTCAGCCCTGCGATAACCTGGCGACTTGTCCAGGGTGTACCCCACCTCTCGCCCATAGTCAGCTGGGATAGGCTCCAGCTTGCCCACGGCCCTGTAGAACAGGATAAAGCGGCTACGGATAACGGATGGATGGATGATGGATACTAAATACCCTAGTATTATTACACTAATATTGTGTAAAAAGATGACTGCACCTTGAGCACAATGTAACAGTAACTGAGTGTGTCCAAAAATTTGCAGACACTTGCCCATCACACCCTTTTTGAATATCCTATTTCAGATGATTTCCCTCTTTGCAGCTATGATAACGTCTACTGTTCTGGGACAGTGGCTCAGTACATTTAACATTCCTGTTCAGTGGGGTTGAAGTCAGGGCTCTTTCAAGGCCACTTGAGTTCTTCGACTTCAACCAGAGGCATTTTTATACAGATATTTTTGTAATATTACTGTTAAGAACTCCCTCAATATGCTGGCTTTGGTTGTTTACACTGAACTAAGTAAAGCTGAGCCAGTGTAGGTTTTTACACAGCATGCTGGTGTTTGCGAACCAGAGATATGACGTGTAACGCAATGGAGCGTTGAGCTCTCGGGTGACCGTATATCGAGGGTATTACACGGTGGCGCAAAGATCAAGTTTTATCTTCAAGTGGTGAATGTATATTTCACGAGTGAGTGACGCGAATGAGCGCTATATTTTTCAACAAAGATAAACTTCATATCTTTGTGCCACTTTGTGATCTTTTTATGATCTAGACATTCACAAAAAAATAAGCAAGAACCAGTTCGCCATTTTGACAACGTGCGTCAAGTCAGCGGGAAAACACTGGGCGTGACGTCATCAGAATGAAACATCGGGAGTTATATACATGCAGGACACTTTTTTTTCAATAGAATAAAAACGTGTATTCTATTCTCTTCTAGCGGGTTGCGTTTACTTGGTTTGATAGCATGCAGTATTGTTAGTATATCGCTTATCCTACGTGTATTATGTCATTCTACCCAGTGGAGAATGAGCGTAGAATATGGCTTGATATTGCATGGCTGTCAAGACATGACGTCACATCAGAACTGATGCGAATATCCAATGAGCGAGTTTTCTGCTGTGCATGCGAGTTCTTAACTTTTTGTAAAAGCTATAATTGTTTCATCGAATGTGTATGGATAATCATAATATTGGCTGTCCCCCCCCCCCCCCCCCCCATGGTATATCAGATATATATTCCATTCCGCTCGTCTTTGACTCGTTCAGTATCATGCTAGCTGAATGGAATATATCTGAGATGCCACTCAACACCAACCAATATTATTTAAATAAGTCACTCAAATCTGTGACTGTGTTTTGAATGAAAAATGCGAGTTTTTCCAGTATGAGAAGATAAACTTCATATCTTCAAGCCAGCATGTAATTTTCTTATTATATAGACACATTGACAAACTGCGCAAGTTAATCAAAACAGTTCGATTATCCTTATGAGCGACATATTGGAAAATGTTACTCAGTGTTCTGGATGTAGTTTGTATGAGAAATTTGAGTGGCATGCTTCCCAGTTAAAACCTCATGTTTATCTCATCTCATTATCTGTAGCCGCTTTATCCTGTTCTACAGGGTCGCAGGCAAGCTGGAGCCTATCCCAGCTGACTACGGGCGAAAGGCGGGGTACACCCTGGACAAGTCGCCAGGTCATCACAGGGCTGACACATGGACACAGACAACCATTCACACTCACATTCACACCTACGGTCAATTTAGAGTCACCAGTTAACCTAACCTGCATGTCTTTGGACTGTGGGGGAAACCGGAGCACCCGGAGGAAACCCACGCGGACACGGGGAGAACATGCAAACTCCACACAGAAAGGCCCTCGCCGGCCACGGGGCTCGAACCCGGACCTTCTTGCTGTGAGGCGACAGTGCTAACCACTACACCACCATGCCGCCCCTCATGTTTATATAATAAAAATAAATTGTGTGTATACGCACACTGCAGACGTGATGGAAAGTTGTGATGTGATGGCAGAACATTCCCAAAGCTATGGAAAGATAGGTGCTTAGGATCTTCCTCCAAAATTTTGTTCGTCTGTCCGTTATTACTAGTCAACATTCTTTCACAAACTTTGTGTCTGAGTGGAAAATAGCCTTCATGTCTCTCTGCATCCTCATCGTTAAAGTACCACTCCAGCAGCCTTTTTGCCTGCGACGCCTCCGTGTTCAAACACCGTGCTGACCTGACGTGGTCGCTGGGGTCAGTCACAGAAAGGAGCTCTGTTATTTATTTGCCGGTTTCGCTACTGTGTATAGGCGACAAAACCTAATGGGAGAAAGTCTTTGGTAATGCCAGGACTGCGTTGTGTCTCTCATGCCTTTGTTTTCTTGATGCATGTGTTTAATTTGGAGGCAGTAGGGGTCTGAAAAGAAGTGAAAAGCTCATAGAAGCAGCATAACCAGATAAACCCAATTCTGTTGACTGAAACGAGCATACCGTATTTTCTGGACTATAGAGCGCACCTGTATATAAGCCGCATCCGCTCTATTTTTTTAAAAAAATTTAAAAAAAGATATACAAGCCGCACCGGGCTATAAGCCGCAGATATCTATGTTGAAAAATTAGATATTTACTGCATGTACAGAACGATTTTGTACTGTAAATGTACATGTATGTACCTGAACAGATTCTTTCCGAACAGTGCCTTTTAACACAGCAGCAACTATGCTGATTAAAACAGAACAGAACCTTGGGGGCGTCGTGGCTCAGGTGGCTAAGGTGCCATACCATAAATCCGGGGACCCGGGCTCGATTCCGACCCGAGGTCATTTCCCGATCCCTCCCCGTCTCTCTCTCCCACTCATTTCCTGTCCTGTCTCTACACTGTCCTATCCAATAAAGGTGAAAAAAAGCCCAAAAAATATCTTAAAAAAAAAAACAGAACAGAACCAAGAGAAAATAACCGGTATTTATTTACCTTCATTTCTCCTGTGTTTGAAACCACAAGTCACTTTAATCATCTTCGCTGGATTTGAAAATAATTACCAGTTAGTAATTTGTCGTGCGTGTTCTATCTGCTAAAGATCTGCTAATTCTTCTTTGCATTGATTTTTCGTCTATCTTATTTTTGATTCTACTTCCGGTTAGAGCGCCCCTAGCGGTGGAAGAAAAATCCACAGAATAGCCGCACCTTTGTATAAGCCGCATGGTTCAAAACCTAGGAAAAAAGTAGCGGCTTATAGTCCAGAAAATACAGTAATCCTATACAGCGGTAACGCATGTTTATAATAACCCGGCAGCGGGATTCAGACTGCACAGCAAAATAGATTTTAATTGCATTACTTAATTTAGCACTGATCCTTGCTTGATATTAAATGGATTTAATGTTAAATATGAAGGAGTTTTACTCAGCACTCAGTACCACACTTTAAATCCCGCTGCTGTGTTCTGCAGTATTCAGTAAAAGAAAAACTTCTAGAAAATGATGAAATTGAAATTTAAAAAATGGCCATAAGGTGTCGAGAGAAATAAATCATTTGCCGTATCCACAATAGAAACAAGATTTCTGTTATAATTTACTGGTAAGATTTTAAGTTATAGCCCACTAGTGCTGGGTTGATGAGCACGTTTGTCAGTTAGATGAGCAGTGTGTGAAAAATAAGTCGTTGACTTGTATTCAGCCAACAGCCCATAAAATACCCGAGTAACAGAATATTGCTTTTGTTTGAGTTCAGAAATTCTCAATCAGATATACAGCTTAAGGTGTCTGTTTTTTTTTTCTCTTTTTGTTTCTTGCTTTCTTTCTCTTGTTAAATTAAATATTCTAGCGTTGCAGTGGTGTTTCTACCAGCGAGGAGATCAAGAAATACACTCCACTGCTGCTTAGAAAGTCACAGACCTTCTGTTGCATCTCATAACTGAAGGGCTTTTCAGGCGGTTTCTGGGGTGTGTGTGTGTCTGTGCACGCGCGTGTACAAATCCTCTTATTTGTTTCTTCACTCTTACCTTTCTTGTGCAGAACAGCTGCTTGAGGCTTCAAGCCAGCACTGGTGAATTCTCTTGTGCTGGTCAAAGATTTCCTGTATTTGTAGCCTGCAGACCTCATATTGATCACCACACTTCTAGAGAAGGGTCTGTTTGAGGGCTTGTTATTTTTATTTAATTTTTTTCCACAGGGCTGGGTATGATGGTGCTGTGTGGCAGCATTCCAGTGTTAGCTAGTCGAAGCATGCTGAAACATTCTCCTGTCTGCTCGGTCTTTCCCTGAACGCTGAGCGATGGAGCATATCCTGGAGACCGGCATCTTGGAGCTGGAGCACTTGAGATCCTGCACTGGTCTGGCAGTTTGTTGTGTAGGGGCAGTATTAAATCGGGTCATTTGGACATGCTATATAATCCTGAAGGCTTTTATCACTGATTTAAGCCTCTTTACTTAGCATTGTAACATCGAGGCTGTATTACAAGTCTAATCACCTTGACTTACGGCCACTAGATAATTTAATGACCTTTTGCCTGTTTATAGCTGTTTTTATTGATGTTTAAATACACAGCTATCTCTAATGAGTTTTAAATTAATTGGGATTGCTAGATTTAATAACCCGAGTACAAGGTTCGCATGACTGACTGACTAGCAAATAATAAAATAAAATCCTTTACTCGAGACGTAGCTGTTCAGCCAAACAATTTTGAGTTGCTGATTAGTAATGGAATATTTCCAGCTAAAATAATGAAAATTAAAGTTAATTCTGTCTGTTAATACACTGTGTTAGAGGGAAATGTTCATTTTTGGATGAAATTTTCTATAAAACTCAGGTTAGGCATGGTGGAGACTCCAAAGCAACCTCTACATTTTGAAGATTTGGTACAACAAAATGTGCTTATTGGTAGCATTAATCTTGGATTGTGGGTCCTGTAATGGAGCATGAGCAGAGCGTACAGTGCTCAGCGTAAATGAGTACACCCCCTTTGAAAAGTAACATTTTAAGCAATATCTCAATGAATACAAACGATTTCCAAAATGTTGACAAGACAAAGTTTAATATAACATCTGTTTAACTTATAACATGAAAGTAAGATTAATAATATAACTTGGATTACATATTTTTCAGTTTTACTCAAATTAGGGTGGTGCAAAAATGAGTACACCCCACAACAAAAACTACTACATCTAGTGCTTTGTATGGCCTCCATGATTTTTAATGACAGCACCAAGTCTTCTAGGCATGGAATGAACAAGTTGGCGACATTTTGCAACATCAATCTTTTTCCATTCTTCAACAATGACCTCTTTTAGTGACTGGATGCTGGATGGAGAGTGATGCTCAACTGGTCTCTTCAGAATTCCCCATAGGTGTTCGATTGGGTTCAGATCAGGAGACATACTTGGCCACTGAATCACTTTCACCCTGTTCTTCTTCAGAAATCCAACAGTGGCCTTAGATGTGTGTTTAGGATCATTGTCATGTTGGGAAAGTGCACGACGACCAAGGGCACGGAGTGATGGTAGCATCTTCTCTTTCAGTATAGAGCAATACGTCTGTGAATTTGTGATGCCATCAATGAAATGCAGCTCCCCGACACCAGCAGCACTCATGCAGCCCCACATAAGGACACTGCCACCACCATGTTTCACTGTAGGCACCATGCATTTTTCTTTGTATTCCTCACCTTTGCGACGCCATACAGTTTTGAAGCCATCAGTTCCAAAAACATTTATCTTGGTCTCATCACTCCAGAGTATAGAGTCCCAGTAGTCTTTATCTTTGTCAGCATGGGCCCTGGCAAACTCTAGGCGGGCTTTTTTGTGCCTGGGCTTTAGGAGAGGCTTCTTTCGTGGACGGCGTCCACGCATGCCATTCCTCTGCAGTGTACGCCGTATTGTGTCACGGGAAATAGTCACCCCAGTTTGGCTTTCTACTACTTTAGATAACTGCAGTGAACTTGCATGCCGATTTTTCTTCAACCCTTCTCATCAGAAGACGCTCCTGTCGAGGTGTTAACTTCCGTGGACGACCTGGACGTCTCTGTGAGACGGTTGCAGTTCCATCTTTCTTCAATTTTTGTACCACTTTTGCTACAGTATTCTGACTGATAAGTAAAGCTTTGCTGATCATCTTGTAGCCTTCACCTTTGTGGTGTAAAGAAATTATTTTCTTTGGGGAATTCTGAAGAGACAAATTGAGCATCACTCTCCATCCAGCATCCAGTCACTAAAAGCGGTCATTGTTGAAGAATGGAAAAAGATTGATGTTGCAAAATGCCGCCAACTTGTTCATTCCATGCCTAGAAGACTTGGTGCTGTCATTAAAAATCATGGAGGCCATACAAAGTACTAGATGGTAGTAGTTTTTGTTGTGGGGTGTACTCATTTTTGCACCACCCTAATTTGAGTAAAACTGAAAAAATGTGTAATCCAAGTTATATTATTAACCTTACTTTCACGTTATAAGTTAAACAGATGTTATATTAAACTTCGTCTTGTCAACATTTTGGAAATTGTGTTCATTGAGATTGTTTAAAATGTTACTTTTCAAAGGGGGTGTACTCATTTATGCTGAGCACTGTATGCAGTGTTTAGAGTGGCTTAGTTTTTTTTGGTTGTTTTTTTTTTTTTTTTTTCTTCCCCTCTCTCTGTCCGTGACCACAGTCCTATAAATCCTCCTGTTGCTCATGTTTCTGTCAGAAGCAGAGCTGCTTCATTTGCTGAAATGTTTCAGGGAGGCAGGATTTATGTTTTCAAGGCTATAGGACGCACCGGGTAGATGGAGTTAGCCAGGGTGAATTTAATACAGTCACAGCAGCACTGTCTCGCATGGTTCTGTGCTTCTCTGAGGGAGGCCATTCTTTCCTTTCTGCCTCCTTCTTTCCCACGTCGTTGTGGTAACCCTGCCTGAAATGCTTTTCTCGCAGCACAAGCACCTTCAGTGTTTCATCACATTTCATTCAAAAGGTGTTTTGTGTGAAAGTGAGTGTGTATCATTATTTTCATTAAGTGTGTGTGTGTGTGATTTTGAAGTCGTGTGAGCTGCCATTTATAAACCGTGTATTGTGCTTCCTTTGACTCTATATAAGGGGAGACACAGACGGACGGGCAGAGAGGGAGAGACAGATGGACGGGGAAGCGGGAGAAAAGAGGAATGATGCGTTTTAATATAAAATGAGATGCCTAGTTTTGTTGCAGATTGGTTTATTTGCCTTTTAAGTAGTTCATTATTTGTCTTTCAAATCCCCAGCTGATAACGTCCAGAGAAACCTCTTAGTTTCATGAGTATCAAGTTATGTGATGGGGGGGGAAAGCTGCATGCACTCACTCACTCACTCACCCACCCACCCGGGATATGATAGCTCTTGGTTTGTTGTCGAGCTGCATTGTTCTGTGGATGAGCACCAAGAGTAATTCAGGATGACTTTGAATATTATCTAATCTAGCGTACTTCTATCCCATGGCTTCGGAGTCTGTTTCTCGTACTCTGCTCCTGTTTGACCCACTGTTTGCTTTTACACTGTCCTCCACTTAACAGCATTCTCCCATCACGCTCTTCTTTTGACCTTGTGTCTTGTATCTCTCTTGGCTCGATCTGATATGATTTTCTCTTCTCTGCAGTCCTTCAGTCAAGAGCGCTCGAATCCTAATGAACCTCCTCAAAAACTGGCCCGTCTCTGGAGGCTTTTAGCAAGGTTTTTTTTTTTAAAGTTATTTTATTGAGAATTTCACAAAATAGTACAGCACATTATTGGAATGGTCAGTGCCATACCTCACAAAATATAGGCAACAGACACAAAGACATTAAAATATAAAAGCAACCCACCCCAGAAGGAAGACGACAAAAGATGGGACAAAACAGTATTAGGCATTGAGTGTACAGGGCTATTATAACAGCAGAGTTACAGTCCAGATGAACAGGAGGTACAACAGGCTTATATGGGACATTTCAGTTGTCGGATAGCTGGATTCCTGCAGGGAATCGGCCGTCAGACTTCTGTCGCATGTCCCAGACCCGGTGAAATGTAACTGAATTGTCTTGGCCAGCCCTAAGGGTCCCATCTGCATCTCATCATTGCTGAGGAGTGTGCTCCCATCACCCAATCAAGCATCCAGCCAGAGCAGTTACATGTTGGTCCTGGGATTGAGATGCTGGCCTCTTCTGCCCCTCGGGCCTGCTTGGTCCATCCTGGTGCCCTGTGTCTGGTCGGAGTTTTATCGCATTGCTCCTGTGAAGGACGGCCCCATGAGGATAGTTGAGGGTTATACCTGGAGGATGCTCTGGACTCTTACAGTAATGCTTTTATGGCTGAGGACTACAGTTGTCTTGCTAACTTTAGGACTGCAGTTATCATGAACAGTTTTGCACTCAAGTTTCCATCAATGAAGAGCTATAACATCAACGAAACTGTCCTCATGTTAAAACTGTTAATATTATAGTCAGGCTGTCTGTTGTTGCCCAAATGAGGATGGGTTCCCTTTTGAGTCTGGTTCCTATCGAGGTTTCTTCCTCATGTCGTCTGAGGGAGTTTTTCCTTGCCACCGTCGCCACAGGCTTGCTCATTGGGGATGGATTAGGGATAAAATTAGCTCACGTTTTAAGTCGTTAAAATTCTGTAAAGCCGCTTTGCGACAATGTTTGTTGTTAAAAGCGCTATACAAATAAACTTGACTTGACTTGATTTTATCTTTAACATGGTTAATAAATGGATTCCATAGGTCAAAAAACTTGTTTACGCAGCCCCTTTTTAATGAGTATTTTATTTTCTCTAGCTTAAGGAAAAACAGCACATCTTTTAATCCAATGCATAAAAGTAGGAGGATGAGGATCTTTCCATTTGAGTAAGATTAAGCATCTAGCAAAAAGAGTCACAAAAGCAATACAATCTGAGATTTTGACAGTTTAAAGTGCATATCACGGGTAAATTCAGGAGCGAGATCAATGTAATTCTCCTATTTTATATTAAACTTTGGTCAAATATCTGTCACATTTTGTGCAATTTTTTTACCTTGCACAACACCAGAAAAATTCAGTTGAAATCAAGCCATTTGAGGCGAATTGGTCCGCCTCTGAAAAAACTTGGCCTTTGGATTTCCCGGCAAATATTGATTTTCGTGACGTCGCGTGCGGGACGCCTCCCTCTGAATCCTACGTCAGCGCTGGTTTGTTTGAGAAAACGACCTGGTGGTTTTCTGTAAGTTTCTTCAACGTTCACGTAATTATTAAAATGGTTAACAGATGTATCGTAGGAGGGTGTGGCAACACCAATCTTGATGGGATTAGTACTCATCGTTTTCCAAAAGACCGGACAATGAGAGAGAAATGGGAGCGCTTTGTGTACACAGGCTGCACACTGAAACCGTGCAAGCTCTCGCAGCCTGCTGGCGCTTCTGCAGGTAACGTCACGAATCTGGCTCCAAACTTCCTTGGGATTTTTCCAGACGCATTTTATTTTATTTTTTTCTGCTGTAGATAGATGGCCTTGTGCAAAATTACCCTTCTGGATGAGTGTGTAAAGGGACATACTTTCATATTTAAAAAAAAAAAAATGAAATTGGTCCAGAATATGGGCTTTAAGATGGTCTGGAGAAGTGCCAAAGATGGCCATAAATGGACAGGGGTCAATTTCCAGTCCCATACATTCTGAAATAACTAAAAATCAAAATCCAAAAACTTTCAAGTGTATGGCACCCCCAAAACATATGAGCATGAGTAGCAGGGGAAGAGTGACATCGACTGCAGATAGGGCTAATGTTTGGGAAATATTTTGACAGTTTTAGGTTTGTCCAGTGGGTGCGATGTAAGATTTTACATTGCATCAGACTGTGCTTAGCACATATATATTGATGTATTATGTACTTGCTGCAAGATTGATAGCCACGTGTCCTCTGTGATGTTCTCACCCAGGTCAAACTCCCAGTCAGCCTTTAAGGCAGGAAGCTGTGAATGATGCTCCTGTGTAATCTTATTATACAAAATAGAAATTATTCTCCTGAAAGACTCAGGTTGCTCTAAAAGGCTATCAAGTCGGTTGCTTGGGGGTAGAGTTGGAAATGGAGTGTTGTACGAAGAAAGTCTCTGACCTGAAGATAACGGAAGTTGTTACTTTTGAGGAGGTTAAATTTCTTACACAGCTGATCAAAAGAGGAGAAAACCCCGTCAGAGTAAAGGTCATTTAAAAGACCCAATGCCCAATTTCTGCCAGTTCAAAAATGATTTGTCTAAGGATGGTGTAAAATTGTGGTTAGAATGAATGGGAGCGTTTAAAGAGAAAGACGTCCATCCAAAGTGATAGTGCATCTGGATCCAGATCCTTAAAGTTGATCTGACAACCTTATTTTTGGAAATGTTTGATGAAGGATCAGGGGTAGAGGAGTAGACCAAGGCTGACAAAGAGGAGGGTTGACAAGACAGGGCCTCGAAGACGTACCTTGAAGGCACATCAGCACCTACCTGGATCCTCATACAACCAGTGTACTATTGCATGTATATTGGAAGCCCAAATATACGTGCAAATCTGGTGCTGCCATACCACCAAGACACTTCGGATGTTGTTGCACGCTTCTCACTATATGCGGTGATTTTGTAATTCCATACAAAGGATGAAATAATGGAGTTTAGTTTGTGAAAAAATGATTTGGGAATGAATATAGGAATGCACTGAAATAAGTACATTTGGGAAGACTGTTCAAATCAAATTAATACGACCAGCAACAGAGAGTGGAAGTGAACTCCAATGCTTAAAGGTCCTAGGCAGTGGTCAGAGGTGAAACGTAGAATATCAACTTTTATTGTTTAGAAGAACGACCCAAAAAGGGAATTCAATCTTCCTAGTGTCTAATTTGCACCCTAAAATTGAAAAAAAAAAACAGTTAAAGTATATTGTTTTGCCCAGTTTCCGAAGGTTTGTTTACATCTCACTTATGCGCACTTTCACCGCCAGGCGACCGTCGTCGTGACGTCATTTAAGCCAAACAGACCAGGAGCAGCTCTGTGTTTATCTGCGAAACGAGCACACGTGTACAGACTTTCGTCGTGAGACGTTGTGTAAAATGTCTGATGGCGATTTTGAAGTCCGAACTCTCCAAATTAAGTATCGAGAGGTGAAACCATACATGTATGAACCTATGGCCGTTGCAAAGCAATCAGTGAATGTGGCTCACTGGTTTCACCAAACCAGCGCCCAAACGATTTATCCTGGTAGTTATGATAAATTCCTACTTTCGTTGTAATACTAAATAAGAGCCCTTTTGAAGAATAATTAAACCGCCCTCCCGAGTGGATATAGGGAACGATTACAGTGCGCCGGTAAGCCACATTAGCCTGCCATCCGCAGCATTATACTATTTATAGCTGACTCTAAGTGAGGAAATATCCCTTTTTGTCTCATTTCCACAATGATTGTACAGGATCCCTCAGGATTCTTGACTTGCCAATTGCAAGCAAAAGTAAAAACATTTACCTCCAATCTTCTCCTTTTTGCTTGAGTGTTGCTGCTCCGTTTCTTCTTTGACTGCTTGATTTTGTTTCATGTGCACAATCCACTCTCTCCGCCTCGTCTCCTCTTCCAGAAAAATCCAACCCTCTGGCTTCACGCGCACAATCCACTCTCTCCGCCTTGTCTCCCCTTTCAGAAAAAGCCAACCCACTCGCTCCGCCTCTTCTCCTTTTTCGGAAAAAGCCAATCCTCTCGCTCCGCCTCTTCTCCTTTTACAGAAAAAGCCATTCCTCTCGCTCCGCCTCTTCTCTTCCGGGAAAAAGCCAATCCCCTCTCTCTGCCTTTTCTCCTCTCTCGGAAAAAGGTAAAAACTTCTTCCTGAACCGGTCCCGTTGTTACAGTTCACTGCACAACAATAAGGCATGGTTTTTCTTTGGAAATTCCTGAACACACGTCTGCACTCAAGCCGAACGGCAATGTAAGTAAACGGAAGTGGACTCAACTCAAGCGGTTTGTTTGTCTTAAATGACGTCACGTGCCGAGTGATCACAGAAATAGCCAAACAGAAATTCGCCACGATCCGCGCTAACTTATTTTAATTATTACTTATTAACAATACCTCTTGGGACCAGAAGAAAATTACTGAGGGTTTTTTAATATATAAAGTTTCAAATGTGCATAAAATTTAAACCGTTGCCTATGAGCTTTAAGGTCAAGTTCAGTCCATTTGAGAAGGGGTGAGAAGTTTGCACAAAAAAGGTTGGAGAATTTATCCACAGCGTTAACACCAAGATATGTGAAATTATTTGAGACCTTGAAAGGAAGGGAAGTGAATGAATACTGGCAAGCAGCCTTATTAATAGGAAACGGTTCACTTTTTTTCCTAAGTTAAGTTTGTAGCCTGAGAGGTGATGAAATTGATCTAAGATGCAAAATACACGGGTTAGCTGGGTCTTGTATAATGAGACTTTTTGTTCCTGACCTTCTCTAAAGATACCGCTCACCAGTGTAGTATGATTCAGGGTGAGTGACAAGGGCTCAATGGCCAAGGCAAATAGTAATGGTGATAATGGACACCCCGGTCTCGTGCCACGTCCTACCCGAAAATATTTTGAAAAGGTGTTATTAGTGTGGACTGAAAAGTGAAGTCCACAGTAATTAAATCCAGGAAATAAACTTTTGTCCAAAGCCAAATTTCTCAAGGGTGTAAAAAAAAAAAAAAAAAAGAACTCCACATTCAACCCTATCAAAGGCCTTCTTGGCGTCTAAGGAAACCATTATTTCTGGAGTAGGAGAATCAGATGGGTGATAGATGATGTTAAACAAACGTCTTAGATTAAAAAATGAAAACCTGTTCCTGATGAAGCCTGTTTGGTCAGCTGATATGATATCAGGTAGAATTTTTTCAAGGCGACAGGCAAGAATTTTGCCATCCACATTTTAATAGTGATATTGGACAATAGGAACTACAGCAGTGAGGGTCTTGTTTTTTAAAAGCAAGGAAATTTGGGCAGAACGTAATGTTTTGGGAAGGATACCAGATTTAAGAGTCAATAAACATGTTAAGAAGAGGAGGAATAAGCTTGTCTGAAAATCTTTTGACAAACTCTACTGGGAATCCATCGGGCCCTGGACTCTTTCCACTCTGCATGGCCATAATAGCTTCCCTCACCTCTGACGTAATGGGTTTAGCAAGATTTCCAACGACATCTGATATTTTTGGTATGGGAAGGTTAGCAAAGAACTTTGATGAATCGTCAGAGCTAGGTTGATGCTCAAGAGGTGTAAAGTGATGTATAAAAATTCTGAAAGGTGTTATTAATTTCCTGAGGATCATGAGTAAGGCCACTGCTAGTGTTTACTTCTGAGATGTTTCGTGAAGCTGCAGACTTACGATGTTGATGTGCCAAAAGGCGGCTAGGCTTGTCGCCATAATATTCATAATAAGTGTGTCTGGACTTCAAAAGAATTTCTTCTGCATTGACTGTACTGAGGTTTTCAAATTCTGACTTGAGGAGGAGCATCTCTTTATACAAGTCAGGAGAAGGTGAGTCAGTATATTGGTTTTCTAGATGTTGAATGCGGTCCATAAGGCTAGAAAGAGTGAATGACCACAGTTGCTTGTCATAGGACGCATGGGATATAAGTTGACCCTCATATAGGCTTTGAACGTTTCCCACAGTGTGCTATGGTTCATGTCAGCAGTTAGATTGGTGTCAATAAAGAAATCAATCTGTTGTGAAATAAATTCAACAAAATTAGTCGTGTTTAGTCTCCACGGTGGGCGGGATGCAGATTCATGAGCAATCTTAATGACCATTAAAAGAGGTGAATAGTCAGAGATGACTCGAGCATGGTGGTTACAGCTTTGAACGAGAGGAAGTAATTTACAGTTGATAAGAAAATAATCTATATGTGAATGTGTGTGATGGATGGGGGAATAAAAGGAATGACCTCGTGTATTGGGGTTCGGACGTCTCCATACAGCTACTAGACCATAATTATTAAGATGTGCATTGATAACCTTAGCAGATTTTGAATTTGCAAATTTCCTAGTGGCTGATGTATCCAAATTTTGAAGGCAACAATTCAAATCTCCAGCAATGATGACTAGGTGTGAATCAGTATTTTGTAAGGAGGAGAAAAACTTGACAAACTGATTATCATCATGGTTTGGGGCATAAATATTTGCTAAGATCAATGGGGTATCTCAGAGAGTCCCTTTTAACAATGACATAGCGTCCATTGCGGTCCGCTACAACAGAGGATGAAATGAACGGGACCGAGTGATTGAATTAAAATGGCAACCCCACGGGCTTTACTGTTAAATAATGAATGGAATGACTGAGAGACCCATTGTCTCCGAATTCTAGCATGATCAGAAATGTTCAAATGTGTTTCCTGGATGAAAGCAATTGAGCACCTAATTTGTCCAGATGAGAGAGAACCTTCCTGAGTTTTGTGGATTTTCCGAAGCCTCTTACATTCCAGCTAGCAAAAGTGATGGGCCTACTTGCGACGCTATGAGCACTGTTAGCCGCTGAAGTCATACAAATCTGAAACTAAATTTAGCGGTGTTGCCAATAAAAGAAGCACTGCTGTAAACAAGCCTAGACATATTAAGAACTGAAAATGCATATCCCTCCCCACACGTACGCCTCCCCGAACATGGTGTACTTATCTTGATGGCAAAACAAACACTAGACCGATCCATAGGTTAACACAAGTATAGTTATAACTATAGTAATAGCCAAAGGGCATAAACTGAGGCAGATATCTGGCAAAATGAACAGATAATGTATACAAGCATACAATGTGGGAAAAAACATTTCACTTTCACTTAAAGAAAAATTTTAGATTTAGAAAATATCAGGCGTACACCTGGCCAGGGCAGCACGGTGGTGTAGTGGTTAACATGGTCGCCTCACAGCAAGAAGGTTCTGGGTTCGAACCCAGCGGCCGGCGAGGGCCTTTCTGTGTGGAGTTTGCATGTTCTCCCCGTGTCTGTGTGGGTGAGCACCTCCGGGTGCTCCAGTTTCCCCCACAGTCCAAAGACATGCGGTTAGGTTAATATGGGACGGCCTTGGGCTGAGGTGCCCTTGAGTGAGGCACCCAACTCCCAACTGCTCCCCGGGCGCTGTTAGCATGGCTGCCCACTGCTCTGGGCATGTGCTCATTGCTCGTGTGTGTGTTCACTGCTGCAGATGGGTTAAATGCAGAGAGGAAATTTCACAAGTGTGATGAATAAAGTCCGTCCATCCATCCATCCCAGAGTCCAGTGAAATTGTCAGTGTGCTGTAATATTCTCATGAGCATCACGGTCACGAACTGTAGAGACGACATAGTCCAATGACAGCTGAGGGTCGGTGAAAATTCGCTCCAGGCAGAGTGATGCAAAACTTCGCAGGCAGACGAAATCTGAAGCGAGCACCTTCTATCTCACGTAGCCGCTTCCTCACAACCCCAAAAGCTGTTCTCCTCTTCGCCTCGGCGGCGGTCAGGTCCGGAAAAATATGTATGGGTCGTCCGTTGAAGGAGAGGGATTGCAATTGACATGCGTGACAGAGGATGAGTTCGCAGACATGAAAGTAGCGTACTCTGATGACAAAAGGTCTCGGAGGTTGGTTGGGCTTTAGTTTAGCTTGCAAGGTCCTGTAAGCTCGGTCAAGCAAAGGTTTCTCATCCAGTTTAAGCACCCCTTGCAGCAGATTGGAGACGAACTCCGTCGCCATTGCACCTTCTTGGTCTTCAGGGACGCCCACTAATCTGATGTTATTTCTTCGGGATCTGTTCTCTAGATCTTCACACTTGGCTTGTAGTTCTTTAACTTGGCTTTGGAGCTCAGACACCATGACCCCGATAGCCGATACAGAGTCACAGGTTGCTGTTGCCGAAGTCTCCAGCTCCTTCAGACGCCCTTCTTGGTCATCTACAGTTTTCTGTAGGCTAGTTACTGATGAAGTCAATTCTTCTCTGACGGGAGCGACGTCAGCCTGCACTCCTCCAACAGCCAGTTCTATTTTCGAGCAGATGCCAAATTTAGGTGAGTCCAAGGCTTTGGTTTGCATGCTAGCGGTTAGCTTTTCACTCTCGGTGCAGTCTTGAAACTCTTCAACTGGGGAGCTAGCGTTGCCAGCATAAGCAGGTCTGGTAGATGATGGTTTACCAGCCGGTGGCTTCCTCATTCCCACGTCAAGTAGGCCAGTATAATCTTAAGTACTTTATATCCACAAATTTAATGTTTAACCAAGGTTTGAGATCAAACTTGGCTGTTTTACATCGAAATTAAAGACGCGCTTCTTATGGTGATGATACACGGGGCAACTTTTTGGGCAATGTTGCCGAGCAAAGTTGCTGGCAACGGGCAACTAGGTGAGACACAGGGCAACTTTTCAGGGCAACAACAGTTAGCAACGGCAGTTTACAGTTAGCTAAAAAAAAAATTGATGTCTTAATTTTTGCTGTGACCATTTAATCGAGCTGTCTGTTGTTTTTTAGAGCTTTGGTGAGGTAAATTCCTCCATATAGAATATTAAAATAACTTACCGGCGTAAAAACAGATGAGCAGTCTCTCCATCTCTTCACTCCACTGACACTGAGCGGCCGCCATATTTGTTTGAAATTTCTGATCCGAACCTCACCGGAGGTCACATGACTCGATACTCGCGTTCTGATTGGCTTATCTCAAAAAGTTGCCAGAGATTATCAAAACCATTCAGAAAGAAGCAATGTTGCCCAATCTCAATAGAAAAGAGTCAAAATGCAATTGCCCAGCAACATTGCTCGGCAACATTGCCCAAAAAGTTGCCCCGTGTATCATCACCATTAGAGCTCGCTAAAAGATCGCCGACATGGCTCCTGCGCAACAGCGCCCCCAGGTTTTAGCAAGGTTTGTGCTCTGACCTGACTCCTGATTGGCCAGCCTTCAGTACCTAATGCGTGTCTTCTGAAGCGAATGGAAGATCCACAGAAAATTTCAGTAGTTCAAAAAATGCCTTAAATTCTCATACAGAAATATTAAGGGGACGTGTTCATGTGGCCTTGTAGCTTGAGAATAGAAAGCCTGAAACTGCCAGTGAGGGACAGATGGAAATGAGAGTTCCCCTAGGTGAGTTGTAATTCCAACCCCAGCAGGTGAGAATAAAGACGGTAACTGATGGCAGATGTTAGACTGCTGAAGAGTCTTCGTCTGCAGGCTGCGATGTAGCTAATAAACATCCTGACTCACACTTATCTGGCATGCAAACAACTAATAATTAATGATTTCTGTCCCAGGATGTGTTCATTATTAAATTTGAGCAGCTTATAAGGATGCTATGCTTGTGGCTAAAGTCTTTTGTTAAATGAGCCTTTTTCTATTCCGCAGTCAAAAATGCTTCAATAGAAATGGAATATTTTTGACTCGTCCTTTTCACATATTTCAAGCAGTATGGATTAAACACTAATTGGTGTATCTGTAATAAACAATGATGACTTTCTAGCAACTTCAGGCCTTTTCTTTCTTCAAATACTGTTTTTCTTTTGATATTATCAGTTCAATGTATACAGCGCCTTTCTCACACCCAAGGTTGCTTCACAATTGAGGGGGGGGGGACCAAAAAAAAAAAAAGTCCACCAAAAGAGGGTTAGGACGTAATTCCAATGGTGTAGCTGCTACAGTCCTACCATGCACACGAAGACGAATCCCAAACCCTCTGCACAGCCGCTGTGCCGCTGCCAGGCCACATCACTCGGAACACCCCGCCATGGATCCACAAGTTTAATTCCTAATACACACTAAAGGACACCTCCCCCCCCCCAACAAAAACAACCCCAGATGTGATGAAGTTTGTAGACATTTTATTTGGATTTCTTTTGCGTTTTCAAGAGTGAAGCCATGGATGTGGAGAGAAGAAAATGATGTGCATAGCACAATGCCTTCTTTCATTCCTCTTCCACTTTTTAAATTTACCCTTTACACTGGCTTTAACACCAGGGGAGTTGCAAATTGCAGTCCTGTCCTGAATATCAGCATGCTGCGTAGTTTCAGTTTGATTGACGCTGACAGGGTGGTCATGCAATGAACTTCAGCTTTTAACCAGGGTTGTCGTCTTTTCAGTTTTTCATCTCCGTTCCGTGTAATAAGTATGGCTCTCGAGAACGGGATCGTGGCTGTAGTGTTTTATATCGTGTTATCTGACTTAAAAACGCGGCGGAAAGGTGAAGACTTGCTGTATGATCAACTGCCATAACTGTTCTCATGACTGGTGTGGAAACCGTATCATAAATGGCGGGTTGTGTGGTCCCAACCCCAGCTTTCCAGCTTGAATGCCAAACAGTGGAACTAGATTTGAAAAATACACTTTTTATATTAATTTGACTGGCTCTTGTATTAACTCGCATAATTATTTAATTCAGTGTGGATTTCTCGGAGTTCAAATATTTCACTTCTGGTGGTGTAGTGGTTAGCACTGTCGCCTCACAGCAAGAAGGTTCTGGGTTTGAGCCCAGCGGCCGGTGAGGGCCTTTCCGTGTGGAGTTTGCATGTTCTCCCCGTGTCTGCATGGGTTTCCTCCGGGTGCTCTGGTTTCCCCCACAGTCCAAAGACATGCAGTTAGGTTAACGTGGGGCGGCCTTGGGCTGAAGTGCCCTTGAGAAAGGTACCGAACCCCTGACTGCTCCCCGCTCTGGGTGTGTGCGCGTGTGTTCACTGCTTCAGATGGGTTAAATGCAGAGGATGAATCTCACTGTGCTTGAAGTGTGCATGTGACAAAGGTTTCTTCTTCTTCTACATACTACTTTAGGTTAAGGGCCCGTTTACACGAGGACGCTGTCGGGTAAAACCGACTAAATATTTTATCGGAAGTGCCTTTCGTCTACACGGGGACGGCGTTTCTGAGGCTGAAAAACGGAAAAAATTGAAAACGCCTTCCAGAGTGGATAAGTTAAAAACAGCCCCCGTTGCATATCCGTCTAAACTACCCAATACACGAAACTCTGCTCGGATCTGCTCACGTCGGGTACGCGTTTACGTCATACATATGTCATATACTGTACATGCCAGCCCGGGAAGTAAGAAAGTAAGTAAAAAAGTAAGAGCATGTCTGATTACATCGATCCAACGGACCTTCAAGCTGCTCTGGCAGCTTTAATAAACGTCCAGGAGTCCTTCGAACATCTATACCGAATCTGCACATATACCGTTAATGAACAGAGGCGGGTATAGTATGGTCTTACTTTTTTACTTACCATAGCCAGAGTAGTCTAAGTTTTCATGGCGCAGATGTGCAGATCAGACAAGACGGAAGACTTTGCGCATGCGTGCAGACATAGCGGAGGTCTTTCACAGCACCACCTAGCCGCCTGGCATGCACATCCAATTGAATTCCACACATTTATGCGTCACCGTATAGACGCAGATTTCCTCCTTGACAACGGTCGTGTAGACGCAGAAAAAAGTGAGAACGAAAACGGACTTTTGCGTTTTTGTTTCAGACCGTCCCCGTGTAAAGTGGGCCTAAGTATTGAACCAACACCCCCCCCCACCCACCCACCCCGCATACTTGGAGCTGCTTCTTTTTTTGGGGGGGGGGGGGGGTTAAATTCTTTATTTAGGTGGTTGTTTATCAGCTCTACTATCAAGATGATGAATCGTGTTAATTTATGTAGATGTTGAATTTGTCTGTCAGGGATAGTATTCCACTGATGTGAATGATTACAGTTCTTCATTTATTAACGACACATCGTGCTTTTTAGCTATTTATTGTTGTGCCTCGTGTGCAAGACTTCAGGACAGAAGAATTTACCCTTTCCCGCTTTTCAGTAATGAGACAAACTGTTGTCGTCGTCCCCAAAATTAGCTTCAAGAGAAAGAGATAAATTTAGAAGCCGGTGAGGCCACAGCTGAATAATTTGAAGAGATGCATCTTCAAATATGGTGACCACTACCCAGAATTATGAATAACAGAATTCTAACTCGCAAAGATACAAGTGAGTTTACATGAACTCCTAGGTCTTAATGCATGAGTAAAAGAAAATGAGTACTAATTTCTAAGCTGGAGGATGACATGCTTCCCAAATAACTCAAGTGTTTGACACTCAATTTAGAATTTTAGAAAAATGTAGCATTAGTGAGTGAGTTGAGCATAATGTTCCTGATCTGCTGTGAGTCAGCCTGAGAAATCCGTCATAGCTGTCAGGTTCAAATCAGTGGAAAATTTCCTGCATCGTGCCCGAAAGGACTACAGCTAAAGACTCGACCCCAAATTTCAACAGGCATCACAACAATGGAGAAACCGTTTCTCTGAAACGGTTTTTGAGCCTGATGGCTCACAGTGATGAGCTTCCAAGATGCATGAGCCAGTGTGCGGAGTATAACAGAGAGAGGCTCTTCTTGTTCAGCAAGATTTTGTGTTTTTGCCAGTATGGTAAAGTTAGCAGCTTAGATTGGTGTTGTTGATGAAAGAAGAAAGCACAACTTTATTCACCACACGCTTGTGAAATTTCCTGTCTGCATTTAACCCATCTGAAGCAGTGAACACACACATGCACAATGAGCGCGCACACACATACCCAGAGCAGTGGGCAGCCATGCTAACAGCGCCCGGGGAGCAGTTGGGAGTTGGGTGCCTCGCTCAAGGGCACCTCAGCCCAAGGCCATCCCATATTAACCTAACTGCATGTCTTTGGACTGTGGGGGAAACCGGAGCACCCGGAGGAAACCCACGCAGACACGGGGAGAACATGCAAACTCCACACAGAAAGGCCCTCGCCAGCTGCTGGGTTCGAACCCAGAACCTTCTTGCTGTGAGGCGACAGCGCTAACCACTACACCACCGTGCTGCCCAGTGAAGGAATGAACACTGGATGTGGAGCTGGGTTATTGGGTCAGTGTATCTCAAACACAGCACTGTGAAATTCCAGTAACAGCTAACGAAATGACGAGCTCGAGTTAAATGTGACGAGTCGCACTGATGTGTGTAGTAACACTTTTTCTTAATATTGAGAGTTTCAAAACTTGGGTAGGTATGATTTGCATCTTCAGTTTGTATCATGTCTTAAAGTGCCATTCCACCATTGGATGTATTCTTTGGCATAAAATACAGTATATTTTATGACAACATGACTAGACAGAGAAATCTTTTAGCTTCAAAATGATACATCAAACATAATTTTTTGACACCGACAAGTATATTAATTTTGCGACCAAAGTCACCTACCCTTTTAATTTCCGCGCGGTAGTGAAATGTGATGTCATCGGCAGGTTCCCCTTCTTGTGTACCACGTCACGTGTGACGTGGCACAGATTATCAGGAATGGCGGATAGAACGCGATTTCCGCTTGTCGATTGCTGTGCCGATATTCACCATTGACCGTCTCCTTTGGGCATCGCTTGCTATTTTCCTTCGCTTCTTTTCCGAAGCTGACAATCGCGTTCTATCCGCCATTGCTGATAATCTGTGCCACGTCACACGTGACGTGGTACACAAGAAGGGGAACCTGCCGATGACATCACGTTTCACTACCGCACGGAAATTAAAAGGGTAGGTGACTTTGGTCGCAAAATTAATATACTTGTTGTCAAAAAATTTTTGATATATCATTTTGAAGCTAAAAGATTTCTCTGTCTAGTCATGTTGTCATAAAATATATTGTATTTTATGCCAAAAAAATACATCCAATGGTGGAATGGCACTTTAAGCCTATCATATTAAATAGCACCAGTAGGGTCTGTACTTTTTATACATCTAGTTTAGTGAGCAGAATGCAGTTTGGGATGTGGCAAGAATTGTTGATTCTGATCAGGTTTATCCACACGGTGGAGAACGACATGGCACAATCCATGTTGCATAATCATACGTCTTATAACTTAAACACAAGATTTGTGACGAGACAGTACTTCCTTCAGCGCATAATTCGTGCCACTCTTTTTACGTAGTGAAGTTCGAGCAAAGGGACAATGTAATGCACTCTATAAGCATGGAAACTGCTGAAGTGGGTGAGGGAGGGCTGTAGTTCATCTCCCTAAAGCCCAGTTCCTGGATTGTGGCAAACATTTTTCTTTCCCATGGCAGTTATAAAGCCAGTTTAGGGTCAGTTAGGATACAAATGATTCTCAAAGTAACTGATTTATGACTGTGCAGCTGGAATGGTGCAGACACGGGTGGCAGAGAGTGGGAGTAAATATTTGACTCCTTTCTGTGAAGAAAGATAGATTGCTGTGTGTGCATGAAGTTTGAATCATGCATACCAAACATGTGATTGATCAGGTCTTGAGGAATGCGTTCCCCTGTTGTTATCTGGTGCTTCAGAAAAGCTTTGCTTTTTTTTTTTTCTTTCCCTCGGTATGTAATGCATTTGGTTGAGACAAACCATGGAAGCCAGTCCTAAATGTTCACATGCATATTTAATTAACTGAGCACTTGCTGTCATAGCCGACATACAAGAGTAATCCAACTGCGTTCTAGTGCACAGCTGTTCGTCACAGTCAGCATCTAAATATGTTAAGCATTCGGGCTGAGGAGTAGAATTCATTCCCAAAAAGCACTAAGCAAACTATACAAGTACTATAAAATGAAATAAATAAAATAAATAAATAAAAGGTGCTGGTACTTTGGATGAAGTATGTGTCATAATGCATTTTTGTGACTAGTCTGTTCTTGGTTGCATAACCTACTGAACACAAAAGTACATCTCTCAAATCAGCAGCTCATTTTATTTTAATGTGGTCTAGCAAAGAGCAGAGCAGAAAGACATGCGCGCACAGACCTTGGAACTGGTCCTTTTAAAAAGGTTGGCGTATGGCTTTTTAGTCTTAAGACTGACTGACTGATTTTCGGAATTTCAGCATTGTGTAAAATTTGAAACTTTAGTCGGTTTGTAAATGCACTTGAAAAGACACATTGTCATAAATCTACATAATCATGACAGTTCTGTGGCATTTCTTTTGCACGTAGATGAAAAATATTGTACCTCTGACATTTAGTGGAAAAAAAAAATCCCAAACAGATTGTAGAAAACCAAATGTCCTTTATAATATTTTTATGGTAAACAGGCGAGCATGCGGAATTTATTCATTTTTCCTCTGTTGTATTTGCGAGCAGGTTCAACAGAACCAAAATTTACACGTCTGTATTCTTGAGAGTAGAGCACTTCTCCTGAAGTCCAGTTGGTTGCTGCTAAATCCCTTTAGAATTTTCTGTATTTCTGCATAAATATGACTAAAACATCAGATTTTCACACAAGTCCTAAAAGTAGATAAAGAGAACCCAGTTAAACAAATGAGACAAAAATATTATACTTGGTCATTTATTTATTGAGGAAAATGATCCAATATTACATATCTGTGATTGGCAAAAGTATGTGAACCTTTGCTTTCACTCAGTGCGTTTACATGCACATCCAAATCGAGCTACTGTCGGTAATCGAGCTAAGGGTCCCAGCAGGGGTGCCAGAGAAATCCAATCCTACATGCACACAAGGAAATCGAGCTATTGTGTGAGGTACATTGTGCACCCGAGCCACAGGTGGCGCTTCCGGTTGGTACACTTCCGGTTGTCATCATGAAGAAGAGGAGTGATTTCCACTTTACATTCACACCAAGTCATTGCCACCTGTTGGCTACAAACTGTCCTGCGCAGACCACTGTTTTGTAAGACAACTTATTTTGCACAATTGTATATTTTTCTAAAGTCCATTTTTTGCTTACAATTTAACTCATGTCTTAATAAACACACAAGTTCAATTGTTTTTGTTTTTTTCTCTCCTTGTTCCTCCTGACCTCTTCTGCTGCTTGCTACTACTACTGTTGTCATGCCGACCGAGGCTGTTGTTTCCCCCGCTTGTGGTCTCGTCACTCGTCACTTCCGGAAGGGAAGTAAGTAGCTCGACTACGTAGCTCGATAGGGTTACATGCACTAAGTAGCTCGGCTACAATCGCATAATCTAGGTCGCGTAGCTCGATTACGAGAAATCCAGTTCGTTTCGATTTCAGCAGAGCTAAGGTGTTTCCATGGCATTTAGAACTTCGATTTCAGTCGAGCTACTGCAGAAATTCGATTTTCTCTGTGTGCATGTAAACGCACTCAGTGTCTGGTGTGACCCCCTTGTGCAGCAATGTTGTTGCCCAAATGAGGATGGGTTCCCTTTTGAGTCTGGTTCCTCTCAAGGTTTCATCATGTCGTCTGAGGGAGTTTTTCCTTGCCACCTAATCTATCCACAGGCGTGCTCATTGTGGATAGATTAGGGATAAAATTAGCTCATGTTTTAAGTCGTTCAAATTCTGTAAAGCTGCTTTGCGACAATGTTTATTGTTAAAAGCGCTATACAAATAAACTTGACTTGACTTAACTGCAACTAAACGTTTGCGGTAACTGTTGATCAGTCCTGCACACCGGCTTGGAGGAATTTTAGCCCATTCCGCCGTACAGAACAGCTTCAACTCTGGGATGTTGGTGGGTTTCCTCACATGAACTGCTCACTTCAGGTCCTTCCACAACATTTCGATTGGATTAAGGTCAGGACTTTGACTTGGCCATTCCAAAACACTAACTTTATTCTTCTTTAACCATTCTTTGGTAGAACGACTTGTGTGTTTAGGGTCGTTGTCTTGCTGCATGACCCACCTTCTCTTGAGATTCAGTTCATGGACAGATGTCCTGACGTTTTCCTTGAGAATTTGCTGGTATAATTCAGAATTCATTGTTCCATCAATGATGGCAAGCCATCCTGGCCCAGATGCAGCAAAACAGGCTCAAACCATGATACTACCACCACCATGTTTCACAGATGGGATAAGGTTCTTATGCTGGAATGCAGTGTTTTCCTTTCTCCAAACATAACACTTCTCATTTAAACCAAAAAGTTCTATTTTGGTCTCATCCGTCCACAAAACATCTTTCCAATAGCCTTCTGGCTTGTCCACGTGATCTTTAGCAAACTGCAGACGAGCCGCAATGTTCTTTTTGGAGAGCAGTGGCTTTCTTCTTGCAACCCTGCCATGCACACCATTGTTGTTTAGTGTTCTCCTGATGGTGGACTCATGAACATTAACATTAGCCAATGTGAGAGAGGCCTTCAGTTGCTTAGTTACCCTGGGGTCCTTTGTGACCTCACCGACCATTACACGCCTTGCTCTTGGAGTGATCTTTGTTGGTCGACCACTCCTGGGGAGGGTAACAATGGTCTTGAATTTCCTCCATTTGTACACAATCTGTCTGACTGTGGATTGGTGGAGTCCAAACTCTTTAGAGATGGTTTTGTAACCTTTTCCAACCTGATGAGCATCAACAACGCTTTTTCTGAGGTCCTCAGAAATCTCCTTTGTTCGTGCCATGTGGATAAGGTGGATAAGGCGCCATACCATAAATCTGGGGACCCGGGTTCGATTCCTACCTGAGGTCATTTCCCGATCCTTCCCCGTCTCTCTCTCCTGCTCATTTCCTGTCTCTACACTGTCCTATCCAATAATAAAGGTGAAAAAAGCCCAAATAATATCTTTAAAATAAAATACCCACATTTGTCAAGATTGGAGTAAAAATTAGCCTATTAAGTAAAATATTCCTTCTATTAAAAATAAAATCTGTGATTGACCTTTTGAGAGTTAACGCTTATGAACACTTATCTACTTCCATTTTTCTACCCTTTTCTTGAGCTTTTGGCATTCTGTAAAGAGTCCTGATGTCTTGTTCAGTCTATTTGTACAACCCCGATTCCAAAAAAGTTGGGACAAAGTGCAAATTATAAATAAAAACGGAATGCAATGATGTGGAAGTTTCAAAATTCCATATTTTATTCAGAATAGAACATAGATGACACATCAAATGTTTAAACTGAGAAAATGAATCATTTAAAGAGAAAAATTAGGTGATTTTTAAATTTCATGACAACAACGCCTCAAAGTTGGGACAAGGCCATGTTTACCACTGTGAGACATCCCCTTTTCTCTTTACAACAGTCTGTAAACGTCTGGGGACTGAGGAGACAAGTTGCTTAAGTTTAGGGATGGGAATGTTAACCCATTCTTGTCTAATGTAGGATTCTAGTTGCTCAACTGTCTTAGGTCTTTTTTTGTCGTATCTTCCGTTTTATGATGCGCCAAATGTTTTCTATGGGTGAAAGATCTGGACTGCAGGCTGGCCAGTTCAGTACCCGGACCCTTCTTCTACGCAGCCATGATGCTGTAATTGATGCAGTATGTGGTTTGGCATTGTCATGTTGGAAAATGCGAGGTCTTCCCTGAAAGAGACGTCGTCTGGATGGGAGCATATGTTGCTCTAGAACCTGGATATACCTTTCAGCATTGATGGTGTCTTTCCAGATGTGTAAGCTGCCCATGCCACACGCACTAATGCAACCCCATACCATCAGAGATGCAGGCTTCTGAACTGAGCGCTGATGATAACTTGGGTCGTCCTTCTCCTCTTTAGTCCGAATGACACGGCGTCCCTGATTTCCATAAAGAACTTCAAATTTTGATTCATCTGACCACAGAACAGTTTTCCACTTTGCCACAGTCCATTTTAAATGAGCCTTGGCCCAGAGAAGACGTCTGCGCTTCTGGATCACGTTTAGATACGGCTTCTTCTTTGAACTATAGAGTTTTAGCTGGCAACGGCGGATGGCATGGTGAATTGTGTTCACAGATAATGTTCTCTGGAAATATTCCTGAGCCCATTTTGTGATTTCCAATACAGAAGCATGCCTGTATGTGATGCAGTGCCGTCTAAGGGCCCGAAGATCACGGGCACCCAGTATGGTTTTCCGGCCTTGACCCTTACGCACAGTGATTCTTCCAGATTCTCTGAATCTTTTGATGATATTATGCACTGTAGATGATGATATGTTCAAACTCTTTGCAGTTTTACACTGTCGAACTCCTTTCTGATATTGCTCCACTATTTGTCGGCGCAGAATTAGGGGGATTGGTGATCCTCTTCCCATCTTTACTTCTGAGAGCCGCTGCCACTCCAAGATGCTCTTTTTATACCCAGTCATGTTAATGACCTATTGCCAATTGACCTAATGAGTTGCAATTTGGTCCTCCAGCTGTTCCTTTTTTGTACCTTTAACTTTTCCAGCCTCTTATTGCCCCTGTCCCAACTTTTTTGAGATGTGTTGCTGTCATGAAATTTCAAATGAGCCAATATTTGGCATGAAATTTCAAAATGTCTCACTTTGGACATTTGATATGTTGTCTATGTTCTATTGTGAATACAATATCAGTTTTTGAGATTTTGTAAATTATTGCATTCCGTTTTTATTTACAATTTGTACTTTGTCCCAACTTTTTTGGAATCGGGGTTGTACAGTCGCACAACAGCTCTTTTCCTTTTTAGGTGCATGTGCGTGCGTTGTGTAGCGTTCACGCTGTGTTACTTCTGCCTCGGGTGAAGTCTCGTGTATTCCTGCTGTTGTATGTTATTGTGCTCTCTTCTGTCTAAACAACGCAATTACATCGAAGCAAAACTAAGGTCACGCAGATTGATGATGATGATGATGAAGATGATGATCTTCATAAATTTGTATTGTAATTTATCATTACATGCCTCGTCCTTGCAGCATCTTTGTACACTATTCACTCCATATTAACCCTTTTTTTTTCCTTCTTCGATCTGAATATTTTGTTCTGTCTCTTTTTCTCTCTCTGCCTTTCCCAGTGGACTATAAAAGCTGGGAAGTTATATTCTTGTCAGTTATATTCTCATCTGTGCATAAACATAAGAGCTCTAGCAAAATAACAAGCAGGTGAATTATAGAAGCTTTGTGGTTTCTTCAGTGATCGTGTTTGCCAGTGAGCTGTAACCCAACATCAGCTGTTCACTTGTCCTCTCTGTCTGTCTCTCACTATATACCAGTCAGCCGTAACATTATGACCACTGACAGGTGAAGTGATTAACATGGATTATTTCATTACAATAGCACTGGTCAAGGGGTTGGATATATTGGGTAGTAAGAGAACGGTCAGTTCTTGAAGTGTATAGTGATAGCATGTCGGTGTACATAGTGTTTGTTACATAGAACACCTGTCTCAGGGATAAGGACAGATGATGGCTGATGCATTTTGGATACTCGGGATGTTACTCTGCTGCATATTTATGTGCTGGACATTTTGTAATTTATTATCTGTCACATAAACACCACATCATGGATACCAATGTTGTGATTGTTGAAGTGCACGTTGTAATTGATGCATCTCCAGTGTTGAAATAAAAATTAAGTAAACGAAAATATATAATATGAATATATGAATGAGACGTTTTGATAACTTAGCTCTCATGACAGGCGGCGATGCATGATTGTTTGTGTGGACTGATGTATGGTACAGCTTTTGTACGCTATGTTTTGGTGTGCATCGTGACTATTTTGTTGTACACTATATCATGAATTAAATTTGCAGTTGAGAATTCGAACAGCACTACAAAATGGCTGATTCACTATATAGTGGGCAAGTGGATGTTCCACATACAGCTTTTGATCCTCCTGCCTCTCTGATCGTGTTGGAAGAACAAGCCATGCACACGCCAAAAAAAAAAACCCCTGTGATCGTTTCGGTCAGTGGTGCTCTGACTGACAGGCCTGTCACCTACGTAAAGTACATGTTTCTCAGGCATTAGATCGTGTTCGCTGAGGGAAGAAGTAATCCTGCGAGAAATCTCATTTGCATCACTGTAAATGGAAATGCTCAGCATTAAATGAGGAAAAACCGTACCGGTTAAAGAATCCAAAACAAAATTCGAGCCCTGATGTATCTCTTTCTTTCCTCCATTTATTATAGACAGGCAAGCACAGATCCAATATCTTCCTGACATGTCATGACTTGCTATGTGAGTGTGAAAGAAATGATTAAGTGTGATATGAAATCTCATGAAACAATCAGACGTACGCGGTTCTTTTCTTCTTTTTTCCAGCTCCCTCATCTTCCTTTGTTTTTATTCATATCATTTGCTTGTTTGTCTATTGCTTGTTCTCACACGGTCTCTCGCTGTTTATCTCTGTGTGTGTGTGTTTGTGTGCGTGTCTTGCTCTCTGTCTAGCTCTTTTCTTCATCAACTCCCTCCCCCTTTCTTTTCTCTCCTGCCCCTCTGTCTCAGTCCAGCTGTTGTGTTAATCGTTTTCCTGCTGCCTGGAGAGCAGAGTAATGAGAATCCAGTTGGATTTATGCCCCTCAGGTTATTGGAAATGTTTGTTTATTTATTAGGATAATTATCTTTTTCAGTAGGCAGATATTTCTACACCAGTGTTTTAGCTATGCACGCTTTATGCAGGGTGTGGGTGTGTGTTTTCATGGATTTTGATTCTAGCCGATCGCTCATTTTCAGCTGTTTTTAAGATGTTTGTTCTGCGGTACTCTAAAGGGAAGTTAAACTGCTGGTGTCCTGTCTTAATTGGAAGTTAAAACTCGGGAGTGGAGAGGGTGATGTGGCAATGGTGTGACCAGAGAGAGGGAGCATCATGGCTCTCGTCTCAGCTACAGGTGCTCTACGTTTTTGGATAAGCCCAGAATTTGTTTTGGTTGATCCGATTTGTCTGAGGGCATCTGGAGGCACTGAATGCATTTTAATTTTGTTTAGCTTCCTCACAGTGGCTCAGATCTCAAATCGGGTAGATTGAAGAGTCTGTGTGTCTGAATTGCCATCTTTCTTACTCTGACTCTGATAGTATGCAGTGCCCTTCTCTTTTTTTTTTTTTCTTTTTTTTTATATGCTGTGAAGGTGGTGGCTTCATTTCCTGTGTTATGGGAGGGGGAGATGGATGAGACAGAGTGTATATACACGCACACCAACAGTAACCTGAGGAGATGGGTCGCATGACAAAAGAAGAGATGCGTGCTACATTACATGACCGGCGTTAAGCAGACGCTCTTATTGCTGGGTTTCACGTGACATCACATCCGCCTCATTAGTTATTCAAAACTTAAGCTAGTGGTCTACCAAAGCTCAGTTGACAAAGCGTTTGTACAGAGAAGGTGCATTGCTCACATGAAAAATGCCTTACACTTGCATCTTTTTAGGTCGTTCAACTCGATCAAACTGTGAAACTGATGAGTCTCTTCAGGGTTCCCTGTGAATGAATAAGGTGGTGTTTACATTAGACCGTATCAGCGGATCATCAGATTAACGTTTTTAAAACGATTAGCGTGCACACAGCAACGCCAATACACGGATACGCTCAGCTCCGCAGGCATCCTGCGCTCCAAATCACTCCGCCCTGAACAGCGAGTGCCCTCTGGAGGGTGCGCACTCCGGCCCTGCGCAGCTCACAGAGCGCGCGAGTGAAGCGCACGAGCAGTGATTCGGGACAAATAGCAGGAAGTGAAGTCCGCGCCGTTTTTCAGCAGTCGCGTCACATGACCAACGTGGCATGACCAACGCCAGCGAATCAGGAAGGTGGATGTCACAGTGATGTTGTCCAATGACGACGTCAGCTAGAGCTCAGCACAGCGTATCGTCGTTCCTCAATGTTTACGCAGCACCGGATCAGATACGTAATGGATTGAATACGTGGGCCCTGGCGGATTCAAGTTGTTCCGCCTGTGGAGTCGTTTCCCGGCGTTTTAATGCGAACGGACAGTGCATCCGCGACGAAAACGAGACGGATACGGTGTAATGTAAACACCACCTAAAAAGGGTGAGTGAACACAGGATTTCACTAAAAGACGTCAAGAAAGGTGGCTTTTGAGCCACTCACTGAAATCGAAGTGAGCCGAGTCCAAGCATGCTCGAGTTTGCAGTGATCACTTCTTGGTGAAAGGTTTGTATTTCCCTCTCAGCTACTTCTTTAGTGTTTTCCCAAGTACTCTTCTTGCTATGTTTCGTTATTTTATGGTATTTTTTTTAAGTCACGAAGCGCTAAAGTCCCCAGCTGTTCTTTGTTTCTTCCTCACAAAGTCCATATGCATGAAAGTCGAGACAAACTTCTTACCCAGCCATACGGTTACAATGCGCCGTGATCACTTCATCTTGTTTAACTAAGATCCAGGTCTTTAAAGGGGTTTCTGATGAGCTTTGTGAATGATTTACCTGAGAGATAAGAGCCAACACAAGTGAGAATCAAGCCAACTGTTTGTTTACGCTTCAGCTTGCGGCGCTTCATTGTAAAGACGCGAACGAAAAGCTTTTAAAAAAAAAAAACTTCCACAGGCAAAAACAAGACAGGATTCATTCAGCAGTGACTTGATACCGAGGTCCTTCACCCAGCCACATACAAAAAAGTTGTAAGCCTCCATACTCTTCCATCTGTTTTGTGGTGTAGAAGGACGTCTGCAACACCAGGTAGTTGGAGATGTCGGGGAACTCGTATGACAATTACTTTTTTCCCAGACTGTAGGGGTCGATTCCATTGCACATAGCAATCTTCTGGATGTATCTAAAGCAAGCAGTGGCTTCTAGATTACGAGCAAACTCTGAGAAGTTATCGCTAGTTGTTTGCACTACGGCAGCCGTTTAGATCACCAACTATTTCACTTCTGGTAAAACCGCGAAGAAAAGTCACGTGACTGAAGCCCAGCAATCCAGAGTGACTTGGAACAAACCGGGAGCAGTTCTGGGTGAGGTGCCTTGCTCAAGGGCACTTTAGCCATTCCTGCTGGTCCAGGGAATCAAACCAGTGACCTTTTGGTCTCAAAGCTGCTTCTCTAACCATAGGCCATTACGTTAGGTATGTTGGCATCAAATCATTACTCTACCCCTGTGTATGTCTGTCAGTGCGTTTACATGCACATAGAGAAAATCGAATTTCTGCCGTAGCTTGACTGAAATCGAAGTTCTAAATGCCATGGAAACACCTTAGCTCGGCTGAAATCGAACCGAACTGGATTTCTTGTAATCGAGCTACGTGACCTAGATTATGCGATTGTAGCCGAGCTACTTAGTGCATGTAAACCCTATCAAGCTACTGACTTCAGCACTGCCCCTTCCGGAAGTGACGAGACCACAAGCGGGAAACATAACAGCCTCGGTCGGCATGACAACAGTAGTAGTAGTAGCGAGCAGCAGAAGAGGTCAGGAGGAACAACATCTCTCGATGTTGCTGTCCTCGTCGTCGTTCTTCTTGTGAACATGGAACTGATAACTTTATCTATACTCTTGAATAGCTCTTCATGACGACAACCGGAAGTGTATCAACATGATGGTGTGTAGCGCTACCTGTGGCTCGGGTGCACAATGTACCTCACACAATAGCTCGATTTCCTTGTGTGCATGTAGGATTGGATTTCTCTGGCACCCCTGCTGGGACCCTTAGCTCGATTACCGACAGTAGCTCGATTTGGATGTGCATGTAAACGCACTGAGTCAGTTGGGTAGTCACTGGTTCTTAGTGTTGGTTTGAAGCCAGGATTAACAGGATAGTTGTCTGTCTGTGAGGTATAACGTTGCTGGACAGGCAGCCGCTTGTTGGGAAAGATGCAGACACCAGTAAGGGCCAAGTCTTAAGGACTGTTTACTAACTGCTAGGCATAAGGAATATTTGTTTGCTGTTGAGCATTCCTTTCGTCTTTTTTTAGATCTTTTTTGCATCACGATGACGACTAATGTGAAATCACAGACGGCTGTTTATCAGTTGGGTTGCTGGTTCAAGACCATTTTAATAAGGTTCCATGTTTGAGTAGCTGGTCTGCCCAGCAGTACTGTAAACACTACCTCTTGATGTCCTTAAATGCAAACATAAGTCATTGTCATTCTAGACAATAATATTCCTCTGTCCATCTAATGGAAAAGATTGAACAGGAAATCGAAAAAGAAGCCCATGGAAACAAATTGTACTTTTGCGCACTGTCAGTGTCCTACACTTTATGAAACTGTCTTTACTTTTAAATAAAATATACATTTCAGAGCAGCGCCAAGGCACAGCAAGTAGGATTGCTGCCTCATAGCTCCAGGTGCCTCAGTTTAATCCTGTTGTCTGTTTAGGTTTCATATTTTCTGGAAGGGATTACACTGAGCTAAAGTCAGTGAGTGTAGGCTTACTCGCTACTGCCTTGGGAGCATTTTTACATATCCTCAAATTCCTGTAGAATTGCTTCATTGCCAACCTGTTCTATTCTTAGCATTGTACTAACAGCACTCATGTATTTAATACATCACTATAGCTAATTTATATTTTACCAAAACTAAGCTACATCTGTCTGAAAATGTGGAGCAAAATTAAGATGGTTGACAAAATCGCACAACTCCTCCTTAAAAGTGCTGACTGTAAAGTCATCTGAAATTTAAATTATTTTTTTTTTTATTGTGCATAACATTTTTTTTTAATGTCCCACAAGAACAATATCATGTAGACAAGATGTGATCATTTTGATGTGCTGAGGGTCGTGTTTTTTTTTTTTTTTTCTCCTCCATTTTGGGACCATTTTCCTACCTCTTGAGGTAAACAGTATGGCCCTATGGAAACGGTCGAACACGAGGTGCTTGATCTAATTAGCACAATTCTGGAACTGGGTCACGCCAAGATGGCGGCCCATTGTGACTCTGCATCGTCCTTGGAGAGTGTTGAGTCGCAGGTATGTAATTTGTGGTTGACGTTCGTGAATGGTCTTTTGCTCACAGATCCATTCATCTTTTGTCTGTCACTGCTTTTGTTGGGGCGGCACGGTGGTGTAGTGGTTAGCGCTGTCGCCTCACAGCAAGAAGGTCCGGGTTCGAGCCCCATGGCCGGCGAGAGCCTTTCTGTGCGGAGTTTGCATGTTCTCCCCGTGTCCGCGTGGGTTTCCTCCGGGTGCTCCGGTTTCCCCCACAGTCCAAAGACATGCAGGTTAGGTTAACTGGTGACTCTAAATTGACCGTAGGTGTGAATGTGAGTGTGAATGGTTGTCTGTGTCTATGTGTCAGCCCTGTGATGACCTGGCGACTTGTCCAGGGTGTACCCCGCCTCTCGCCCGTAGTCAGCTGGGATAGGCTCCAGCTTGCCTGCGACCCTGTAGAAGGATAAAGCGGCTAGAGATAATGAGATGAAACTGCTTTTGTTTGTTTTTCTGTAAGATCAAAACATTATATGTATAACTCCTCCATAGATCCAAAACGAGCACTGTAAATTCTTCGTCAGATTTCGTGCCCATTTCATCGTTTAGTCGATCTGTCCCATCACAAAAACTCTTGTGGACAACCTTTTAGTTTCCATCACTTTTCTAGCACGCTTTCTAGCTAATTCGCTTTCATATTTTCCTTTTCTTTTCCACTGGTGGGAGAGCGGAGTCTGACATGTTTGCCCACGCTGACTTGGTTTGGTTAAAAGTAGGTCAACTATGCCCCATGGTGGTCACGTGATATTGTTGCTCGCTTGCTTTGGCAATCTCCGGAATCGTAAAACGCAGGAAGCATTTTATCCCGGCAAAACATTTACACATAGGATACACGGTGTGTGCAGCAGCGCGGCGACTCAATCTCAACTCGGATCAACTTCAAATGCAAAACATATATCTCGAAGCTCCAACAGCAATAGAAACAGAACATTTTTTGCTCAGACTTTAACTTTGCAGTCAGAACCTTTAAGTTTGGGAGAAATGGTAAGATTCAGTGTAGTTTATTCAGATGTGAATTAGCCTGGCACAAAAGCACAACGCCTGAAGAGGAGTGAGTGAGGGCACCTGAGGAGGCGTGAGTGGTGTGAATGATAAACGATGGATGACAGAATATAGGCATAAATGAAAAACGAGACTCATGGTTACACTGCAGCATGCTCGAAGCTCTGTGGTCTCAGTAAACAACTCAGCTGTCATTTATTTCCATTTAATTTCAGTCTCACGGCAATGTTGGCAAACGCATCAGAGCTGTATAGGAAATTATTCAAATCGCTCTGGACGATAAGACTGTTATTGAGCTCTTAAATCGGAGGATTAAACTATCGCTTGATAACATTAACTCGTACTTGAAAAATTCTTTGGAGGAAAGTGTGACTCAGAAAATATAATTTGATAATCTGATTACGTCTGAATAGATGCATCATTTTATCGGTAACGATGTGTGTTTGAGAAGTGCATGTTGGCAACGGCATGTATGTCATTTCAGTGTGTTAATACCTGCTTCCTGTCTGCGGTTTTAAAGCAAGAATTATATCTGCTATATATAATCCCCTGTTCCGTATGCATGTTGGTCAGCTCCTGCTACATGTACACTCATGGACATTATATTTATTTAGTAGCATTAAATTATAGATATGTTGTCAGTACATGGTTTTTGTGTGCTTGTAGGGACCCTGCTGAAAGTTGGGCTCGTAGGATTGTCCAGAACGCCCCCGTGCTCATTAAAAAAAGGCACGGGACTGGAATAAATGTCGCTCTGCTACACACAGGCTCGTCTGTACTGTGGTGACTCATTGGATTTTTCCTGCTCTGTTGATTTCTAATGCAGATGTGCCTATACATGCTGGAGTGCGGCATGAAAGCCGTCTCCCTACGAGTTCCTTTTAATCCGTGCTGCATACGTCAAGCTGCACAGGCCGCTGTAATCCCCTTAAAGATTCCCTTAACTGTGGGGTATGTCACTTCTGAGTGTACGCATGTGTCCTTGTGTATGCAGTGGATACAAGTCTGTATACCCCTGTTAAAATAGCAGGATTTTGTGATGAATCGCTCAGTGTGAAATTACAATATGGGAAGGATAATAGTAATATTAAAATCACCTGGTTGCACAAGTATGCACACCCTTTTATAATTGGGCATGTGGCTGTGTTCAGAATGAACCAATCACATTCAATCTCATGTCCAAAAGTAATTATCGTACAGCTATCAGTTAAATTATTCTGCAACGTTAATAGAGATACCGGAGTATCTGACAAGGACTGATATTAATCTCTGTAGATGATCACAATCTCTCTTATTCTTCATATGTCTGGACTATGGTGTAAGGTGGCCAGATGGACTCCCTTTCTCACAGAAAAATCGTCCAAGCCCAAATGAATCACCCCAAACCATGTGGCAAAATGTGTTATGGTTTGATGAGACCAATTCCAAAAGTTGTGTGTTGCCAAAAAAAAAAACACAACCTTGCATCACCAAAAAGCATGGTGGTGGCAGCAGCATCACGCTTTAGGGCTGTTTTTTCTTCAGCCATAACTGGGGCTTTTATCAAGGCAGAGGGAATAATGAATAGCTACAAATACCAGTCGAGTTGAGTGCAGAACATTCAGGCATCTGCTAGTAAGCTGAAGTTAGGAAGGAATTTCACCTTTCAGCACAACAATGACCGAAAGCATCCATCCAAATCAACAAAGGCATTACTTAACCAAAAGTAGATCCAAGTTTTTGAATGGCCAAGCCAGAGCCCAGATATGAATTCAACTCGATCTGTGAGGTGACCTTGAAGCAGGCTGTACGCAGGAGATGCTCTCAAGATAATGAATTTTAATGTTTTCAAAGAAAGAGTAGGAAAATGGGGCCAAGTCAAGATGGGCCACACAAATGGCCTCTTACTCAAAAAGACTGAATGGAGTAATAAAAGGTGCTTCAACAGCAGGACTGTGCACACATACAGGTTATTGTAAGTTAATTATGGTGTGTGTGTGTGTGTGTGTGTGTGTCTGTCTCTCTGTCTATCTCTCTCCCTCCATCCCCCCCAAAAAAAAAGGCTTTTCCCTTTTGGCCCTTTTCCACTACCCTTTTTCAGCTCACTTCAGCTCGCTTCAGCTCACTTCAGCCCGACACGGCTCGCGTTTCGACTACCTCAGAACAGCACGACTCGGCTCGCTTCAGCCCTGCTCAGCACCCAAAACTCGCACGGTTTTGGAGTGGGGCTGAAGCGAGCCGAGCGGGGCTAGGGGCGTGAGGAGACACTCCTCTGTGCACTGATTGATGAGGAGGAGTGTCCTCACACGCCCCGCGAGCACGCTGGGATCTGTAAACACTGTAAACCCGGAAGAAGAAGAATTACGAGAATTTCTGAAGCCTTATGCGCCTCGCCTCATCTATACGCTCTTGCCAGTATCTGTTGGCGTTGTCGGTGACAACAAGCCACAGCACCAAGACCAGCAATACTAACGACTCCATGTTTATTGTTTACTCTCCGGGTCGTGAGACTACCGCTTAAAAGCTCACTGATGTCACTGTTTGCGCCGCCTAACGACATCACGTGACGTCCACCCACTTTCGCTAACTCCACCCAATGTGTCCACCCACTTCCAGCCAGCACGGTTCAGCGCGGTTGTAGTCAAAATGCAACTCCAACAGCCCCACTCAGCTCGACACGGCACGGCTCAGCCCGACTCAGCCGCGTTGGTAGTGGAAAAGCGGCATTTGTGTACTTTGCAATTTCACATTAAAGGTAGGAAAAGATCTAGGGTGGGTTTTCCAAAAGCCTCTTAATGCTAAGAGAATCTTAACTAGGAGAGAGTGTTCATTGTGCTGCTTACTCTACCATTTAACCATCTTTGTGTTGTGATGCTTTTGGGAAACTCAGGCCTGATGTGATTTGAAGTTGGGAGCACGGTCACAGGATGTTTATATGCACTATTAGTTTCCCTTTACTAGTACCAAGTGGGCCGTACATATTTCAGCATGACAGTGTTTCTGTGCACAAAGTGAAGCCCATGAAGACCTGGTTTGTGAAGGTTGCAGTGGAAGAACTTCAGTGTCCTGCACAGAACCCTGAGCTCAACCCCACTGAACAGCTTTGGAATGAACTGGAACACTGACTGCATCCCAGGCCTGCCTGACTTCATTAATACTCTTGTGGCAGAATAAGCGCACATCCCCACAGCCGTGCCCCAAAAGCTAGACGTCCCAGAAGTGGATGTGGTGATCATAGCAAAGGGGGACTAAGTCTACAATGGAATTTAAGCACACAGGAGGGTTACAGCTGTGTCCGTAAACTTTTGGTTATGTTTTGTGTGTGTATAGTTAATTACAGCCATGTAATTAATAGCGCACAGTTTTGAATGCAGTATGGCCTCGGTGCATGCATCACTTCCTCGTTTGGTGTAAGGATGGTATGATATTTCCGGTTGGTATGCGGAAGTGCCGGTGTTATGGCGGAGTCCATGAAGTTCACAAGGTGCCTCTTGGAGTGACTGGAGTTTACTGTTAATGATGTGCGTCGTATCGTCAGAGCATCAAGTACAACGCCGCAGAGTGAACTTGAAAAGGGTTTCAAGTTCTACGTTTTGTCCTACCTCTGCAATTTTGAAGGCAAGTTGCTGACGCTAAAGCCCCGTCTACACGATCATACATTTGTCCAAAACATTATCATACAAATGTATGATGATGTTCAAGTTTGTATGATCATGTTGTGGATTTCTGTCCACACGATCATACATTCGTGACAGGTAGTGTAGATCACATGACCCGAATTAACAATCTGATTGGTGGATGACCCAAAATGTTGTGAACATTTGTTGGAAAGTAGAAACACGATTCTAAAAATTTGAACATCATACAACGTCATACAAGTATGACGTTCAAGTTTGTTGGGAAAACCGTCCACACGATTATACATTTGTCCATGAACATCATACATTTGTATGACGATGTCCATGGACAAATGTATGATCGTGTAGACGGGGCTTAACAATATTGAGCATTGAATTGCAAATATGTAGTCCATTGATCTTAATTGTCATCTGTATAATACAACTCTGGGACATTTTAAGAACTATGGTTAGTACCTCGACACCACACACACATACCACCCAGATGTTATTTTTACGGCTTTTAATGTTCTAGGCCTACTGCTCTATGGTTCTAACTCGTACACAGTGGATATTTTTGTTTACCTGGTATAGAATCGTATGTCCTCATCAGAGGCAGAAAACCACTCCAAACCGAACTTGTTGCTGATGGTTAACTCCTTGATTTGTTTTCTTTCACCAGGCAGTCAGGAGGCTCAACTCCCTCCCTGTTCTGCCCCCCCTCTGCCCCCTGCCACAGATTCTGATCGCACACCCCCCTTCAGCATCTGACATGTCATCCTCACAGTTCCCCCCCAACACACACACACACATACATACATACATACATGCATCTCATCGTTCATTAACACACTGAACTCAGGGACCGCACATCTCACTTTACCTCGTTCATTTGCACTATTCCGCACTACCTCACCTTAACAACTGCTAGTTTGTTTATACTGCTTATTTCATGTTTCATGTTTACCTGCTATACCTCAAGTGCCCTTGACTGTTTGGTTATTTGAACCAATTTGTGTGTGTGTATGTATGTGTATATATATGAGTGTTTAGTCTACGTCTAGTTCATATCTAGAGTGTTTTATATTGTTTATATTGTCTGTTTGAGTGTTTAGTCTGTGTGTAGTTCTTATCTAGTGTTTACACTGTTTATATTGTCTGAGTGTTTAGTCTATGTCTTATCTAGTGTTTACACTGTTTATTTATACTGTTTATATTGTTTGAGTGTTTAGTCTATGTCTAGTTCCTATCTGGAGTGTTTATACTGTTTGTATTGTTTGTTTTTTTCAATTATTCTATTTTTATTTATTGCATTGCCTGTTTGCACCATGGGTCAGAGAGGACTGATATTTCATCTGTGCTGTATGTCGAGCATGTATAGCATATTTGACAAAGTTGACTTGACTTGATATCTCCTCGCGTAGCTCTTCTTTTTCATTGAGGGAGAAATCAAGCGCAGCAGGCTCAGTACTGGCGCAGTAGTCATGTTCATGACACGGCCATGGGTCCTCATCATCAGGGTCAGTCTGCGTCTCTGTTGGGTCGGTGTTGGGTGGATGCTCTGTTCTTTCCCATACTCCAGGTCGTGGGGTTGGGATATTATAGTTATTCCAATGAAAAGCACAGGAACAGCTCCAGGTTGCAGTCGTCGTCGTCCAGCAGGAGTGGGGGGGGGGGCTCGATCAGATCATCAGTGACAATGTCACGAACACACTCAGGAAGTACTTCATCTCATCTCATTATCTGTAGCCGCTTTATCCTGTTCTACAGGGTCGCAGGCAAGCTGGAGCCTATCCCAGCTGACTACGGGCGAAAGGCGGGGTACACCCTGGACAAGTTGCCAGGTCATCACAGGGCTGACACATAGACACAGACAACCATTCACACTCACATTCACACCTACGGTCAATTTAGAGTCACCAGTTAACCTAACCTGCATGTCTTTGGACTGTGGGGGAAACCGGAGCACCCGGAGGAAACCCACGCAGACACGGGGAGAACATGCAAACTCCGCACAGAAAGGCCCTCGCTGGCCACGGGGCTCGAACCCGGACCTTCTTGCTGTGAGGCGACAGCGCTAACCACTACACCACCGTGCTGCCTCGGGAAGTACTTGTGATGGTAAAATTATCTCTCCTGATCTTAACAACCCACTGTTTCTGCATTTCTGAGTCTTTTGGAAAGGTATGGAAGCTCAGGTGAGAATTGGACCTAGTTGATGCTGTGCACAACGGCACACAGCAGTGGTGGCTAGACCTGCTGTCCGCACGGTGTTGAAAGGATAATTTTGTCCATTTACATGTCATGTTTAGTACATGTAGAGATGGGTCTGAAATACGGGAGAAACCCAGAAAAAAGCGGGAGTGTTGGCAGCTATGGACAGCACAGTGTGCGCTTTCAATGATTACCGGACGTTTACAACCATCCTGACATTTTGGCGGAAATTACATCACTTTCCGGCGTGCACACAGGGTATTGCTTTGAATAAACAAGTTATTAATATTAAGTAAGTGACTTTCTGGACACAATCAGGCCAGATGTTTTTGGGTTTTTTTTTTTCTCCGCTATGAGAAATGGATCCTGAAGAAACCCCACTCGTGTTATAGCACGTCAACTAGCTAGTGAACGTTGGCATCTTATTATTTTTCATCTTCATCTGACAGACTTTCATATTCTGTCAAGTTATGTTCGCTGATGTTGCTAACATGACTGTAGTAATTGTTTGTTTCAAACTCTGAAATGGAATTTTACCTGGCATGTGATGGACATAGTGAAACATCCCAGTGTGGTTATAGGAAATGCAGGCAGTTTTGGAACGTCACTCGGCAAATTATTGGACTGGAATGAACTTTGTGTGTGTAGTGCTTCTACTGTGAGAATGCGAATGAGGGAGAGGGGGAGGGCTGTGTTAATGCATAGAGCTCTCAATCTGTCCATTTGTATCCCTGTTCTATTGAGGTGACTACTAACAAATACACACGCACTCTTTTCCCCTCCTGTAGAATAACAAACAGTTGAACAGGGACCTGTGCACACTGAGATCAGTGCGATACTTGCATCTGTCTATTTTAATAGATTCTCCTCCCAGCATGTAAAATGTCTAGCAGAGAGAAACGTGCCTGTGCATTTTCTCCTCTGTTTGCCTTCCTTTTGTAAAGGCTGCTTTTCCCTGAAGTGAGTGACAGGTCAAGGTACGGCTCTTGCGCTTCTTCAGCTCGCTAGAGAGAGCAACAGTGGTGAAACTCTGCAGGAAACAAGCACGTTCTGAACATCGTGGGAACAAATTGTCTTCTGTTGTCTAGAAGTAAGATGTAAAAAGCCACAGTGTGCGCTCATCAGACTTCCTGAAGTCTCACTGTCGCTTTTGCGACTGAAAGGATGCAGAATGCTGTCTGAGTGACCTTTTCGTGGTTTGTGCTCCATCTGTCCATGTGTGGGTGAGTGTTAATTATATGTTGTAGCATTAGCATGAGAGGCTAAGCACTTGTCAGTTTGCAAATGTCAACATGTGAACTTAAGCCTCTTCTAGCGGGGGGGGGGAATGATCTAAGCAAAGCTGGGTGAATTAGGGTCTGCCCCGTCCTTATTTACTACAGGTGTATTACATCAATTGTTTTCTTCTTTTGACCTTAAATTTTTGTCTGGAAGGGAGTGAAAGGTGTGTGTGTGTTGGTTTTTTTTTTTTTTAACTCTGTGACCAGGTTGCAGCGTTTTTGAAAGCAGGTTTATGTAAACTCTGAACGGTAGTGAAAAGCAGGTCTCTTCTGTGGTTCAGTTTTCGTACAGTGCAAGATTTGTGAAAAGCTTTTGTCTCTTCAGAACAGAGCATTTTCTTGTCAAGATTAGAGAACAGTTTATAGATGCATCGTGCGACTCTTTGTGAAAGCTTCTACATCGTTGCAGTCAGACTGGCCTGAAAAATGTCAGTTTAACACACAAACATTTAAATAAGTGTAGCTTTTATACATTAACCCTCTGGGGTCTGAGGTTTTTTTTGGCACTTTAATGATGGTCAATTTCAACAAATCTAAGCAGTATTTTTAAAGTCATATGACTTTTTTTTTCTTTTTTTTGTATTCAGCACAAGTTCAGCTACAGTAATATCTATGTAGTATGTATGTCATGTTTGTACTTTAAAAAAAAAAACAGGTAATTGAAGATGTTGTAAAAAGCAGTTTTAGTGTTGAAATGTGTGCAAAACAAAACATGACCTTCCCCATTGTGTCGAACCGTTTTGGTCACTTGAGGTGATTCTGTTCAGTCTTAGGAATGTATCAAGCACAAAAACTTAAATCTGCTCCATTGATTTGGACAATTAACTGGCCATCAAAAAAATGTATGTCCTATTGTTTTGGGATAAAGGGTTGGCAGTGGGAGGGGTATTCAATGAGAGAGGTAAGAAAATTTCCATTCAGTGAGAAGAGTGAAAACCCCTCCCACTGCCATCTCTTAATCCCATCAGGTCAAGTCACAATGGGTAAGGTCATGTTTTTTCACACATTCCAACACAGTTCTAAAACGACATCTTCATTTATCTGGTATTTCACTCTGTTCAGTGTGTTTCTTGTACTATTTTACTCAGTTCAGAGCCACGACCAACTCTGTTACACAATTACTTTAATTTTGCTCCCACTCCAACTCCAAATTTTACTCTCTAAACACAAAAGAGCGCAAAATTAACCATTTTTGAGGAAAATACGTTTAACTCTGGAAAAATTGCTCAGTCATTTTTCATGTGTATGCACTGCAGCGCACACATCAACCGATACACTCATCCGAAATAGAAGAAATGTATATGTTGTTTACCAGCTGGGAGGTCCGTATCGTGAAATACCGTGACTGAGGTCTTGAAAGTACTGAGCGAGGTCCTCTGGGCCGAGGTCAGTATTCAAGGCCGAGGTCACGGTATTTCACCATACAGACCGACCTTAAGCTGGTAAATATATTAATTTTTTTCTTTACCAAATTCTAACAGAAAACGAGAGCGCCCGAAAGGGAAAACCGGGCCGAGCCGCCATTTTGAATCCTCATTCACGGCTGTAATGCAAATGGCTTCCTTCTCATGCACTTCCATGGCAGGAAAAAAAAAACTAAATTTTGCCGCCGATGTAGTCCCCTATTTATACAAAATTGAGTCATTCAGGATTCAGCCATGCTTTTGCTCGGCGTTAGCAACAGTTACATGTTTTTAGCTTTCTCCTGAAATGTTTTCTTTTATTTGTTCTTCCTCAGGGTAGTAAAACTCACTTTTGCTGTGAACACTGTCGTTATCGCTATCCATGATGTAAAATTAATGCTGCTATTCTGAGAAATGCTGCCAAAAATGTATGAGATTTTTGATGAAAATCTAAATAAATCTTATTTAAAAAAAATAAAAAAAAAGATAAACATTGACACACATTTCTATGTTGTGAATGAGCGAGTCACTAGAGGTCCATAACTGGGGTCTGCATCGTAGGATACGGACCCGCTCGCCAGCCAATCAGAGTGCAGGATTTGATGGAAACCGGACTGCAAAAAAATAATAATAATTATACTTGAGTTGATCTTTGGCTGGATTGAGTCGAAGTTTTTAAAAAAATAAAAATTTAAAAGCGTCGCTCATCAGTGTTTCAGTTCTCAACATTGAATTAAATTGCTGTCCTGAATCATGGTTCATGAAATGAATCATGAATTGATTAGCTGTCCTGAATCATGAAATGAATCATGAATTGAATCGGTGTCCTGAATCATCCGAAGGTCATAAAATCTGCGTGCCATCTTGCAACAGGTTTTACCTCCAAAATAGCCTGAACTATGTCTGACAGTTTTTGTCCTGTTTACGGTGGGCGTTCCCACTGTGAAAGAGAAAACAATCAAACTGAAAGGGTGAAAGTGATTATCATGCCGTGACCTCGTGAATAGTTTTTTATGAATGCGCAAGTGGGAGCTCAGCACTCTGACTCCGGTGTGACCTGAGTAAGGTGACAAGTTTTATGTTTCATCTAATTTGTTATTTAAAATATATATTATTTTTTGGCAGTTGGCACATAGGAAAGTGTAAAGTATAAAGTTTGTCAATATGTTTATCATGCTTGAATGATAAACTCGCGAAGATATTTATCTAAATACATTACCTACTCATTCTAAAACTATTGAGTGTCGCTGGTGAAGCTTTCGATCCCAGAGGGTTCAAGTGCATATTCTGGACCAATTTCGTGGTGGTGGGTTTCTTTTTTTTTTCCTCTCTTTTATATGAAAGAATGTCCCTTTACACACTCATCCAGAAGGGTAATTTTGCACAAGGCCATCTGTCTACAGCAGAAAAAAATAAAATAACAAAACGCGTCTGGAAAAATCCCAAGGAAGTCTGGAGCCAGATTTGTGACGTTACCTGCGGAAGCTCCAGCAGGCTGCGTGAGCTTTGCACGGTTTCAGTGCACAGCCTGTGTAGACCAAGCGCTCCCATTTCTCTCTCGCTGTCCGGTCTTTTGGAAAACGATGAGTACTAATCCCATCAAGATTGGTGTTGCTACACCCTCCTACAATACATCTGTTAACCATTTTAATAATTGCGTGATAACGTTGAAGAAATGTGCAGAAAACCACCAGGTCGTTTTCTCATAAACAAACCAGCGCTGACGTAGGATTCAGAAGGAGGCGTCCCGAACGCGATGTCACGAAAATCAATGTTTCCCGGGAAATCCAAATGCCAAGTTTTTTCAGAGGCGGACCAATTCGCCTCAAATGGCTTGATTTCAACTGAATTTTTCTGGTATTGCGCAAGGTAAAAAAAAAAATTGCAGAGAATGCAGAATGTGACAGATATTTGTCCAAAGTTTAATATAAAATGGGAGAATTACATTGATCCTGCTCCTGAATTTACTTGTGATATGCACTTGCTAGGTTTGTCATTCCTTTTAGAATGGTACCATTTTTAACTCTGTTTAGGAATAATTTACATTTAAGCCTGAGACGCTATTCTGTTCACTGTATACACGCCTGACATAGCACAGAAACTGTATGACATAAGTGCCTGTTGAAAATTGGAAAAACTTCAAACTTTTTTTTTTAAACAAATTACTTCCTGGAGCCCTAATGGAACTACATTAAGCCTTTAAGTGTTAATGATTAGGTGGATGAAGCTGTTTGCGAAGAGAGCATAATGTAGGCTATAGAAAAAATAAAGATGCCTCAAGACGCAAAGAATCTTCTTTATAATTTTATGGTATCCTGAATTGAAAACACTCAGCCTGACTAATGGGTTTGTGTAGCATGGAGCAGGTTTATATAAAGCCCTGTAAGTGTGAGAGTGACTTAAGAAAACTCGTCGTGACTACACTGCTTTCCACACGAGTCCTGATATGATGAACTACTTTTCTCACCTCCTGGCCGACTGCCGTGATTTTCTGTTTGTTGTTCTCACTTTCTTTTTCTTTATCCTCTGGAGATTGTATAACGGCTGCGTGCCTCTGCAGATGGTTAAATCTTTCTTCATCCTTGGCATGATACTGAAGCTTTGCTTAGCCAGGTATTTACAGTATCTTGTAAAATTCTAACTTTTTTTAAATCCCCCCACTAATACGATATGTGGCAGTAGGAATAAAAAAATAATAATGGTGAAAAATGTAGCCAGCAAAACATGCTGTATGTGCAGCTGATTAATTATTGCGCCAGGCAGTGCTGCACAGTTTGCTTTGAACTGTGGCTGATTGATTTCTCAGCCCATGATGACTGATGTTGGAGGGTTTGTCTTGTTCCACTGGCCTCCAGGTCCTGTTGATACCTGTACTGTTACCTGAGCTCCCTAACTGACGCTGGTGAGGTTTATATAATTCTCTTCACTACCCACCTTCCCTACAGAATGAGCTGTAGCTTGCACCTGGATCGATCAGGGTGCAGAGTACTTGGTGGGGTTTTTTTGTTTTGTACTTGTCAAAAGCTTGTACACACCTTTCGGTAATTAACGCTTCATGTCTGAAAATAATAATGGACTGTTATTTCTCTTTCCTTCATTGAACAGTTCTTGACAAAATATGGGTTGCTCCAGAAAGGATGAGTTAAAACTGACATGATCGGTGTTGAATTCTTACACGTCAGTGGGTGAGATTTGGGATAATGCTTGTTGTATAAATTTTGACACATTCACTGTGTGAATTATTTTAACATAGTGTATGTCTCAGGAAGGTTAACATGAAGATGTGTAATATTGATATACTTTGTTTATAAAAAGAAAGGTTTTAGGCTATGCTTATACCTTATTTGACGCACATTAGTTAATGAACGTTAATATACTAATACATTATCAACACATTTATCATGAAGTGTTAACAATAAGGTTCACAGAAATCAAACTGAAGAATATAACAATACAAGGTAATAGAGTAGAGTTTCATCCATCCATTATCTGTAGCCGCTTATCCTGTGCAGGGTCGCGGGCAAGCTGGAGCCTATCCCAGCTGACTATACATAGTTTTCATTGACGTCACGGCATTCCGGGGAACGCCCCCCAGCTGCCATCTTGGAGGGCAAACAAAACGGATCATCGCCACTACCGGCTACGTTATCTTGGACGAATTTATGAAGTTATATAGTCAGTTTTCTAAAATAAAGATCAATGTCGGCAAAATCAAGCAAACAGAAGTATATAGATACATTAGACGACATCTCACGACAACGGTATGCAGCCAAACTGGCCTTGATTGGGGGAATTGACCCCTACGAAGTGGACAAAGATGCATTTTCAAGTGACTATGCAGGGCTGCCAAAGCCTGAAACTGCCAAAGCCTGAAACTGACTTCATCAAACTTTAAAGGCTGTCTGATATATACAACTTTATATATTCACAGCGCGCCTTTTGGCGGATGCCGCCTGAATCGCGCAGATCCGTTTTTTTTTTTTTTTTTTTTTTAGGGGGGGCGTTGGGAGTGTCTGATTGTTTAAATCGGGAAGCTGCGCATATTTGCGCAGTCCTGCACACCGCTCAGGCTGCACAAATGTGCGCAGCTTCCCGATTTAAACTGTTTTTTTCTTATCCTTATACTTCCTGTTTCATGGACTGTAACGGATTTGCTTATTTAGTAATTTTAATACAGAATTTACTTTGAAATTATAATCAGACACTCCAACGCCCCCCCTAAAAAAAACCCGGATCTGCGCGATTCAGGCGGCATCCGCCAAAAGGCGCGCTGTTTGCATCTCAAACACAAATGAAATCATACAGAATAGGCCTAAAATGTTTTTCAAAAATGACCCTTGCGCGAGTGAAGTGACAAGTGTCAAATAGAAACGTGGCAAACGAGCGATATTAAGTGTACATTACAATGTAAACGTACACTCAGCGGTTCCAGTTAGGCATTCTCCAGAGATTGTTCACATGATGTTTCCAAAAACAAACTTAAACACAATTGATTGTTTATTTAAACAACTTACCACTTATAAAATGATCGGAGCAGACTTTGCTGTGTTTGGAAGGCTGATAATCCTTGCGGTTGATTCTCGCAAGCCATAGATTTCTCCTTTGTATGCTGAGTTTGTTTGCTCGCCTTCGTGCTCCTGTACAGTGGGAATTCCATAAAAGCTCCGCTTGACTTCATCATCTGACCTATTACGACAGCCGTGAATACAACAGGTGTGCACCATTGCTAGCTTTAAATAGTAGTAATGTAACTATAAATGTAAATAATATATAAATGAATGTAACTCGCGCGCTACAATGTGTGTTCAGTGACCCGTACGGTAAGCTAGCCCTCCAAGATGGCCGCCACCAGGGAATCCCCGACTCTGTGACGTCATATGACAACTATCTATAGGCGGGGTACACCCTGGACAAGTCGCCAGGTCATCGCAGGGCTGACACATAGCCCATGTTTACATTAGACCGTATCAGCGGATCATCAGATTAACGTTTTTAAAACGATTAGTGTGCACACAGCAACGCCAATACACGATTTGTGTGCACACAGCAATACCAATACACAGATACGCTCGGCTCCGCAGGCATCCTGCGCTCCAAATCACTCCGCCCTGAACAGCGAGTGCCCTCTGGAGGGTGCGCACTCCGGCCCTGCGCAGCTCACAGAACGCGCGAGTGAAGTGCACAAGCTGTGATTCGGGACTGAGCCGCTGTGTGTGAGATCCCAGCGCACATCACTTACCACTTGCAAGTGGAAGGATGGCAAGCCTAAAGACAATCATAACTACACAATGGGCAGTATTTGCATCAGTATTTGCAGTATTTTCATACTTTTATACTCTTTAATGAAAGGTGATACAAGGCGGAAGTCCGCGCCGTTTTTCAGCAGTCGTGTCACATGACCAACGCCAGCGAATCAGGAAGGTGGATGTCACAGTGACGTTGTCCAATGAGACGCCAGCTAGAGCTCAGCACAGCGTATCCGCGTATTCTCAATGTTTACACAGCACCGGACCTGACACTATCTGGATTGAATACGTGGACGCTGGCGGATTCCCGTTTCCCGGCGTTTCCAGGCGGTTTAATGTAAACGGACAGTGCATCTGCGAAGAAAACGAGACAGATACGGTCTAATGTAAACGTAGCCATAGACACAGACAACCATTCACACTCACATTCACACCTACGGTCAATTTAGAGCCATCAGTTGGCCTAACCTGCATGTCTTTGGAGGATGATTTGTCAAGTGAAATACTCTGTTCACAAAAATTCACAATCTTCCACAAATTCACTGTTAGTGAGCCCTTTGAAACCCATCTCAAATATTTTCTTCATTAACGTGTTATACATGGAAGCATGGAGGCACGGTGGTGTAGTGGTTAGCGCTGTCGCCTCACAGCAAGAAGGTCTGGGTTCGAGCCCCGTGGCCGGCGAGGGCCTTTCTGTGCGGAGTTTGCATGTTCTCCCCGTGTCCGCATGGGTTTCCTCCGGTTTCCCCCACAGTCCAAAGACATGCAGGTTAGGTTAACTGGTGACTCTAAATTGAGCGTAGGTGTGAATGTGAGTGTGAATGGTTGTCTGTGTCTATGTGTCAGCCCTGTGATGACCTGGCGACTTGTCCAGGGTGTACCCCGCCTTTCATCCGTAGTCAGCTGGGATAGGCTCCAGCTTGCCTGCGACCCTGTAGAACAGGATAAAGCGGCTAGAGATAATGAGATGAGAGAGAGAGAATGCACCAGGTGATCAGGACTCCTTGTTGTGTTAACAGATTACTTTTTCTTGTTGAAAAATACAACTTGGTGTAACCATACCACCTGCTGAATCATTGCTAATCCTCCATGGACACTGTTATTGCTACTAATGCAGATTCATAGAACACACTAGCAGGGATATTAGAAATGTTTAATAATTAATGCCATCAAGTGGGATTGTGGGGGGAAATGTCAATTTGGCCAGCTCTTTCTGGTCAGATCAAGCTGAAGTTAGTAGTTTAGAATATTTATTTCTAAAAAAAAAAAAAATGTTTTCTAATTCATGGTTGAGTCCAGTTGCCCACATTAAAAATAAGTGCTTGTTAAATTACGGAATGCAGATCTTTCTGCATGTCTTCTGCTTTTCCCCACTGGAAGTACCAGGGCATTTTGGCAAAACGCTTATTATTGAGCCCCATCGATGGAATATATTTACTGTAGTTGGCTCTATTTGGAGCGGAGGGGGAGGCAAACGGCAGGCCAAAAGTAGCAAAGTCCCTCTCTTGTATTTTGAACTATAGCCATTCATTTTGTTTGGTATTTGTCTAATGTGGTGATTTTCCGCCCCGAGGCTCCTAATAAAGATAATGACAGAAAAATATTATGTAAATAATAGTAAAAAAAAAAAAAAAAGAGAGAGAAACCTCAGTGAAATGCTGAGTAGGCTAAAAACGTGCAGTTGTGCATCCTAATATTTCATGTTTACACTAGCAGCAGGACATATTTCCATGCTAAACAAGTCTGTCGTTGTTGTAGTAGTCTTGATAGTCTGGGGAAAATGCCTCATGATTGCTTTGGAAAGAGAAAATGACCTACAGTGGTAGTTGTGCAGTTAGCTCCGTAGGTGGTGGAGTGAAATGTTTTATTAGGCTGATTGTTTAAAGATTTAAACAGTGGCAGATTGACAATAAGACTCAAGTGTTAGAAACTGTTATAAGAAGAAAAGTTGACTCAAAGTAAACACATCTCCTCGGTCTGAGACCACAACTTTTAGTTTTTATTGGCTGCCAAGAGCAAAGCTTTAAGCAGCTGCGGCAGCCTGGGTGTTTTAATTGGCCGAGGGGATCGGAGAAATGAACGTTGCATTATATTGAGTTGTTGGTTAGCACAAAAATAGCTGGTCGATACCAGTGCGGTGCAGCAGCGATGAAGCCAGCAGTGGCATTAGTGGAACTCGGTTTGACCTATCGTCCGATTCCTCTAGCCACCTCTTTCTCCCTCATGTTGAACATGAGAACGGTTTCCTCTGTTGCTGTGAGAAGGTGCAAGTGACATACTTGCTCTGTCAGGGTTATAGGATATATGCGCCGGTTAAGTTCTCCACACCTCGCATGATCTAGACTAAAGCAGACTCGGCACTGTAAAGTTCCTAATGCTCATCTCATGCTCAAGGGAACTTATACACCCTATAACCTGTGATAATCTTGGCACAGTCTAACAATTCAGTGCTAAAAATAATGACACGCTGCTGTGGTGTCACACTGGTGAAGGAAATTGAGCGTCATTATTGGAACATCCATCTGCAAATAAAGAATAACAAGTTGCCTGCAGAGAGCGAGAGAGAAAGGAAAATGAAACCGTGCTTCCCAATCTGAGAGCAGGGCCTGTTCTGGACTTGTGGACAGATTGCTGTAGCATCAAAATTCAGTCTGACAACCTCAGTGATGTCTCAATATCCGATGTGTCATGTTGCAGCTGTAGAGGTGAATCTTTTCCAGGACGTGTCTTGGTTTGCTTTGAAGGGGGGAAAAAAAATGCTGCGCTACTACTGTTGAACTAGCTTTCCTCTCTCGTCCTGCGCTGCTGAGCAGTGCTTTCAGTTTCCAAAAAAGTAAGCTACTACTGTATTTTTAAGATGTTTTATGGCAGTTATTAATGGATGAAGGAAATACCAGAGATGGAAGCAGTATGTTATATGAGGAAAGGATATTTCATTCTCCTGGCATTAAATTCAGTAGCCATACAATCTTCAATACCGCACCATTATAAATAATATATTTTTTCTTTTTAATGTGGGTTTAGGTTCTCATTGCATAATTTTTTTTGATTGGTTATAGTTTTGGTTACAATAGCAAAGTTCCTGCTCTTTTAGATTTGTAGTTATGCAATGTTCTGTTATATTTGGGTTGAACTTGTCACTTGAATATCAACGACTGGAAAAACACCGGCCAAACTCACCATGTTATGTCAGGAATGAAGCAGGACTGGGCGTGCTGCTCTTTTCCGATAATCAAGGACAGCTTAGTGTGATGCAAGGAAGAGTCAGAACACACAGAAATTGATCGTCAATGATTGCCAATTTCCCAGTGGCTTAATTTTTTATCCCCTGCTGGCCGAAAGGTCCAAAAGGGGGATTATGTCGTGGCGATGTCTGTCCTGGGAAGGGTGCTCACCTTCTGAAATCAGTTCCTCTCTCAGTTTTTGGAGGAATTTCACGAAACTATATATAATATATATATAAATATAATGTATGTATGTCGGTAGTACGCGTATTGTAATTTTGTTAAATTCGGTCACATTTTACCAGAGTTACAGCCCTTGATTAGCAAAATTATACTTTGACAATTTCATGAAGGTGTGTTTGCCTTCTGACATCAACTCCTCCTCTTACAATTTGTGGACGAATTTCTCGAAGCTTGGCAAAAGGCCTTGTATGATGGTAATACGCATATTGTAATTTTAATTTAATTTGTGAAAATTTTACCGGAGTTTTGACCCTTGATCAAAGAACTTGTACTCTGGCAATTTCATGACGGTGTACGCAGGGTTTTTTCTAGAAAAATTTAGTATGCGGGCGCTCACCATGGCGAGGGAGCGAAGCAACCGGGGGATGGGGGGGGTTTGTCCGTCCCCCGCCGTGCGAAGCCTTTGAAAAATTGAGGCTACAATGGGACATTCTGAGGCTATCTGAGAGGGAAATTGTAACAAATTGTTTGTCAACATTGAAAAAGAAAGAAGTAATCATCTTCTGCCCCGGACAGTCTTTGGCTTTCTTCCGTTTCATGCCGCGGGATGACATCTTTAAATGCCCAAGTGTCAACAAAAACAACTCTCGAACTACTTCTGTCAAAAGCTCCCGCGCCGGTGGGTGAAAGGTCATTCAGTCTCGAGAAATCTTGCTCAACAAGTCAGCTGACCTTGTATGTAACCCATGTCAAATCTCGCGAGAGCAGCCGCGACAAGTAAACAACATGGCGCCTCAGTCTGGAAACCGCCAATTCGGATTGTTTTTGCACCGTCTGGCGGTGTATCTAGTATGATTGGAATATTTTTGGAGTAATTCTAACGTATTTGATGATCAGACACATTGTCACGTGTTGCTGGGATGTTTTCACGGAGAAAAGATCGTTTTGAGAAAGATTGCATGTTGTGCAGTAGCATACAAGTGCATGGCCTAAGTGTGACTTGGGGTTCAGTCGGCATTTCGGTAAGAGGGCGCACGCCGAGAGTAAGAGGGCGCAGCGCCCCTGTTCCCCGGTTTAGACGAAAGCTTGGGTGTATGTTCTTCTGAAATCAACTCCTCTCACGGTTTGTGGAGGAATTTCTCCAAACTTGGCAAAAGGCTTTGTTATATGACAGTTGTATGCATATTAAAATTTTGTTTAATTTGGGCAAATTTTACCAGAGTTATGCCTTGATGATGATTAACAAACGTGTACTTTGGCAATTTCATAAAGGTGTGCTTGCTTTCTGAAATCAACTTCCCTCACAATTTTTGGAGGAATTTCATGTAATTTAGCAAAAAGTTTTTATCCCCCACTGGCTGAAAGGCCCGAAGGAGGATTGTCGTGGCGATGTAAGTCTGTCCGTCCCGAGAAGGGAGCTCACCTTCTGAAATCAACTCCTCTCTCAATTTTTGGAGGAGTTTCACGAAACTTGGCAGGAATCTTTTGTTATACGTCCGTAATACGCATATTGCAATTTCGTTCAATTAAGTCACGTTTTACCAGAGTTGTGGCGGAGTTGCCAGCAGGGTATATTGTGCTCTCAGAGCTTTCTTGTTTATTCAAGAATGTTTCATCTTTATTTATTTTTACATTTTAACATTTAATGTTGTGGAATGTCATTCCTACCCTTTTTGCCTTGAAATTAACAAGACCAAAAAAATTGCGGTTTGTTACTGGGAAACAACATGGCTCTTCTTGAAGAATTTACTGTAGTGGACAATTTGGTTTTCTTCCAAAAATGTTTAAATTAATTAATAATAAAAAATCCTCACAAACATGATCATGTCCCTGATCATCTTTGTCTAGAAGTAGCATGTTTTTGAAGCCATTTATTATTAGACTTGGATTATATAGTGTCCATCATACGAGTTCCCAAGGATGAGCGGTTACTATAGAAACAGTAATGCATTAGACCAAGCATTTGTATAATGAAGAATAAACTGATTTGAATTACAGCCAGCATGGAAAATTAATCAACTTCAGTTGTTGACCAGTCAGAATTCAACAGTACTATAGTGTATAAAAATGATCATTTAAGTGATAAAATATAGCTTAGTAAAATGTTTGTCAGGTGATACAACATACGAAAACAAATTATGTATTATTACATGGGCGGCACGGTGGTGTAGTGGTTAGCACTGTCGCCTCACAGCAAGAAGGTTCCGGGTTCGAGCCCCGTGGCCAGTGAGGGCCTTTCTGTGTGGAGTTTGCATGTTCTCCCCGTGTCCGCGTGGGTTTCCTCCGGGTGCTCCGGTTTCCCCCACAGTCCAAAGACATGCAGTTAGGTTAATGTGGGGCGGCCTTGGGCTGAGGTGCCCTTGAGCAAGGTACCTGACCCCTGACTGCTCCCCGGGCGCTCTGGTGTGGCTGCCCACTGCTGTGTGCGCGCGCGTGTGTTCACTGCTTCAGATGGGTTCAATGCAGAGGATGAATTTCACTGTGCTTGAAGTGTGCATGTGACAAAGGTTTCTTATTCTTATTTCAGGGTTTTGTTCAGTCAAAAATGTCTTGAAGGGGCAATTTGTAGGTGCTCCGACTGGCATGCTGTTCTTAGCAACAGTAAAAATAGACAGACTTGAAATTATGCTTTTGGCTTTCATGTAGCTGCAGCCCTGTCACTTGCTGTTCACAGCTGGATTAAATGCTACATTGCTATTAAAAATCATAATCTCACAAAGTGAATCAGTAAAGAACACGACTTCATTTCTTCATTTTATTTTTTAGTTCCAGCAGTAGACTTCATCGCTGCCTCTGCTGGCTGCACTATCAGCCCCTGCTGAAATGCTCATTCCTTGGGGTGCCTTAACAGGAAGTAAATGCAACTGAATGAAGATGGGAGTCGCCATTAGGGTGGCGATTAATGCTGTTTACTCTAATAATTGCCAGGAGGACAGAACCTATAGTGTGGGTGGGTCCCCCTTTTTCTTTTTTTTTTTTTTGTTTTGTTTTAATACCCACCCCTTTGCCCCAATCATCTAACAGATCTCTGGCTTATGCTTCCTCCCAGATGGCTCGTGAACAGCAGTCTGTTGAAGAGGGGAGCCAGTAATGGATTTTTGTAACACAAGCTGCTTTTGGTGCATATGCTCCAGCGCAGGTTAAAGGATGAGCTCCAGTGCAGCAGGCTGTTGCGTGTGTTTTACTCAGTTCAGTGTGTGTTGTTAATGTATAACTTGAGCAACCCCAGACCCTTAATCTAGAACCATCCCAAATGATTTCCATACAGCTGTGTTCACATGACAAACCCACTTTCTCTTCAAATCAAGCATCACGCATTTATATCCAGTTAGGCCCTGTCTGTCTGTCTGTCTGTCTGTCTGTCTGTCTGTCTGTCTGTCTGTCTGTCTGTCCCTCCCTCTGTCCCTCTCAGAGGTGGACAGAGTACCCAACTGCATTACTCAAGTCAAAGTACAGATCCCACTGGTCAAATGTTATTCCGATACAAGTGAAAATTGTCCAGTCAAAATTTTACTTAAGTTAAAGTACTGAAGTACCTGCTTTTAAAAATACTTAAGTATTAAAAGTACATTTTCTGTCAACACATCGTTGTATTATTGACACAACGCTTACAAAACCTTAACGCCGTTACCAAAGAGAGAAATGTGAATTCACGAAATGAACGCATGCTGTGCCATCATGGTGGTTTAACATTAAGCTAGCTAGTCAGTGACGCTCCACCTGACATGCTAGCAAACGCTTTTCAAACTCGAGATCATATTGGGTAGCTAATGCTACTAGAAAAGAAAGATTTCTACATTCTGTTTATTTGGCAAGATTATGCTAAAACACATTTCTGAAAGGACTTCAGAGAAGTTAACGTTATTCATGTTAGCGTAACTCCGTTTTTACATGCTAACTAACAATGTCCAAGTTAACTAGCTGTGTGTAAGCGTTAGCCGTGGACAAGGCGATGGTAACTTGGCGGGCAAATCCATCGAAAGTCGTTGGACTAATCAGACTGCATAGCTATTCCAACGTTATCGCTAGCTCTAAAAGCACAGACAACTTCACTGCAAGCCTTCTCTTGGAATAAAACGTTTACATCCCTCAATATGCTCCCGCAGGTTGGACGGCCGAGTTTTTGTAGGCCGTGATGTGGTTCGTTTTAGGCAAACAAAGCAAACATTTAAAGCGAAACAAAACTTTAGTCCTTTCAGAAAACTGAAACACGAGTTCTAGGTAAACCCATGGGTGTGTGCATTCTCCAGAAGAACTGCCTCCTTCCGTTCTGCCATCAACTGATCGTGTTCAAATAATACTGCTGAGAAATAATTGAACTTGATTTTATACAGTCTATGGACGTGACGTGACCCTAGTGATTACTGAAAGGCTGTCTCAGTGTCACCTGTTTGAGAAAAAAGAAAAAAAAATCCACTTTCAAAGCTGCTTCATAGTAATGAGTAACGAGGACCTTGATAGAAATGTAGTGGAGTAAAAGTACGATATTTGTCTTTCAAATGTAGTGAAGTTCGAGTCATAAGTTTCCAAAAAAAAAAACTCAAGTAAAGTACAGATACTCAGTGTACTTAAGTACAGTACTTTGTTAAGGGCTCTGCATGCTCTTGCGACAAGGCTTTCGCAGATAGCTTTTCGCAGACAGTTGTAATTTATCATTGAGCGGGGAGTAATAGGCGTGCACGATGTTATTCACCGCCACAACGCAAGGGGGCGCGAAGTCGCGAAATCGCTAGGAGTAGTTGGTGGGTGTGGTTAGTGGAGTGTTTATCCTCCGGTTACTTGTGACTAGAACTGGAGTCGTATAGATGTACGTATTTCCTCACTTCCTCGATCAACCGCTCTTCGTGCTGCTCCATCTTCGTTCGTGTTTTTAAAAATGGCGGCCGTGAAAACAAACCAAACCGGGAAAGTAGGGAAGCGGAAGTGCGTGTACAGCGGATGTAGAGTGGACCAATCAGAGCCCTCTTGTCTGCGACGCTGTCTGTGAGGTTTCTGCGGTGGTCACAATTTTTGGGAGGTGCGCGCAGAGCGTCTGCGAAGGTGAGGGGGCTACGCAGACACTGTCTGCGACGCCGTCTGCGAGGACTGGGTTGTCAGCATAAATTGACCTTTACTGTCCACCTCTGGTCCCTCTGCATGCATTCTGAAATGGCCTTCTCTATCTACTATTTCTCATTATCTACACTTTTCACACGTTTATTAATTTTTATTTCTTCTACCCAAGAATGACGTAGGTCTGGCTCGTTAGTCCACATGTCTCTGTCTTTCGGTCTCAGCCACGGTTTCTCACTTCTTCTGCTTTATTGTCTCCATATGGTTGTACTCTAATAAGCCACGCTTGTCTACACGAGTGAAGCCCATCGGGGCCATCTGTCCCCCACAGCTAATGGCTTAAGTGAATTAGACTGTCTCTATACAGGCCCTGAACAGAGCTCATGATGCAGATCACCTCCATTGATCCGATTGATCAGTGCATGCTGAGAGCACTGTAGTGTAGCCGATGTGCCTTCCTGTGTGATTTTCCTCAGATAATTTCTCCTGAGGGAGAACAGAGGAAGTGGCGACTAGGTGCCTCTCAGCATTGCACAGATGTGCAACCTGACTATATTCACTAGTGTGTGGGGTGAGAAAAGTAAAGAGAATGTGGTGGGAGAGGTGGAGACTATGAGCTCATTTGGAACAGATGGGATGTATTTGAAACTTAAAAATTGCCTCTGGAAACTGATGAGGTTTTAAAGAGCTTGGATTTAGCAGGATTTTTTTTTTCTTACTCTAAACTATCGTAAGCCAAATCTAATCATCAACAATAGTCAGTCCATGTTGATTAGATTGTTCTTTGTAAGGAACCTTTTTCTCTAGTGCCTGAAATAATCAATGACTGGCTGGTGCAATACATTTACAGCAAAAAATGCTCCTTATAGTAAGCTTCAACGGAGCAACATTTATACGTTTTTGTTAAATACCCTTTTTTATTGTGAGGCTTAAATTATGTGAGCATCCACCATACGAGTCTCTGTGGGTCTCTTGTTACTATGGAAGCGAGAATGTATTCGAAGGAGCAGATTTATACCTGTAATTTGCTTTGCATATTATGGCCGTAAAATCATCAATACCTGTTACCCAATCACATTTTGGAGAATTAATCAGTGCCATTGTACAAGCTGCTGGGGTTTTTGCATTTAAAACAGGCTTTTTTTTTTTTTGGTGAAGTCACAGTAATGCTTTAACTTAATGAAATAACATGTTGCAGAGCAGCGTAGTCTTTACTCAAGCACCTCAAATGAATCTTTACTTTAGGCCACATCACTGTTAAAGAAAATTTTTTTTTCGCGATCCGGTTTCCATCAAATCCTGTGCTCTGATTGGCTGGCAAGCAGGTCCGTATCCTACAATATGGACCTCCGGCGACTCGCTCATTCACAACAAACGTAGCAATTTTTGTCAACATTTATCTTTTTTTTTTTTTTATGATTTATAAGATTATCAGAAATCTTATACATTTTTGCCAGCATTTCTCAGGAGAATAGCATTAATTTTACAGCATGGATAGCGATAACGGCAGTCTTCACAGCGAAAGTGAGTTTTACTACCCTGAGGAAGAAGAAATAAAAGAAAGCATTTCAGGAGAAAGCTAAAAACCTGTAACTGTTGCTAACGCCGAGCAAAAACATGGCTGAATCCTGAATGACTCAATTTTGTATAAATAGGGGACTACATAGGCAGCAAAATGTAATTTTTTTTTTCCTGCCATGGAAGTGCACTTGTATACCGAGGAGGAAGCAATTTGCATTACAGCCGTGAATGAAGATTCAAAATGGCGTCTCGGCTCGGTTTTCCTTTTCGGGCGCTCTCGTTTTCTGTTAGAATTTGGTAAAGAAAATAAATATATTATTTACCAGCTTAAGGTCGGTCCGTATGGTGAAATACCGTGACCTTGAATACTGACCTCGGCCCAGAGGGCCTCGCTCAGTACTTTCAAGACCTCGGTCACGGTATTTCACCATACGGACCTCCCAGCTGGTAAATAACATGTATATCTCTAATCCAGTAATGGGGTTATTTTATCCTGGACTACTGCAGTTAAATTTGTGCAGGACTGTACATAACGTTTATTTAAAAATTACAACCCCAAATCAGGAAAAAGTTGGGATGGTGTGTTGAAATTAGAACTCAACACAATGATTTGTAAATAATCTCTGACCTGTATTGCACTCGAAACAATGCAAAAGCACATTATTTGATGGATTTATTTTATTTTTTTTTTAAATTTTTTTTCTCAAAATAAACACTTGGTTTAATTTGTCTCTTGCAACACATTTCATGAGAAGTTGGAATGGTAAATATTTACCACTTTGTAATGTTGCCATTCCTTCTCACAACACTTGAGATGTTTAGGGACTGAAGACACAAATACCCCTTTTCCACCAAATCAGTTCCAGGGCTGGTTCGGAGCCGGTGCTGGTTCACAACTCGTTCAACTTGCGAGCCAGCTGAGAACCAGTTTGCTTTTCCATAGCTCGCGGTGCTAAGGGAAGACATGTCATTTACATCGCTGTATATGTCAGTTACGTCGCTGTATATGTCAGTTACGTCGCTGCGTTTGCATAAACCTTGGCGCAAATATCGAAGCAAAAACAACACGGAAGAAGCAGCAACAACAACAATAATAATAATAATGGATGACTTCGCGTTTGTACAGCTACTGCTTCTCGTCGCTTAAAAATGGCGATCTTTTGCGGTCTTGTTGTTGGTCTTAACAACTCCGCCCCCCCGGCTGACATAAGTGGTTCTTTCTTCTGGCCCAGCAGAGAGTTGGTGCTAGCCTGGAACCGGCTTTTCTGGCCCCAGAGCCAGTTCTTTGTCAGTGGAAACAGAAAACCAGGTTCCAAACTAAGCACTGGCCCCGAACCAGCCCTGGAACTGCTTTGGTGGAAAAGGGGCACAAGTGATGAAGCATTTCAGATGTTGTTTTTGTCCCATTCTTCCTGCAAACAGGTTTTAAGGTGTGCAACAGTATGGGGTCGGTTTTTTTGTTTGTTTTTTTCCCCCCTTCATTTCAATATTTGTCACACATTCTCTGTTGGCGAAAGAGTGGACAGACACCCTCTTCTTCCACAGCCATGCCTTTGTAATGTGTGCAGAATGTGGTTTTGCATTGTCTTGTTGAAATATCCCTGGAAATGATGTCGTCTTGAAGGCAGAATACGTTGCTCCAAAATCTCAATGTACTTTTCTGCATTAATGCTGCCATCATAGAAGTGCAAGTTCCCTTTGCCAAGGGCATTGACACAACCCCATACCATGACAGACCCTGGTTTTTGGACTTGTTGGTAACAGTCTGGATGGTCCTTTTTGTCTTTGGTCCAGAGCACACGACATCCATTTCTTAAAAAACCTGGAATACTGATTTGTTTGACCACAATACACGTTTCCACTGTGTGATGGTCCATCCCAGATGTCTTCGAGCCCCGAGAAGTCGACGGCGCTTCTGGACACCGTTAATATAAAGTTCCCTTTTTGCACAGTAAAGTTTTAACTGGCATTTGTGGCTGTAACTCTGTATTGTAGTGCTTGACAAAGGTTTGCTAAAGTAATCCCAAGCCCATGTGGTTATATCCGCTATAGATGAATGACTGTTCTTGATGCAGTGCTGTCTGAGGGATCGGAGGTGATGGGTGTTCAGTTTAGGCTTGTGCCCTTGACCTTTTATGCATCAAAATTCCTCCAGATTCCTTGAATCTTAAAATATTAGGGACCACAGAGTGTGAAATATCCAAATCCCTTTATATATTTCTTTGAGATTTAAAAAAAAAAAAAAAACTTTTCAGTATTTTTCTCACGCATTTGTTGACAAACTTGAGATCCTCGGCCCATCTTTGCTCCTCAAAGATTGGATACTGATTTTGTACTAAAACTTGATTATAATCACCTGGTAACATCACTGGTTTCATGTCGCATTATTATTTAATTGTTTTACCTCATTACTGGCTCTACGTTGCCCTGTATCAACTTCCTTTAGAATGTGTTATAGGCCTGGAATGGATGTATATTAACAAATGAAATGAAGTTGACCAGACGAAACACAAGATATCTTGGGTTCATACTGTCTGCAATGAAACACAAGTCAAAGTAAATTTAGAAATCACTGTTTCTTTTTTTTAATTTGCATTTTCCATACCTTCCATCAAGCTTTTCATTTTCCAGCAGATTTGTTACCCCCCTCCACTGCTGTTGGTGTAAGTGTTGTTCCTTGGCCATACATGATTTCACTGAAAGCTTGATTGCCTTGTCCCAAAAAAAAAAATTGGAGAGGTCCTTGTATGCTCTGATCTTCATCCAGGTGTTTTATTGCTGTTGTAGAGAAAACATGTAGTGGGAATTGGCTGTGAGTAAGTCAGAAGGAATAAAAATTAGTAAATGCCATTTTCAAGAAAAAAAAACATTTTCTTTAAGCAGCAGATGTTGTTCCGTCACTTACTTGATGAAGTGAGATGGAAGAGGTTTGGTCAGCTTTCAAATGACTGTTTACCCACTGACTTGTTAGTTTTCATTATTTTTTCCCCCCTCAGTCTGAAGTGCTCAGGCTCTCGGTGCACAAAACGCTCCCAAAATGGCCTTCCTGCATAGACGCCAGCCAAATTCATTTTCCTGCCTCTTCTGATTGATTAATTGGTGGAGTTAAATGGTTATGTTAATGGATTTTCTGTATGGCGTCCAACCTGCTGGCTGCAGAAGCACAGAGGCGAGCGCACCAAGTGTGGCAGTCTCTCTGCACAGTGCTTCCTCATGGGAACAGCTGCGTGTTTGCATACTTCAGCAAGGGCAAAATGAAATGCTTGATGCCTTATGAAATCCGTAGGTAGGGCTGGTGTCGTGGCATATGACTTTTTTTTTTTTTCCCCTTCCTTCTCTCAATTTCTTTACCGGAGTGGTTGTTATTCCTTGTGTTTCCAGCTGTAACTCCCTGAAAATGTAGACTGGAGTTCTCAAACCGTCTCCAAACAGACTCAATAAGACCATGTTGTAGGCGTGGAACTGGACTCTCTGACAGTGGTGTTGGAGAAGAGGACACTGTCCAAAATAAAAACAATCTTAGACTGTCCTTCCCACCCTTTACATGAGGAGCTGATCAGCCACAGGAGCACATTCAGTAAACGGCTGATTCTTCCACACTGCACAACTGAGAGACACAGGAAATCATTCCTACCTGCTGCAGTCAAGCTGAACAATGCCACTGTATAACTGTGGTACACTGTCTTACCATGTATACGGTATCCTTAACTCGGGTGCAATATATGTACTAGTGCATCTCAACAAATTAGAATATTGTGAAAAAGTTCAATATTTTCCATCAGTTATTTAAGAAAGTGAAAGTTATATATTATAGACTCATTACACATAAACTAAAATGTTTCAAGCATTTTTCTATTTTAATTTTAATCAGTATGGCATACAGTACAAAAACATTAAAAAAAAAAAACATCTCAAAATATTAGAATATTTCATTTCGAGTTTGAGTAAAACAGTATGAACACAGTGTATCTCTCGGTCTAGTTCAGTACACACAACCACAATCATGGGGAAGACTGATGACCTGACTGTTGTCCAGAAGATGATCACTGATGCTCTCCACAAGGAGGGTAAGCCACAAAAGATCATTGCTGAAAAGGGTGGCTGGAAAAAGTGCACAAGCAACAGGGATGGCTGCAGTCTTGAGAGGATTGTCAAGAAAAGTTGATTCAAGAACTTGGGAGAGCTTCACAAGGAGTAGACTGAGGCTGGTGTCAGTGTATCAAGACCCATCACGAACAGACATCTTCAAGAAAGGGGATACAACTTTCACATTCCTAATATCAAGCTACTCCTGAGCCAGAGACAATGTCAGAAGTGTCTCATCTGGGCTAAGGAGAGAAAGAAATGGACTGTTGCTCAGTGGTCCAAAGTCCTCTTTTCAGATGAAAGTACATTTTGCATTTAATTTGGAAATCACGGTTCTAGAGTCTGGAGGAAGAGTGGAGAGGCACAGAATCCAAGGTGTTTGGAGCCAAGTGTAAAGTTTCCACAGTCTGTGATGATTTGGGGTGCCATGTCATCTGCTGGTGTTGGTCCACTGTATTTTATCAAGTCCAAAGTCAACACAGCCATCTACCAGGAGATTTTAGAGCACTTCATGCTTCCATCTGCTGACGAGCTTTTTGGAGATGCTGATTTCCTTTTCCAGCAGGACTTAGCACCTACCCACAGTGCCAAAACTACGACCAAATGGTTTGCTGACCATGATATTACTGTGTTTGATTGGCCAGCCAACTTGCCTGACCTGAACCCCATAGAGAATCTATGGGGTATTGTCAAGAGGAAGATGAGAAACACCCGACCCAAAAATACAGATACGCTGAAGGCTGCTATCAAAGCAACCTGAAACACCTCAGCAGTGTCACAGACTGATCACCTCCATGCTACACCGCATTGATACAGTAATTCATGGTAAAGGAGCCCCAACCAAGTATTGAGTGTATAAATGAATATACTTTTCAGAAGTTGGACATTTCTGTATTGTAAATCCTTTTTTGATTGATCTTAGGGAATATTCTAATAATTTGAGATACTGGATTTCTGATTTTCATGAGCTGTAAGCCATAATCATCAAAATTAAAACAAAAAAGGCTTTAAATATTTCACTTTACATGTAATGAATATAAAATGTATGAAAGTTTACCTTTTTGAATTAAATTATGAAAAGGAACTTTTTCATGGCATTCTAATTTTTTGAGATGCACTAGTATATAAAATCACTTCATTTTGCTTTTACTTAAGATATTGAACTTATTTAAATGTATTTTATTTTTATTTGATGATTTTGTTTTATTTTTAGACATGCTTACTACAACCCCGATTCCAAAAAAGTTGGGACAAAGTACAAATTGTAAATAAAAACAGAATGCAATGATGTGGAAGTTTCAAAAGTCCTTATTTTATTCAGAATAGAACATGGATGACATATCAAATGTTTAAACTGAGAAAATGTATCATTTAAAGAGAAAAATTAGGTGATTTTTAAATTTCATGACAACACCACATCTCAAAAACGTTGGGACAAGGCCATGTTTCCCACTGTGAGACATCCCCTTTTCTCTTTACAACAGTCTGTAAACGTCTGGGGACTGAGGAGACAAGTTGCTCAAGTTTAGGGATAGGAATGTTAACCCATTCTTGTCTAATGTAGGATTCTAGTTGCTCAACTGTCTCAGGTCTTTTTTGTCGTATCTTCCGTTTTATGATGCGCCAAATGTTTTCTATGGGTGAAAGATCTGGACTGCAGGCTGGCCAGTTCAGTACCCGGACCCTTCTTCTACGCAGCCATGATGCTGTAATTGATGCAGTATGTGGTTTGGCATTGTCATGTTGGAAAATGCAAGGTCTTCCCTGAAAGAGACGTCGTCTGGATGGGAGCATATGTCGCTCTAGAACCTGGATATACCTTTCAGCATTGATGGTGTCTTTCCAGATGTGTAAGCTGCCCATGCCACACGCACTAATGCAACCCCATACCATCAGAGATGCAGGCTTCTGAACTGAGCGCTGATAACAACTCGGGTCGTCCTTCTCCTCTTTAGTCCGAATGACATGGCGTCCCTGATTTCCATAAAGAACTTCAAATTTTGATTCGTCTGACCACAGAACAGTTTTCCACTTTGCCGCGGTCCATTTTAAATGAGCCTTGGCCCAGAGAAGACGTCTGCGCTTCTGGATCATGTTTAGATACGGCTTCTTTGAATTATAGAGTTTTAGCTGGCAACGGCGGATGGCAGAGAAGTCACACATGTGCAAGTCTCAAGTAAGTCTCAAGTCTTAACCTTCAAGTCCCAAGTCTTTTTTTGTCTTGGGCAAGTCAAGTCACAGGCTATGTCAAGCCAAGTCAAGTCCTATAATAAGTCAAGTCCAAGTCAAGTCAACTTAGGCGTATTGGCGTAATTTTAGCAGCAGAATATGAATTTAATACATTGAAAAGACAATACATAAGTAAATGTCAGTAAACATCCCTGGCACATGTGCCCAACCTGTTAAATATTTGCATTTTAAATACTCATGTTCTGTAAAATACATAAAACAAAACAGTAATAATGTCACAAAGTTATTTATTGATGGCAAAATTGATTGCAAGATTGAAAGCCAACTAAGTTTCTCACATTGTCATCAGCCAACAAGAAAAATAAACAGAGAATTGGCATTCTGTTATGTGCGTAGTTAAGAGGGTAGGACGACACCTTGGGTTAAGAGGGGCATGAGCTCCTCCAATCTCTAATCACGTCAGATGAGATGATTATTATTATTAATAAGATACACGTGGAGAAACCTGAAGTGACTTCGATGTATGTTTGCGCCAGTAAAAAAAAAGAAACCCCAAAGGATAGAGAGATGTGTCAGACATAATTTAGGTCTCAAGAAGAAGACCTGTTCGCCCGTGCAAAAGTGACATCATCTTACCCCATATGACAAGCTACAGAGGTGTGTGCAAAAGCGCTCTCTCTCTCGCTCTCTCCCTCTCCGAGGCTGCCTCAGCCTGTGCGGAGTGGGGACATATAGAACCACTTTGGCACGGGAGTCTTGGTTCCCGCTATAATAGATTGTTGCGAAAATAAACGTTAAATGAAATATGCATCCCGCGCATTCCTTTCCACAGGAACTTTGCTCACAACGTTTCGGTCGTGGCTAACGCACTGTCCTCCTTACCACAAGTGCAACATTTCGGGAACAATACGGAAAGGACAGTGCGCGGGATTCATCTTTCCTTGAACAATTACCCAGAGACTTTTTAAATTACCTCACTGGGAAATATCCAATGCACCTGTTCAGTTAGAGTTGTGCTCTCTAAATTGTAGTCATTCAAACCATTGTTTTGGCGGCCTGGTAGCCTGATATGCTAAATGTAAATTCATGGTTTGGATGACTGCACAATTTATTTTCGTAACACTGTGTTACAGCGGGAACCAAGACTCCCGCGCAGTCAGCCTATTTTGCAGAGTTTAGTATCGCTGCTAGCCTGTATTCAAACAGCGAGTGGCATGCCGGGGAATCCAAATCGTGGCGCTTTTTTCAATAGTGCATGACAGGCAGTGGGACGGAGTTTTCTTTTCTTTTTTGATCGGGTAGTGTGACGAAAAAAAATGTGCAGGTTGCTGCACTGCTATTTCAAACGGCTATGATAAAGTCCCCTGCCTCTATGCCCTATGGACAGTCTGGCTAATGTACACGAACACACTTACACGAATTTGTACTGCTCATGAACATGTACATGTTCACAAGCTGACCATTAGCTTAACCCTGAAACAGAACAACAGGGTAGGAAGCTGCTTATGTTATTCAGCATCACGACTGCAAAGTGCACAATCAACTTACTACTACTGATATACAATATCATTAAACTTGACGTAACTACATTGCTTACCAGCATTCACATAAGAATTTCACAATAATAAGCTGAATCCCTAGCTACATCTGCAACGGCTAAAATCCTCCTACCGCTCACTCTCGTGGCTAACACTGGCTAACGAGGAGTTTAGCTGCTATCACCAAATAACACATTAATAAACTTACTAGGCAGAATGGATTTTCAAATGCCGGACGAAATTGGAGGTCGTGGTCTGGCTGTCAGAAATCGTCACGTTGCAAATCTTGCACTGCGCCGTTCGTCGTTTACCTTCTAGGCAGTAGCCCTTGAAGCCGAAAGTGATGACTCTTGGGATGGCTGACATGATGATATGATGTGAAATCTGTGAACACATCGTGGCATGAGGCGTGGTATATAGCCCACGCAGAGAGCGTGCCTGATGGACAGGGCGGTGACACCCCAACGGCAGTGCAATCAAAATTACTGAAGTATATGTATATTACATTTTATTGTCACAATAAAAACACGATGGAAATAACACTCAAGTCACTCAAGTCATCGTGTGTCAAGTCAAGTCCCGAGTCTTAAACTTCCAAGTCCGAGTCAAATCTCAGGTATTTTCATGTTTTGTCAAGTCAAGTCACAAGTCATGAAAACAGTGACTCGAGTCGACTCGAGTCCAAGTCCCCAAGTCTCAAGTCCCCACCTCTGGTGGACGGCACGGTGAATTGTGTTGACAGATAATGTTCTCTGGAAATATTCCTGAGTCCATTTTGTGATTTCCAATACAGAAGCATGCCTGTATGTGATGCAGTGCCGTCTAAGGGCCTGAAGATCACGGGCACCCAGTATGGTTTTCCGGCCTTGACCCTTACGCACAGACATTCTTCCAGATTCTCTGAATCTTTTGATGATATTATGCACTGTAGATGATGAGATGTTCAAACTCTTTGCAATTTTACACTGTCGAACTCCTTTCTGATATTGCGCCACTATTTGTCGGTGCAGAATTAGGGGGATTGGTGATCCTCTTCCCATCTTTACTTCTGAGAGCCGCTGCCACTCCAAGATGCTCTTTTTATACCCAGTCATGTATATTATTCACAGTAGAACATAGACAATAGAACACAATAGAACAGTCATGACCTATTGCCAATTGACCTAATGAGTTGCAATTTGGTCCTCCAGCTGTTCCTTTTTTGTACCTTTAACTTTTCCAGCCTCTTATTGCCCCGTCCCAACTTTTTTGAGATGTGTTGCTGTCATGAAATTTCAAATGAGCCAATATTTGGCATGAAATTTCAAAATGTCTCACTTTCAACATTTGATATGTTGTCTATGTTCTATTGTGAATACAATATCAGTTTTTGAGATTTGTAAATTATTGCATTCTGTTTTTATTTACAATTTGTACTTTGTCCCAACTTTTTTTGGAATCGGGGTTGTACTTTTGATTCAGGAGCTTGGTAGCAAATTTGAGTTTCTCTCTGGGGATTAATAAAGTGATTCTGATCTGGACTCCCCCTAAACCGTAAAACAGCAGCCTTTGTTTTTATACTGTGCACAGGACGCAATTGCACTCGTGGCATGATCTGAATTTCTTGTGAACGTGTTACATTGCTACCTCTGCTGGCACTCCAAGCATGTCCTGTCTGCGTTCATCATAAACTGCTATCAGAAACAGAACACCACAACATTGCTGCTCAGAACGGAAATAAGACTGTTTATGGGTATGAAGCTCTGCTCTAGTTAGTTTTTTGTTTATTTTTTGCTCAGTGCGCCACCTTTCCTTGCATCCACACTCACTTTGAGATTGTAATGACAATGTGATGAGTACGAGCAAAATAAACAATTGAATGGAAAACGATCATTGAGGGATTTTATCTTTTACAGCTAGGCTGCTGCTGCGTCGGTCTTTCGTCATGTTGGATACATTAAGTTTTTCATGTACCTGCTACAGTTCTATATATTCTAAGAAGTTTGTTGATGGAGACGATTCCTCTACACGCTCAGCACCACAGTGGCAATGTGTGGTGCCTGGCATTCTGTTAGTCTGTTATAAGCTGCTAACTGTGTGCCTTTCAGCACTGCTCTGGCTGTAAATGTGCCAGGACATTTATCCATCTGTGGTCAGAGAAGCTATCTGGTATGTCTGGGATACACTTGGAGAAAGCGGGCTAATGAATAAAAAAGTGAATTTTAGCATTCAAGCTGGACTTGAAAGTTTACTATTGCAGCATGTGCCAGTCATAAGGAGCTTGTGTTTTGGCTCAGTGAAACTCTGGCACTTTAGTGGCATGCTAATGGGCCCCGTGCAGCCATGCTTAGTCCAGTGTTGCACTACTGTGAATGCTCTAAAACTAACCCTTCATGATGGATGGACTCTGACAGACAGCTGGCTGGTGGGACTGAGCAGTGGCCTCACCACGGTGAATTGAAGATCGCTTTCGCTCACAGCAGGGTGCAGTGCTATGCAAGCGGCTGCTTTGGGGTGTATATGGAAAGCAGGCCTTGCTGGATTTTGTATGTGTGAGAGATTTAATTCTGGTACAAGGAGATTAAAGAGGAACTCTGTTTTTCCACAATAAACGTTTTTATGGTCTTGATGTTGGTAGCTTTTAGTTTTCTTTTCAGCTAAGATATGGTACAGGAGTGACACATCGTATGCCTCACAGTACAAAACCTGCATCTATTGACATCAGCATTTAATTCATGCTTTGACTGATCTCAACGCCCATCTATGCTTGCTATGTAGGTCAAACATTGTAAATCTCCAGGTTTACGGAGTTGTAGCCATCACAGGTGGGGGGGGGGAGTTTTCTAGAACAAGAAAGGTTTCAAGTCAACAGTGAGGCCTTCGGGGTGGTTTGGAAGGGTAAAAGAAAAAGACTAACTAACAAATGGATGAAGGGAAAGCCAGCTTTGGGACCAAAAGGTTGCTGGTTTGATTCCCTGGACCAGCAGGAATGGCTGAAGTACCCTTCAGCAAGGCACCTAACCCCCAACTGCTGTGGGGATGTCTGTGTCCTGTTGTACATTGCTCTGAATAAAGTGCTGTACGTCTACTAAATGCTTGTAATGTAATGGATGATGGTACAGCTGACGTAGAAGAAGCAGTATTAAAGATTGTTCCACTTTGCCTAATCTGTGTACCACTGTTAATTCTGGTATTTGAGGCCGCAGCGTTTTTATAGTACAACCCCGATTCCAAAAAAGTTGGGACAGAGTACAAATTGTAAATGAAAACATACTGCAATGATGTGGAAGTTTCAAAATTCCATATTTTTTTCAGAATAGAACATAGATGACATATCAAATGTTTAAACTGAGAAAATGTATCATTTAAAGAGAAAAATTAGGTGATTTTAAATTTCATGACAACACATCTAAAAAAAGTTGGGACAAGGCCATGTTTACCACTGTGAGACATCCCCTTTTCTCTTTACTACAGTCTGTAAACGTCTGGGGACTGAGGAGACAAGTTGCTCAAGTTTAGGGATAGGAATGTTAACCCATTCTTGTCTAATGTAAGATTCTAGTTGCTCAACTGTCTTAGGTCTTTTTTGTCGTATCTTCCGTTTTATGATGCGCCAAATGTTTTCTATGGGTGAAAGATCTGGACTGCAGGCTGGCCAGTTCAGTACCCGGACCCTTCTTCTACGCAGCCATGATGCTGTAATTGATGCAGTATGTGGTTTGGCATTGTCATGTTGGAAAATGCAAGGTCTTCCCTGAAAGAGACGTCGTCTGGATGGGAGCATATGTCGCTCTAGAACCTGGATATACCTTTCAGCATTGATGGTGTCTTTCCAGATGTGTAAGCTGCCCATGCCACACGCACTAACGCAAACCCATACCATCAGAGATGCAGGCTTCTGAACTGAGCGCTGATAACAACTCGGGTCGTCCTTCTCCTCTTTAGTCCGAATGACACGGCGTCCCTGATTTCCATAAAGAACTTCACATTTTGATTTGTCTGACCACAGAACAGTTTTCCACTTTGCCACAGTCCATTTTAAATGAGCCTTGGCCCAGAGAAGACGTCTGCGCTTCTGGATCGTGTTTAGATACGGCTTCTTTGAACTATAGAGTTTTAGCTGGCAACGGCGGATGGCACGGTGAATTGTGTTCACAGATAATGTTCTCTGGAAATATTCCTGAGCCCATTTTGTGATTTCCAATACAGAAGCATGCCTGTATGTGATGCAGTGCCGTCTAAGGGCCCGAAGATCACGGGCACCCAGTATGGTTTTCCGGCCTTGACCCTTACGCACAGAGATTCTTCCAGATTCTCTGAATCTTTTGATATTATGCACTGTAGATGATGATATGTTCAAACTCTCTGCAATTTTACACTGTCGAACTCCTTTCTGATATTGCTCCACTATTTGTCGGCGCAGAATTAGGGGGATTGGTGATCCTCTTCCCATCTTTACTTCTGAGAGCCGCTGCCACTCCAAGATGCTCTTTTTATACCCAGTCATGTTAATGACCTATTGCCAATTAACCTAATGAGTTGCAATTTGGTCCTCCAGCTGTTCCTTTTTTGTACCTTTAACTTTTCCAGCCTCTTATTGCCCCTGTCCCAACTTTTTGTTGCAGTCATGAAATTTCAAAATGTCTCACTTTCGACATTTGATATGTTGTCTATGTTCTATTGTGAATACAATATCAGTTTTTGAGATTTGTAAATTATTGTATTCCGTTTTTATTTACAATTTGTACTTTGTCCCAACTTTTTTGGAATCGGGTTGTACTTTAACACACATTTTATCATCTAATCAAACCCAACTTGTATAACGAAAAATATGACTTGCCTCTGAACAGATCTGGATGTACTGGATTATGGTGTGTGTGCAGCTGACGGACAAATCCAGAGCTGACGTTTTCTCCCTTTATTTTTGGATTAAGCTATTGCTAGAAAGCAGTGAGTAATGAGTAAAAGGTCTTTTACATGGAGCTGCCATAGCCAGTTATCTTTATATGCACGATTCAGTTCAGATGAAACATCAGGCAAATCACTCATGTGCTCAAACGAGAACGGAGAGGTAAACTAGATTTAATTGGGTTACTGGTTACAGGTGTTGATCAGATCTTGAGACAAGATCAGATAAGATGGAAATCGGCACAGTTGGAGAATACTGTGTTGGTGCAGTTGCAGTATGTAATAGCTTTTCTGACTCACTTTGTTAGGTGCTATCTCTGTGAGCTGTGCAGAAAAAGTGTTTTTTTTTTTTTTTTTTTTTTAAAGACAATCGGACAAACACAAGGCACTTTTAAAACAGGGTGGCTGGGTCTGGTGCAGTGCAGTTGTCCTCTAAAATGTGGGATAGAAGAGACTGCATATGAATCTTTTTTTTTTTTTTTTTCCCCTCTCTCTCTTGTCTTGGCAGGACTGTGCGGGGGCTGGACGTTTGTCACTGTCACTCTCTGTCCGTTCTCTCGATGTCACCACGGAGACAGGAGGAGGATGCAGGGATAGGTGAGACATGAGGAGTGAGCTGAATCTGTCACTTTGTGCCTTGCTGTGTGCACGCTTGTGCAAGTTTGTCATTAGAGTGGGTGGGGTTGTCACACACAATAGCCCTAAAGGATGGGTACATGATGAACTTTTCAGTTTGTGTTTGTGAGAAGTGTAAGGGGGGGAAAAAAAAACGGGGTGAGAGCTTACAAGCATGTGGATGTATGTAAGTTGGTGGTATATGATGATGATGGCGAGTTGCAGAAAAGCTGACGTGGCTCAGTGCCAGCTGAGCCGATGTAAGAGGCTCACAGTAACCGGAAATCTGGGAAAGAAAACCCAAAACGATGTTGAGTGACACTCCTTTGCTGGTCTCTCACTGAAAAAAAAAAAATGGAGGAGGGCTTGATGGACTTGCTTGCTGACTCCAAACGCATGTCCAAGTTTTCCTAGGGGCTGTACATTACATAAGGGGTGTGGTTCAAGGCTTAAAGTGCATATCCTGGACCGATATATATATATATATATATATATATATATATATATATATATATATATATATATATTATATTTATATTTTTTTTTTTTTTTTTTTATGAAAGTATGTCCCTTTACACACTCATCCAGAAAGGTAATTTTGCACAAGGCCATCTGTCTACAGCAGAAAAAAAAAAAAAAAAACGTCTGGAAAAATCCCGAGGGAGTCTGGAGCCAGAATCGTGACATCACCTGCGAATCCGCCAGCAGGCTGCGCGAGCTTGCATGGTTTCAGTGCACAGCCTGTGTAGACCAAGTTTAGCAGCTAGTGATTTTGCATTGAAATATGGAATTGTCACCTGAAGTAAGTGTATTATCGCCCAGCGCTTTCATGTTGTTTACTTTTGTGTGCGTCAATAAATAACATTATCCGTGTACCACACAAACACAGGAACGCCTAATTTAGAGTATAGTCTCTCTTATTTCTTACCCTGGCAACAGTTAACTTGTGAATTGCTGATTTTCTTGGTCTTTTTCTCGGCTCTGCTTGGTCCTCGGCTTCGAGGGTCTCAGTGGATGCGGCACTTCGCCTTCTGTCGGGAGACGAACACGGCTGGCTCCTTTGGTGACGCTGACACAGATGGAGATGGTGTTGCATTCTGACAGATGGAACTGTGTCTCTTTTCAGATCAAGTTGCCTTGCAAAGCCCATTTCCCACTGCAAATAGTTCTCAAAGTCATCGGGCCTTGTGAAGTGAGCACCGCAAATAATGCTGTAGCATGTAGCCAATTTTTCCGGGTGCCTCGCACGAAGCGCTCCCATTTCTCTCTCATTGTCCGGTCTTTTGGAAAACGATGAGTACTAATCCCATCAAGATTGGTGTCGCTACACCCTCCTACGATACATCTGTTAACCATTTTAATAATTACGCGATAACGTTGAAGAAATGTGCAGAAAACCACCAGGTCGTTTTCTCATAAACAAACCAGCGCTGACGTAGGATTCAGAGGGAGGCGTCCCGCACACGATGTCACGAAAATCAATGTTTCCCGGGAAATCCAAATGCCAAGTTTTTTCAGAGGCGGACCAATTCGCCTCAAATGGCTCGATTTCAACTGAATTTTTCTGGTGTTGTGCAAGGTAAAAAAATTTCGCAAAATGTGACAGATATTTGACCAAAGTTTAATATAAAATAGGAGAATTACATTGATCTTGCTCTTGAATTTACCCATGATATGCACTTTAATGTAAAGGTGTTGAGTGGAAGGATCTGATGTCCTCCTGTGGCACACTGCAGTATGAAACTTCCAGCGCTTTTTACCTTGTCTGCATTAGGACCGGCCAATATCGGACTGCTTTTTTTTTTGGGAGCCGTGGTGTCTGTGGGTTTTTTTTTAAATAAATATTCACAACAGAAAGTATGCTTGAGAGTTGCATGGAATCCTGGAGTGAGCCCATCGTTTGCAGGGATTCATTCCAAAGAAAATTAAAGACCACATTGCTTATTGTTTTTTTTTTTAAAGTCCTGATTTCTGTGGTTGTTCAGTCAGTTTAGTACCATCTAGATACACACACCACTTAGACTGTGATCCTAAGGCTGACAAAAGGGACTGTTATGTCGGGTATAAAGCCATTTTAGAATTGCCATCTGCTGTAATATCATGCAAAAATAGTTTTCTAGAAATGAGCGGTTGTCTGTCTGTACGCATCTTAATCATCTCATGTTATGCTGTTAGATTAATAAACATATTCGGTTCACTGTGTGTGAAGCAATCATCCAGATTTGTAGGCAAGGCTACCAGTCAGGAAGTTGTCCCTCACACACATGCAATTGCTGTCTGGATGTTTTAAAAAAAAAAGTTTTTATAGACGCCACTCTGTGAAACTAATCCCATCTGAATAGGGGCAAAAGCAGGTAATACATGATACAATGCAGAGATGCATTTTTGTTTTGAATTTTAAAAAAAAAGACATGAAATACAAATTTTTAGTAATCAGTTAAGTAACATGTAGCAGTTGGAGATCTGTAGACCTTGTGAGGGTTTTGTTTTTTTTAATATATACCGTATATTTTTTTGTATGATGGCCATACAGAGAAGAAGAAACCTTTATTTGTCACATGAACACTTGAAGCACAGTGAGATTCATCCTCTGCATTTAACCTATCTGAAGCAGTGAACACACGCATTATTATTACACACACAATATAAACACACCTCCTTTGCAAAGCAACTTGGGTGAGAAATCTGGCTGAAAAGCCTTACAAATCTCTACTCACTCAGAGCAGTGGGCAGCCACACCAGAGCGCCCGGGGAGCAGTCAGGGGTTCGGTACCTTGCTCAAGGGCACTTCAGCCCAAGGCCGCCCCACGTTAACCTAACTGCATGTCTTTGGACTGTGGGGAAAACCCACGCAGACACGGGGAGAACATGCAAACTCCACACAGAAAGGCCCTCGCCAGCTGCTGGGCTCGAACCCAGAACCTTCTTGCTATGAGGCAACAGTGTTAAATCCTATATTGACATCCTTGCAGCAACCAAGCCACCTATTTCTAAGCTTCAGTTTAAAAGTTATGCAAAATGTTATGGGAATGAAGGCTTGGCTAGAGACGGTTTGTTTCTTCTGTTCCGATGAACTGGACATTAAGTTTTAAACTTATTTTCGTGTGTGTGTGTGTGTAACCACAGTATTTTTAATAGAAGATTTCTTTCAACATTATTTCTAAGAATTCAATATATAATATTGATCTCTAGTGGAGTACAAATACTGTCTCTCTCCCTGACTCTTTTTGGCATCCAGTCATCAATCAGGACGGTGCTTTTTTTGGCAGAAATGAGCAATTCCTTAAAGCCCCGTTATGTGAGAATGGGTCATTGTTTTGCTCTCAGGCTCCCCTACAGTCGTGGAGTGTAATTCACTTTTATGCTACTGACGCAAGTCCAAGTCACGCTTGGAGCTTCCCTCATGGGCAGCTGTGCACATGCATTTATTTCCAAGCTAAAGGATATGGAAAAAGCCAAAGAATCATGTCGACTGACGGGGTAGAGAAATATTACAGGATTTTACACACATTTTAGCTCATTTTTATGGTTAGTGTTGCTGGCTGATTTTGAAAGCTAGCCAGGGTGCTGTAAAGCATGACGAAGTTCTCACGAGAGGTCTCCGGGACGCGCCACCAGAGTTACATAGCGCTATAACTGCTGAACCAGACAGACTTGGAATGGTGGACAAGGCAGTCTCTCAACAAGAAGTCAGTGTATCATCATCGTAAATTATTTTGAAGCTGATATTTTAAGGTAAAATTCCTCCCTAGTGTTGCTTTAAATAACCAGTGAAAATAAAGAGGCGGCAGGACTTTGCACATTTTCACATAGTCTTCATTGTGCTGCTTCTTGGGGGGGGGGAGGCACTAATTGGATTCATTGCTTATTTACAGCCGAAGCTGTTTAATTAATTCTTATTTAATGTTTCATTTTATGTGTTGGCACAAAAATATCCTCCTGTATAATGTTTCCCTGATCACTTGTATATATTTATCGAGATTTTTTTCTTATTATTTTTCCCCCCTTGCTGGCTGTACCTGCAGTTGTGATCACGTTGTGATAACCAGCGTTGCTCATGCCTAGCAGCAGACACGGATCACGAGCAGTCGAAGCACACAGGGAAATGTGTTGAGGCTGTTTGTACAGAGTGAGCTTTGCAGTGATTTATAAGATGAGACACGGTGTTCCCATGAATGTTGGAGCCCAAATCCCTGTCTCCAAGAGCCAGCTCAAGCGCAACTACAGCTGCATGCAGTTCAGCTATGATCGCACAGTCACTGGGGATGGAAGTGCAAAGGAATGGGTTTGTCTCTTGATTTCTTGTTCTGCTTTCCTTTCACATCATGTGCTTAATATTTTCTGACTTTTCAAACCCGTTCCTGTGTCTCACTCATTCTCTTGGGTTGGGGATAAGTAAGTGAAAGGTGGCAGTATGTGCGAGTTGTCAGGTTAGGCGTACCAGAATTTGACTTCGTTACTGTAGGACACCAAACTGCACTGTTCTGAAGCTAAAAATACTCCTCTTCAAGCAGTGAGTAAAAGCACAGGGAATAGGAGATACTCAGGCAGCATCAGTTCATCACAATCTTCGTTTTTGAACACCACAGTCATGCTCCTTCAGAGCAAGGCTACTTAGAAGTCTAATGATTCGTTTGCGACGACAGTTGCGAAGAAGCAAATTCAGCGTCATGAAGCACGACCGAGGAAAAGCTGTTAATCATACACTTGAATTAAACTCTGAATAAAATGCTGAGTCGAATCTCAGTAGAGATTTGTAAGGCTTTTCAGCCAGATTTCTCACCCAAGTTGCTTTGCAAAGGTGCGTTTATATTGTGTGTAATAATATATATATATATATATATATATATATATATATATATATATATATATATATATATATGTGTGTGTGTGTGGATGAAAATCTGCTAATGGGTAATAATATGTAACAAATCATGTCAAAATTCATATTCTTTTATTGAAAAATTAAACTACATCATATTAAACTTTTATTATTTTATTAAACATATTAACAATTGAAAAGATAATCACACTGGATTTTCAAAAAAATCATCTGCGAAGTTATCAAATCTACGCTTATGCATGTTATTTTTTGACGGAAAAAAATGAACTATTTTTAGTTTTTTTTCCTCCTTATTTTACAAAACTCCATGCATATAAGAATGAAATAATCAGGTTTTTACAATACTTAATGGAAAATATCACAGATCTTTCCAGAAAATGAGAATATAATTATTCAAGAAACAGGTGAAAAGATTCACGACCAAGAGCCAAGGTGATAACTTTTCTGTTATCACTTATGAACGGACATAACACAAGAATTCATTGTGAAGAAATCCTCATAACATAACAGTAGTAACTTACTATTAACATTAAGGATTGGAAACAGGACTCTGTGGAACAATACAATATTAAACACGTGGTTTAGTATACTTATGCATGTTACTTTTGACGGACATAAATTACCAAAGATGAATTCATTGAAATGTACTCTAATTGCACTATAAGATCTGACTAGGGAAAGGGGAATATGAATATTTAAGTAACAGGAGAAATCTAAGACTAAAATTATATTGTAAAATTCATAAATGAAGACTACAACATGAGTATTGCACACAGCCGGAACTGTCTGATAGTAATATGCATGCACCATAAAGTAATAAATGAGACTTAAAATTTGGATTACAGCCATGGAAACATATTTCTGGGCCATCAAACTCTTCCTTTTTCCAACAAGTCCACTTAAAGCTCTCTGACTCCAGAAGGAGACCTGTCTGACCTGTCTGACATGGTGACAAGTACACCCAAAACAAATTTTATTTATCTTCAATTGGGGGACGTCAAAATATAACGTGCATAAGAAATGTCCGTCAGATTGTAACGTGCGACTTCCTGCTTCCGTCAGGGACCAACACATTCCACACGATCATTCACCCTCCTGGCAAATTCTTTCAGTTGCACTGGCATCAATTTTTGTTTACATCCATTATGAAGTATTTCAGCCAGTTCCCCGATCGCTACAGTTCATTTTTAGTGAGTGAAGAACAAATCTATACTTGCGTACTTGCGTTCGTTATGTATTATGCACGTTAGCTTTCTTGACAGACTGCAAACACACGCTGCTCAGGCGGCCAGTTTCTCCATCTTCTCGGAAAGCGATGATGTCATCAAAACTTGTGGTAGTGTGGATTTCCTGGAGGTTTGTGTATCATGCGGTGCTATGCCGGTCGGAGATATATGATACAGTCTTGTGTACGTTATTTTCTGACAGACAGCGATCCTTTGATTTTACCATCGATGTATTTTGAAAACAGGCAGATTCCAAGGCGAGAATTAATTATAAATCAATTGGTGCTTTTATATTAAAGCGATTGATTACATATATTGTTCTATATTAATGTTTTTAGTTGGAATATTCTTATTCACAAGTTGATGTTGACTTCTGACGGACACAGTAACGTGCATAAGAGTCTTTTTTTAAAATGATTTTTTCGTGTTTAGAAAATGTGCAGGCCCATTGTATGTGGTTTTTTAAACACTTCAGTAAACCTGTTTTATGGAGTGTAGTTGATTTAATTCCGACTAAGTTGTATAGCAATCAAACCTTGTCGAAGTTGGTTAGTCAGAACTGTTACGGTCGGGTGTCTAAAATTCACCAACTTCAAAAAATTAATTCATGATTTTATTGGGAAAATATAGCTTGTGATATCTGAAGTTGTCAACATTATTTCTTAGAGCAATATTATTTTATTTAAACCAAAAAATATCCAATTTATGTTTAAAATAGTGGATGGAGATTTTTTATACGTGTCTCACCATTATTACCCATTAGCAAATTTTGACTCGTGTGTGTGTGTGTGTGTGTGTGTGTATATAAATATATATAAAATACACGTGTGTGTGTGTGTGTGTGTGTATATATATATATATATATATATATATATATATATATATATATATATATAAAATAAACGTGTGTGTGTGTATATATATATATATATATATATATATATATATATACTGGGTGTGATTTGCTGGGGGGGATGGGGTGGGGGATCATTCCCCCCCTCTGGTTTTTATCTCTGCTGAAAAAAAAATCCTCGGGGACAACCCCGTCAATAAAACAAACAAACCAAAAAAAAAGTTGACATGACAGGCATGTTGTGACACAGTTTTCTATGGTCTACATTGCACTCACTTTCAAAATGACCCGAAGTGGCAGCTTTGATGTTCACGAACGTCCCCAGCAAATAGATACATTGTAGATAATAACAATATCTTTGCGTTCTATGCAGGGATGCAAACAGCGCGCCTTTTGGCGGATGCCGCCTTTTTCATGGCCGATTATTTTATTTTTTTTTTAGGGGGGCGTTGGAGTGTCTGATTATAATTTCAAAGTAAATTCTGTATTAAAATTACTAAATAAGCAAATCCGTTACAGTCCATGAAACAGGAAGTATAAGGATGAGAAAAAAATAGTTTAAATCGGAAAGCTGCGCACAATGTGAACTGCGCCATCAGAGCAAACTGTTCATTTAGTATTCATGTATTTTAGTGATTTTCGAGTCACTGTCCATTTAATCCGGAGGGAGAGAAACATCACAGCAACGCAACAAGCAGTGCGAACTTTGTTGTGTTAGTGTTCGTGTATTTAGTCAGAGAGATAGGAAGATGAATTTACTATCTCTGGTTTAGTGTTCGTTTTCATTTAGTGTTATTCATTTGATATCATCGGATGTTATTGAGCTGTTAGCCTATTGTTACCTTAATTTTGTGACGTTTCATGATTAAAAAAAAAACATCCCCCCTTCTGTTTTTTTGACAAATCGCACCGTGTGTGTGTGTGTGTGTGTGTGTGTGTGTGTGTGTGTGTGTGTGTGTGTGTGTGTGTGTGTGTGTGTGTGTGTGTATATATATATATATATATATATATATATATATATACATATACAGGGTTCCCGCGGGGTTTTAAAAGGTAGTTAATTAAAATAGGCTAAATTATGGCCACTAAAAAGTAGTAAAAGGTAGTAAACGTAATCTGACGTGGTAGTAAATTTTTTTTGACCCCCATCCAACTGGGCCTATGTGTTTTCTAATTCGTTTAATTAACCTGCATGCCATAATATCCATAAATTACTACATTTGGGCGAATTTATTTTTATGTATCGAGGAGGTCCGCAGTGAGGAGTTGGTGGTGCATGCGCATTGAATTCCAATAACAGTCGAATCCAGTATAAATTTATACCAGAGATTGTTTAGTACGAGACTGACTTTGTTTATACGGCTCTAGTCGAATCTATCTGTTGACCTGACTGCCAACATCTGCACGAGAATTAAACAATGGGGAAATGCAAATTTTCAGACCTCTGGCTGGAGGAACCTGATTTTAAAGACTGGCTAAAGGCGGTAGATGGCAATTGGCGAGAGGCGTTCATTGAAAAGTTGATGGAAGAAAAGGTCAAATAACTGAGGCACATGTAATGCGTTGTGTGTGTGCCTGGTGCATTGTGGGTGTGTGGGGGTGTGTGTGTGCCTGGGTGTGTGTGTGCAGCGCTCGAAACTAACGGTGTCCCGATGTCCCGGGGACCATAAAAAATGTCATCGGGACACAAAATTATCATATCTGGGACAATCCCGGGACAATGGAAAAAAATAGATCTAGAAAAAAAGTTCTACATTAAAGGTGCAGTACAAGATTTTGGAATAACGGTTCCCGCAAGCCATATTTTGAAAAGAAACACTCCCACCCCCGCGTCTCCACCCCTCCTCCCCCTTATAAAGCCTGAGAAAGTCCAGCTTTATAATGGGCGTCTATTGCGTTACACACCAGTGGAGCTCGTTAAGTTAGAGTGTAGAGAGCTTGGAAAAATAGCTCAAACTTTCTCATTTAAACTGTGTTTTCAGCCCCAATTTTCACTCCACACACACAATTTTTTCAAAAGTAGTAGCCACACTTGTCCTGATTCACACAATGTGTCTACCTGAGCGATAGGATTTACTGTTTTTGAATGAGAAGCCTGAAAGTAACGAGAGCACAGCCGCGCAGCCCCATAGACTCCCATTATAAACGTGGCAGAAAAGTCACTCGTTTTTAACTCGCTCTAGTGACCTCATTTTTTTACACTACAGACAAAAAAAAATTACATCCGTGTGTTCAGGAGAGCCTTGTGGCGCTCACTGTGAAAGAATTTTGTCAATATCTCCTTCCGTTTTCGTGTAAATCCCCGTTGTTTGGAAGGAGCGCACTGAGAGAATCCTGCGCTCTGTGTGACACTCTGCTCGCTCTCACACACACACACACACACACAGAAGGGACGGGCTAGTCGCGGGCTTCAGTCTGATTGACGTGTCAGTATCCAATCATTTTGAGGTGGTACCTCGATATGATTGGATGGCGTTTTTCCTTTATTTTACACTGTAGACTGGATTAAAATATTTCGTTTTTTGGGTCAAACCTTCTATTGTACTGCTTGCAACATGGGTGTGCATTTCATCCATTGATGGTATGGCTGATGGCTTTCAAAACATCTCTGAATGGGGCAACAGGTATATTACATAAAAATGGATAACGGTCATGGTGAAAATGCTAAGTTGGCCTTATATATGCCAACAGATATTCAAGGTACAAGTAGATGAAACAAACATAAAAGGGGTCTTATTTTCAGCTAAAGTGTACTGCAGATGTAGTGAGTTGAAACATTTTCTGAATGAGCTAGTTGGCCCCTTTTAAATAAACGGGTATCTTTTCATACAGTGAGATCGCCAAAGTTTAATAAACTGAAAATGCAATAACTGTAATTTTGAAGTAGATGATGTATAGGACATGTGTCGCTTGTGTTTTGTGACTTATTGTAAAAATGATATAAAGGGTTCAAAATCGCATAGTTACAAATATAATAGTAACTTCATATGATAATATTAACCACTGGTTATTTCAGAGAGGAAAAAAATGGGGACACTATTGCTTCCATTCGGGACAATACAACACATAATTCGGGACCACTGGGGGACATAAAGAAAAAAAGTTAATTTCGAGCCCTGTGTGTGTGCCTGGTGCGTTGTGTGTGTGTGTGTGTGTGTGCCTGGTGCGTTGTGGGTGTGTGTGTGCCTGGTGCGTTGTGGGTGGGTGTGTGCCTGGTGCGTTGTGGGTGGGTGTGTGCCTGGTGCGTTGTGGGTGGGTGTGTGTGTGCCTGGTGCGTTGTGGGTGGGTGTGGGTGTGCCTGGTGCATTGTGGGTGTGCCTGGTGCGCTGTGTGTGGGTGTGCCTGGTGCGCTGTGTGTGGGTGTGCCTGGTGCGCTGTGTGTGGGTGTGCCTGGTGCGCTGTGTGTGGGTGTGCCTGGTGCGCTGTGGGTGGGTGTGCCTGGTGCGCTGTGGGTGGGTGTGCCTGGTGCGCTGTGTGTGGGTGTGCCTGGTGCGCTGTGTGTGGGTGTGCCTGGTGCGCTGTGGGTGGGTGTGCCTGGTGCGCTGTGGGTGGGTGTGCCTGGTGCGCTGTGTGGGTGGGTGTGCCTGGTGCGCTGTGTGGGTGGGTGTGCCTGGTGCGCTGTGTGGGTGGGTGTGCCTGGTGCGCTGTGTGGGTGGGTGTGCCTGGTGCGCTGTGTGGGTGGGTGTGCCTGGTGCGCTGTGTGTGCACTGTTTGAGGCATCCAAAATGTGATGAGCAAATCTGTTGTGTGTGTGTGTGCCTGGTGTGCTGTGGGTGGGTGTGCCTGGTGCACTGTGTGTGCCTGGTGTGCTGTGTGTGCACCATTTGAGGCATCCAAAATCTCATCTCATTATCTCTAGCTGCTTTATCCTGTTCTACAGGGTTGCAGGCAAGCTGGAGCCTATCCCAGCTGACTACGGGCGAAAGGCGGGGTACACCCTGGATAAGTCGCCAGGTCATCACAGGGCTGACACACAGACACAGACAACCATTCACACTCACATTCACACCTACGGACAATTTAGAGTCACCAGTTAACCTAACCTGCATGTCTTTGGACTGTGGGGGAAACTGGAGCACCCGGAGGAAACCCACGCGGACACGGGGAGAACATGCAAACTCCGCACAGAAAGGCCCTCGCCGGCCACAGGGCTCGAACCCAGGACCTTCTTGCTGTGAGGCGACAGCGCTAACCACTACACCACCGTGCCGCCCGGCATCCAAAATGTGATGAGCAAATCTGTTGAACTGTTCAAATGATTAAGATTAACCCTCTAAAACACTGATCTCTGGGAGGAAGGTGTTGACTCTGCCCACGGGCCTTCACGACTACAGGAATGGTGCAAATGACTATCTTAAGCAAACTTGGCAATGTGTTGAGAGACTGCCAAAATAGGGCTTGGGTTATGTGTGTTTTGTATCTTTAGGGTGTGTGTCTTGTAGGGCTGTAACGATATGCGTATCGAAATCGAAATCGCGATACGCAGAGCCACGATCCGTATCGCGATACAAGAAGGCAGAATCATGGTACACCCTTTCAAACTTCTCCTCAGCCCAAAAACAGAGGTGCTTCCAAACTTCAATTTATGAATACTTTACTTTTTATTTAAATTACATTTTAAACTTGCTTAAATTACTTTTATTTTTTTATATCTATTAGTAAGTCGTTTATTCGCCGACCTGCGACGATCTTCTGCGAGTCACGCAACGTCCACACTCGCCACTGGCAGAGCATTCATTTCTTTTAAGCGGTCGCCATTCTGGTTGCGACGCGGGGAGCGAATCTGTAAACAAGCAGCTCATTGGCTGGCTAGGTGTGCCACAAGCCAATCACAATCACTTGACCGGAAAGGCATGCAGTGTTGCCAGATTGGGCAGGTTTAGGTGCTTTTTGGCTGGTTTTGAACATATTTTGGGGTGGAAAACGTTAGCAATATCTGGCAACACTGAAGGCATGTCTGCTTGGGCGGAAGCCTTCTGCGGCAGTTACATTTTGACACGCGAGCAATGTTTCACTATAAAAATTCCGTAATTTCCATCTGTTTTCCGCGATCACAGAAAATCATTGGCCCTATGAGAGTGAGACAGTGAAAGAGCCACCCACCCCCCCACCCCAAAAAAAATTCTTAACGGATTTACACGATTTGGAAAAATGACTTTTTCAGAACCGAAAAAAACAGAGCTTCTGGCTCAACAGTATTATTTTGAGAAATAAAACCCTCTTTGGATATACATTTGTTCATTTTTGCATACATATTACTCATTCTCTGCAGTGGTCTGAATTATTTGTTATTAAATAGTTAATGTAAGTAAATGTTAATAAGTCAAATTTACTACTTTAAAAAAAACATTTAAAAAAAATCGTGGGCGTATCGAATCGTGGGTCAAAAATCGCGATACGAATCGAATCGTGAGTTGGGTGTATCGTTACAGCCCTAGTGTCTTGTCTTTGTCATGTGTGTGTGCACTCGTGTGCGTGCGCCTGGTGTGCTTTGTGTGTGTGTGTGTGTGTGTGTGGGTTCGTGTTTGCCATTTGACCTGATCTAAATGTAATGAGTTGATGTACCTAAGCACATAAGATTTTTTGTGCAAATCTGTTCACCTGTTCAAAAGATTATTCCACAAACAAAAGGTTGGCCATCTTGAAAGTGTTGGCCGACAAAATGTAATCAGATCTTGTACCTAATGTGAAGTGTTGACACACAAGGTTTAGTGCAAATCTGTGTACCCGTTAAGAGGTTATGGGCCACAGTTTCACAGTTCAATAAAATTATAAATTATATGTGGAAGTTTGTTTTCTTTTATGCAAATATGCATTACTCCATGTGTTGCCCTAGCAATGGGAGGTTCTATTATGCGTCCAAAGGGAAAGAGTTACACTAGGGAAAGAGTTACACTACCGGTACGTTCAGATTTTCTTTCTATCTTGTCTCATCAATCCAATTCTTTGGGTAGAGTTGTCACTAACTTATATGTAGCACATTCACTTGGACTAACACATACACTCAAAGATTACCTTGTTAAATTGTGAGAAAATGTCCAAATCCAAATTGTCGCTGTGGTAGTAAAAAAAATTGTGAAGGTAGTAAAAAGGTAGTAAATTCAACATAAAATATCTGTAGGAACCCATATATATATATATATATATATATATATATATATATATATATATATATATATTTATATATATATATTTATATATATATATTTATATTTATATATATATATGTATATATTTATATATATATATATATATATATATATATATATATTTATATATATATATATATATATATATATATATATATATATATATATATATATATGAGTGATTCCACGCTTATGGGTACTGAAATGGGGGCATGAACTTATTTTTAAAAATTCACCTAAAATCATTTCTTTTTTTACCATCAGGTCACAAAACATGTAATATTTAATGAATGATATGTTAAAAGATAACTTTAATTTTCTGAGATGTAATAAAAACATATTTATATGCCAAAGTCAGAACGTAACAGAAGTGTTGTGGACATATATATTCTCAATTTTAACAATGTAGAATTACTTTTTGAAACATAGGAAGGTGATGTTTTAGCAAATATAATTAATAAACATGTGTAGTAGAATAAACATACACATTCTTTCAATAAGATTAACATGGTATATAGCTAGATTGTAATTAATTTGCAACAGACGCGAGATGGACAATCGTAGCAGAAGTAATGCAACAGACATCATTTTGGAACTCATAGGCTTGACTTTGGCATATAAAGGTTTTTATTACATCTCAGAAAATTAAAGTTATCTTTTAACATATCATTCATTAAAGATTACATGTTTTGTGACCTGATGGTAAAAAAAGAAATGGTTTTAGGTGAATTTTTAAAAATAAGTTCATGTCCCCATTTCAGTACCCATAAGCGTGGAATCACTCATAGATAGTGTGTATGTGTGTGTATGTGTGTGTGTATATATATAGTGTGTATATATATATATATATATATATATATATATATATGTGTGTGTGTGCGCACACGTATATAGTGAACGCTATACAATCAAACCATTTACCATGCTGTAGACTTGCGATATCTTGTGTTGCACGACATGCCAAGCATTGATTGTTGATTGCTTCTCTGATGAAGAGAGACATTAAGAGTTTGTGTGTGTGAGAGAGAGAGAGATTCTTCATGCCTGCTTTGTGTAGGAGGAAAAACAGACAATGAGGGAGTAAACTGAGCTGTACTGGGAGGCGAGACCCTGAGTTTTGTGACATCAGCTTACCTAGTGTGTGCAGGAATGTTTAGGGTCTCTTGCCCCCAGGAAAAGCTGCAAAGTAATTACATGGAGAAAGTGATGCAGGGCAGCATGTGCAGGAAAGTAATGGAGAAATGCCTTCACAGATGGAGTGTGTGTGTGTTTGTGAGAACAGTGCAATTGAGCAAGAGGGTGAAGGAAGAAAATCTAGGAAGAGAGAGCTGCCTGAGGTTTTGTTACCTGGTCTATACATGACATTAATAGCTCCAGGCCTGCTATGATGGAGCAAGGGCAGAGAACAAAGAGAAGGTATTGGTGTACTCTGAGAGGGAGAGAATTTACATGCTGTTGCTTGCTGCTGTTCACTTATTCAGCTTCGTTCATACATTTGACAGCAGTGCGTTGGAAAAATACTGGCAAAGAAGGTAATTCTACCCCTTGCTGTGGCAAGATCAAATTTCTTCTGAAGTTGGAAGTTTTCAGTTCGCACGTAATTAACAGAAAGCGCAGAACGCTGCCATCAGGAGCCCCAGGGTGCAGGCTCGATTCTTGTAATAATTTGTGGGATATGTCAAAGGAAGCTTTTAAGTAATTAATTGTGAGGACTCGTTAATTAATTGAAACGCCATTATTTCACTGCATTTAACGTTTGGAATATCTTTCACACATCAGCAACTAGAATTGTAGAATTCAACAATTATGTTTGATGTAATTTTGACGTTGCGTGTCTTGTCAGCAGGAAAACACTGGTAGAGATGTCATCGATATCTTAGTGAGTGAAGATATTGGAAAATGTTACTCAAGTCCGGGATGTTTTTTTTTTTTGAGAAATGAGAGTTTTTCAACATAAGAGAAATTTCATATCTTCAAGCCAATGTGTAATTTTTGTTTTATTATATAGACACATTCACAAACAAACCATGCAAGTTAATCAAAACAATTCATTGATAAAGTATGTTATTTTATGTTCTGGATGTCGTTCGTATGAAAAATACAAGTAGCGTATTTCCGAGTAAAACACTCGTGTCTACATATATTTTCAGACTCTTCAGATAAGTTATTTGCAGTCATGTAAGGAGCCTAGTAAGGTAAGGATGGCTGTAAGTTGCCATTATATACAGCTGAGTTGATGAGATTAGCACATTGTACATTGCTAATCAATGTCTGGTGCATGTGCAAGTGGACCACTTATTTGTCACAAAGTACTTGTCAATTAATATTTGCAGTGAAACACGATATTTAACAATTATTCACTGAAAGAGAGTTGAATATCAGTGAAGTGAATATAAGTGAGACAAAGTCGAGGTGGTGGTTTGCCGATATTCATCGAGCCTGAGGTGGGTAATTGTTTTGGTATACATACAGTGGTGCTTGAAAGTTTGTGAACCTTTTAGAATTTTCTATATTTCTGCATAAATATGACCTAAAACAACATCAGATTTTCACACAAGTCCTAAAAGTGGATAAAGAGAACCCAGTTAAACAAATGAGACAAAAATATTTTACTTGGTCATTTATTTATTGAGAAAAATGATCCAATATTACATATCTGTGAGTGGCAAAAGTATGTGAACCTTTGCTTTCAGTATGTGGTGTGACCCCTTTGTGCAGCAATAACTGCAACTAAATGTTTCCGGTAACTGTTGATCAGTCCTGCACACCGGCTTGGAGGAATTTTAGCCCATTCCTCTGTACAGAACAGCTTCAACTCTGGGATGTTGGTGGGTTTCCTCACATGAACTGCTCACTTCAGGTCCTTCCACAATATTTCCATTGGATTAAGGTCAGGACTTTGACCTGGCCATTCCAAAACATGAACTTTTTTTCTTCTTTAACCATTCTTTGGTAGAACGACTTGTGTGCATAGGGTCATTGTCTTGCTGCATGACCCATCTTCTCTTGAGATTCAGTTCATGGGCAGATGTCCTGACATTTTCCTTTAGAATTTGCTGGTATAATTCAGAATTCATTGTTCCATCAATGATGGCAAGCCATCCTGGCCAAGATGCAGCAAAACAGGCCCAAACTATGATACCACCACCTTGTTTCACAGATGGGATAATGTTCTTATGCTGGAATGCAGTGTTTTCCTTTCTCCAAACATAACACTTCTCATTTAAACCAAAAAGTTCTATTTTGGTCTCATCTGTCCACAAAACATTTTTCCAATAGCCTTCTGGCTTGTCCACGTGATCTTTAGCAAACTGCAGACGAGCAGCAATGTTCTTTTTGGAGAGCCGTGGCTTTCTCCTTGCAACCCTGCCATGCACACCATTGTTATTCAGTGTTCTCCTGGTGGTGGACTCATGAACATTAGTCAATGTGAGAGAGGTCTTCAGTTGCTTAGAAGTTACCCTGGGGTCCTTTGTGACCTTGCTGACTATTACATGCCTTGCTCTTGGTGTGATCTTTGTTGGTCGACCACTCCTGGGGAGGGTAACAATGGTCTTGAATTTCCTCCATTTGTACACAATCTGTCTGACTGTGGATTGGTGGAGTCCAAACTCTGTAGGGATGGTTTTTTGTAACCTTTTCCAGCCTGATGAGCATCAACAACGCTTTTTCTGAGGTCCTCAGAAATGTCCTTTGTGCCATGATGCACTTCCACAAACGTGTTGTGACGATCAGACTTTGATAGATCCCTGTTCTTTAAATAAAACAGGGTGCCCACTCACACCTGATTGTCATCCCACTGATTGAAAACACCTGACTCTAATTTCACCTTCAAATTAACTGCTAATCCTAGAGGTTCACATACTTTTGCCACTCACAGATGTGTAATATTGGATCATTTTCCTCAATAAATTAATGACCAAGTATAAATATTTTTGTTTCATTTGTTTAACTTGGTTCTCTTTATCTACTTTTAGGACTTGGGTGAAAATCTGATGTTTTCGGTCATATTTATGCAGAAATATAGAAAATTCTAAAGGGTTCACAAACTTTCAAGCCCCACTGTACTTGGGTGATTTGTTGTTGAAAAAAATAATTGTGTTAAAATAGTTTAATTCAGTCTTCAAAAGCAGCATGCAAAGGTAATGCGTGCAGGCTTGTCACATATCTGTGCCAAGTTACATAAAATACTTTTTTTTTGTTTTGAAATGAATTTAAAAAAAATCACAATTCCACCTTCCCTTTTGAATAGTTTTCAACCAAACTTCGTAGCATCTTTAGTGCTTTTAGGAACAGCGTTTTCTTTCATGATTTGTAATTCTTCCTCACATGCGGTGACGAAGCAATTGGCCGCCATTTTGCCGAGTCGCTGGAGGTGATTATCGAGAAATGGTCTGAATCTCTTGACCAATCAGCATGCACTATTTCCTATAATCACCTCCTATTGATACTAAATGGTATTATTTAATAATTAGTGTAGGTATGCCTCCTCCATCATGTACATGCAGACCCCCCCCCCCCCCCCCCAAAAAAAAAAAAAACGTATGTTATTTACCAGCTGGGCAGTCCGTATCATGAAATACCGTGATCGAGGTCTTGAAAGTACTGACCGAGGCTCTCTGGGCCGAGATCAGTATTCAAGGCCGAGGTCACGGTATTTCATCATACGGACCGACCTTAAGCTGGTAAATATATTTATTTTTTTCTTTACCAAATTCTAACAGAAAACGAGAGTGCCTGAAAAGGAAAGGAGAGCCGAGCCGCCATTTTGAATCCTCATTCACGGCTGTAATGCAAATTGCTTCCTCCTCGGTATCCAAGTGCACTTCCATGGCAGGAAAAAAAACTACATTTTGCCGCCTGTGTAGTCCCCCATTTATACAAAATGGAGTCATTCAGGATTCAGCCATGTTTTTGCATAAGATGTTCTATGATCACAGGTTTGGAGTTAGTAGCAATAATGTATTACTCAATGATTTCGATCATCAGGATTTTACACACACACACACACACACACACACACTATTTTTATATATATTGTGATATCCCGAGAGGCTGTGTCGTCGAGGGGCGCTATGTCACACGCAGATGGCTCCAACTTCTGGCAGCTATAACTCCATCTGGTGGTGGAGTTAGGAACTGCACCCCTCAGCACACAACCCGGCAGCACACCTGTGGCCAATGAGGGCCTAATGCGCAAGAGGGCTTTGTGAGAGCTCAAAAGCTCTGTGTGAAGGTGGAAGGGAGAGGAGAGAGGTTCATGGACTCCCGTTGCTGAGTGGAACCTGCTGGGTGGAGTATTTGTTGGAAAGCCTATCTGGAATTCTTACCTGAAGTATTCCTTCCCTGTTACGGACGCCTGCTACTGGGCTGCCACCGGGCCGAAGCCTACAGGGATTGTTAATTGGACTCAAAGTAAGGCAGAAGATTTTGTTTGTTCTGGGAAAAGGATATTGGACTGAAGGAAACCTGCCTATAATTTCGTTGTTCTAAAGCCAGAGACATTATTTGAGTTTGACTTTTGGGAATCCCTTTTCGTTTGAACATTGAACTTTGAGTTACCTTTCCTGTTTGATTTCCTGGCATCACATTAAAAATCTTGATTTATTTTAACCTTATTGTCCGTGCACTGATTGAAGGGTCCCACCGAGAGCCAGCCAGCCTCTTGTGATATCACAAAATATATACACGCGCGCGCGCGCACACTATATATTTTTTTAGTGTGTGTGTAATATATGTAAATAAAAAGTTCATATGAGCAATACTCAAATTGTAGGGCAAATAAAATGTAATAAAACACAGATCTCAAACAAGTAACATGCAGTAATTACCACAAATGTAGCACATCATAGTTAAAGAATAGTGTAACAACCAGAAATTACATCTGTGTAAATACAAGAGAATTTGTATACAGTATGAAATAACCAATTATTAGCATATCCCTCAAAGCAATATCGCTACGGTATGCTTTTATTGATTGATTGTTGTGTAGCCCTTGTGATGGCCATACTGGTGCTGAATGGTCATGTTTGTTTGCTCAGCCAGTATAAGGGAATATTCTAAATGCAGCGTTATGTGCTATAAAGCAGTCCACTCAGGCACTGGGACCTGTCATGGGGAGGCAGTTATTTTTAAAACCCACAGTATGATGTTCTGCTTTCAGCCAATTTCTCAGATTGCTCGATATGACCCAGAATAGCAGGTCTCTTGTGGAAGAAGCCAGTCTTGGAGATCCAAACCAAGAAAGTGTGTACACAAGCTGTGTGCGTGTGACCGAGATGTAGTGCAGTGTGAGGACGATGAGTGGTGCTGATGCTGAACATCGTCGATATCTGCTGACAATTGCCACTGAAAGAAGAGGGAGAGATGATGTGTGGTGCAAATGAATAACCCTGGGCCTGACAGAGATGGACACTGAAACCATGTGTGGGTGTATGACTGTGTGGCTGGCTATATCGGTTTCTGTCCATTAGTCTGTTTTCACTCTGTCTACATTAATGAGATTTTTACCCATTTTTCCTTTTTGTTTTTATGTCTGAAAAGAGCTTAGTTACTCTGCTTTATGAACCAGAAGAGCTTAAAGAACCGGAATAGATTTTGCACTATTAAAATTCAGCACACACTTTGCCGTTAGCATTAGCGAGAGCCGTGGCAGAGGGGCTTTAACAATAAAGCTCTTTTTATAGTGTCGCTGCAGGTTTGTGTTCGTGCAGCCATCAGCAGGAGCGCTGACGTGTCTCACTCTCATCTGAAAGCTCGTCAGCGGCACGTCAACTAAGGAGTGATGACTGCTTCATAATGAGAGCATGTTCACCCTGGCCCCACTCAATCAATTTGCCTCTAATTAGTGTTAATTTAACGCCAAGCAACTCCTCTGATTCTCTCCATCAGTGCTTGATGTTCCTCTTCTCTCCATGGTCATGAGGCTGATGAGACGTCTTTATTATATATGGACTATGAAGCGCTATTAGAGGTACTGTAGTGTATCTTGCGTCGATGTCAAAGGGTCTCATGCTGGTTTAGTAAATGACCTGCACTTAAAACAGTGACGGTCAATTACTGTTGTCTCGCTTCGGTTTCAGTCCCTTTTCTCCCCACCTTTTCTTTTTGTGAGTCAGGTTAGGTGGGTGGAAATGAAACAAAACTCCCTCCTCTGCTCACACGTTGTTATTAGTGTTACGGATTCACACCTGATTGTTTTCATGTTTGTTTAATGTGCTGCATAAACGGCCAAACGAGAGTGAGCGGGGGTGTGTATTAATATTAATAATAATAATATGTTCAATTTATATAGCGCCTTTCTCAAACCCAAGGTTGCTTTACAATAATAGGCAGGGAAAAAAAAGTCCACCAAATAGAGGTCAGGATATCATTCCAGTAGTATAGCGGCCACAGTCCCACCAGAAGGCGCACGAAAACAAGTCACACATCTCCAGCACAGCCGCCGTGATGCCGCCAGCAACATCGCTCGAACACCATGCCATGGATCTACAAAGTGAGCACAGAAGCACCGCCATGCAGAGCGCTCATGTGTCCCAAACTGCCTGCACAGCTGCCGCGACACCACCAAGCAACATCGCTCGGAACATCACGCCAAGCATTAAAGCACAGAGCGCTGGACAACCCCGATGTTAAAATGAGCAACGAGCTCACTGCAGTCCATAGCTGGGAGCACAGGCATCACCCACAGCGAACCAAGGCCTGGAGGGAACCGATGCCCAAAACTGGGTCCGGAGCTACACCACAACTGGCGGACAAAAACACTTAAACATCAAACACAGAAAAAAGAAAAAAATTAAAATAAAAAAAGGAGAAAAAATAAACTCTGGTTATGTGTGTATATTAGTAAGAGTCTTAGTTTTGTCTGTTTGTCGTCTGTCAGTCGTCTTTAGGAGAATGATGGACTTGATTCTATCAAAGATGATTTTGCTCATTTCAATTCTTTTATTTGGATTCTGAGTAAGGTTTTACTGTAGCCTGCTGTGTGCCAGGTTATTCTGCTGTCAGATGGACCTGCTAACACAAACACTCACTTTTCCTCCATGCTGTAGTTATGCCTAAAGCTGCTTATTAGCCAAGCTGACAAAAATGCCAAAAGCCAAGTGGTCCAAAGTTTGGTTGAAGTGTTCTACTCAAGGGAGGAAAAAAAAAAAGCAGAAAGTTGAAATGCTACAGAACCCCTGAAGGGACATTTGTTTGGATCGATGGATGGATGGGAATAGAATGTTTCTGGTGCACACATCATCTGTTCCTTGATTTATACTATCTTCTGGTAAACTTTGCATTCTTGTGTATATATTCCTCTGTACAGCCATTTTCCTGCCGGAAATGCTTAACCATATTTATGGTGTTCAGGCTTCTCTCAGGTAGTTTCTCATACACATTTTTTTTTTTTTCTATAGAGCCCTTCAAGGGCCACACGTCCTCTTTTGGGGCTCCCTAAAATGCAGTATGTGCTTTCAGGTAATATTATGGTTGTACTGCCTCCTATCAGGGTTTTTTTTTTTCTTTTCTTTTTTGATAAAACTTTAAGCTGCACTTGAAGGCAGAAGAATGTGGCATGTTTGAATGGTTGAATCTGACTGGTGGTATCCTCCACACACAGTCTGCTGCTGTATGTAAAGTATCCACCAATAATACTGTTTTAGCTCGATAACTGCCTACCACTATATTTTTATTAACTCGTATTGTTTTTGAGTCGAATTGTATTTCTGCTTGGTGTTTTTCAAATATCCATTGAACATTTCTGTAAAAATGCATGCACTTGAAGTGCAGTATATAATATTGTGCACATGGAAGTAATTTTGAAGAAAGAAGTTTGGCTACCTCGTGACACAAGTCGCAAACGAGGGGAAAGAGGGAAATGGTTCAATATAGTGTGTATCTAGAGTTAGTGGCCTAGATTTAAGAACTTCGGGGAAACCTCCTATGTTGACTCCGGGGTTACAATATACATTGTGTACATATATACTTCAGATTTCTGTCATAGCTGCATGACGTGCTTTTAAAACTTGACAACATGAACCCCTGGCATTATCAATTTGAAGATTTCAGAGTGCAGTGTCAGTTGAGCCAGGAGATGTACTGGTAATGTTCATGTATTTTTGATTAGTAGATCATATTCCAGAAGTGAGGTCACCCTAGGTTTGAGTCACACATTTTGTGATAGTTTCTCTGAAAAGAACGAACAGTGAATCATTCAGCTGTACCTGACTGTCTGCCAGTCTTTGACTATCTGTATGTGTGTGCGTGTCAAGACAGTTGTAGTGAAAGACAGTGACTCTCTCCCTCCCTCCCTCTCCCCCCCAACTTACCTCTCACCATCTTCTCATATCATGTTCTCTGTCCTATATTGGTTACATCAATTTGAATTATACTATGCCCACTAGAATATTTCAGTATTTCCAACCCTGAATGTCGGACACATTTTGTACAGCAATTTCCACTGTAGACATTTTCACAAAGCTGCTTCACAGAATCTGGATGTTGAATTAGATCCCAAATAGGCCATTTGCAGGAATTGGTCATGTGCCAATTTTCCCCATAGCAACAAGCCCGTGGTGGGCAAGCTAACTTGACATTCCTTGATAACCATAAGAGTTTGACTGGCGATGCGAAGCAATCCATTTCTGTAATAGCTGTTTTTATCTTTTCCATTCTTTTTTGACCCGAATTTTCATGTGTACTTGGAAAAAGTTTGTGGTTTTAACTTCTTTCGTAAGTTAAAGCGAACCATTGGCCGTAAGAGTTTTTTGGATTCGAGTTGGTCGCCGCCGAAAGAAATTCATGTGCTAAATGGCAGATTTCTCAGGTATGTTTAACTTATAATTTCTCCTTTTCTACCTTTTATCATTCGCTTAATGTGTGAAGATTCTTGAAAATAAATAGATATATTTGTAGATCAGTGGCGGCTGCTGGTTTTTAAAACAGGGGAAGCCCATTTTACGCATTCATCATAAAACCTGTAGGCCGGATATCAAAGCATAGAAAGGTGTGCCCCGTTAGCATAGTGAACTAGACAACCCTACCTAGTGGCAGAAAGTATTTTTGCTTGTACATTTCATGTTATAGTCTGGCTTGCCAGGCTAGTGCCTCATATCCTTAATCAAAAATATCAAACATCCAAAAATCACTGGCTATTCAACGAAGAGCCTTGAACATCATACCCTGATAGGCAACACAGAGTCTTTAACACAACACCCAGCTGTGCAACACATCCTTGAACATCTTCTGCAACACAGTCTGGAAATTCATAACCAGGTAGGCTATGCAACACAGAACCTTGAATATTATACCCAGGTATAACCTATAACACAGAGCCCACCATTCTCTTAACATTACTGAACAATATACACACTTCAGATTCATGAACATGAACACTATTTATACACAAATTCTGCCCTCCGCTCCTTTTCCAGAAAATGGTCTGTGACCCTGTCATACCAGCTGGTTGTGCTTTCCAGAGACTTCACCAATTTCTGTTAGCAGCTAGCACTGCAGATCCCAATAAGGCTCAAGCTAGCCTACAACCAGATTGAACTACAAATGAAATAAACGAGTGAATTCACGAATGATCAAACTGATAGAATGGATGAAAGTTAACAGAGCACAATGAGTAATATTTACATTTATTTACAGAGTAATGTACAGAGACATCAATGAGAAGAAACGTTTATATGAAAAGAAATTCGGACAGCACTTTGGCGCACGACTACACTTTCTCGACATCCGCTAGGGACTGACTGATCATACTTCCGTGTTCCTCGCCGAAGTACCGCCCTCCTCATGTCTTTCAAACACTACCTCCAATAATCCTTTATCAGCCCGGCTTCTTGTCCCTCCCACTGTCTCGTTTAGTCCCAGAGAAGCCCGGCTTCCCTGGAAGTGACGATTTTGTTGATTTTAACCAATAACAACTAGCCGAAATTGGCTGTTCAGAGCCGTCTCGTAGACTGCAACGGATACCCGGCTGCCAGTCAGTGTTGCCAGATACTGCTGACGTTTTCCATCCCAAAATATATTCAAAACCTGCCAAAATGCACTTAAAACCGCCCAATCTGGCAACACTGCTGCCGGTCCATAGAGCCCATTGAAATAAGAAAGGTCACAGCCTGGCAGCAAAGGTGATTCTCGTAGCGAACTGCAAGTTCGTCAGACATCACTCAAATAAGTTACAGGATAGTTATGAACATAAATACAATCTTGGGCATATATTAGGTTATGCAAGTTATTGTTTTAATGAGAATTCAACGTTTATTCAACGCAATTTTAACAGAAGTTAAAAGCACAAATTTTTTTTCCAAGTACACACATTCAGGTCAAAAAAGACAGTAGAAAAGGTAAAAACAGCTATTACAGAAATGGATTGCTTCGCATCGACAGTCAAACTCTTCTAGTTATCAAGGAATGTCAAGTTAGCTTGCCCACCATGGGTTTGTTGCAATGGGGAAAATTGACACATGACCAATTCCTGCAAATGGCCTACAGTATTGGCAAGTCAGAGGTAATACTAGAGGTAAAGTGTCAAATTTATTATTATTATTTAAAAAGTCAGTTAAATTGCATTCAAACAAGAGTAGGAATCTACACTCACTGGCCACTTATTTCTTCATGGTATGAATTTCACAGCACATTGGAAATCTTCCTTTTAAATTCTGGTCCACCTTGACATGATTACATCATGTAATTGGGGCAGATCAGTCACATGACTCTCCTGTTCTGCCACATCTCAAAGGTGCTCTGTTGGATTCTGGTGAGTGAGAAGGCCTCTGAAATACACTGAACTCATTGTCATGTTCATTAAACTAGTTTAAGATGATTTGTGCTTTGACATAATGCATTGTCGTGCTCAAAGTAGCCATTTGAAGATGGGTAAATTGCAGCCGTAAAGAGATGCACATGGTCAGCAACCATGCTCGGGTAGGCTGTGGCATTCAGACAATGCTCACTTGGTATTAAGAGGCCCAAAGCATGCCAGAAAAACAAACCCAGAACATGACACCACCTTCACCAGCCTAGGTGAGTGGCCTAGTGGTTAGCGTGTCCGCCTCTCAATCGGGAGATCGCAAGTTCTATTCACGGTCGGGTCATACCAAAGACCATCATAAAAATGGTGCCTGCTGCCATCTGGCAAGGCACGCTACAATACAGATGTGAGTGGGGAGTCAAACTCTCGCGGTTACCAGAGGACTAGCCCCTCCCAACTGTAACCCTAGCTATGTAATATAGGCGAGAGGCCGAGGGCTACGGAAACTGAGATTGGTGCCATGAATGGTGTAGGAAGGACTTTGACTGACACGATATCTGCTCTGAGATACAAGATTGGACCAGGCAGGGTTTTCCCCAATTTACAGCTGTCCAGTTTTTGTTGAACCTGTACCCACTGTAGCCTCAGATTCCTGTCCTTGGTTGTAGTTTAGCGCAGCTGTCATAGAAATTTGACAAGCAGTACAAATGCTAACCATGTGTCATTTTTTCAGCCTGCTTTCCCCTCACTGGCATAATTAAAAACAAAAGATGTCACATGAAGCTGTGAAATCATTCTGTAATCTCTTGTAAGCAGTAGCTTCTCGAGTAGGAAAGAAAGCGAAATTTACTTTACACCTGCAGGGAATTTAAATGGTGTGCGTGCCATAAGTTATAATGGATTTTCGGAAATTTGATCATGAGTCAGCAGAAGACATTATTCACTTACAAATCTCCTGGCAGTGAGGATACAGTTCCCTATAAATGAGGAGGGACAGGCCAGAATCCTGGAGCCCAGGCCAGTGCTCACACTGCCAAACCATTTACTGTACTGTTGGGAAAATTTAATCAATATATAATCATAAATTGTAGCGTGTCTTATTTTAAGGCCTCCTGCGTCTTCTAATGTCTTTATGCTCTTCCTTTCCAAGAATCTTGCTGAATACTCTTGCCAGGAATACGCTTGCTCTGTAGTTCACTTTGTCCCTGGCTTTAACACCTGGTACGTGTACAAAACGTGTACTGGGTGATCAGGACGGCTCCGAGTACGTCTGTTCACACTTGGCATTTGCGTCTCCACACGCATCTCGAGTGACCTCTTGTGATCAGAACTCGCTTCCCTGCACTATATGCAAATAAACGAGTACATTTCCCTTTGCAAAGACCAAATGCGTTGTTGTGTTTAACCGGAGGGAGGAAGCCATGCGCGTTCTGTGGTTTTTAGCCAGCATTGTGTGCAGTTGTCTGGCAGTGAGAAACGTGCCAAATAAATTCATCGATAGCATATTAAATAGCTTAATATTTTGTGACCTATAAAACGTTGCCAAGACAATTGTACTTGTATTATGCAAAATATTATTCTGTATTATTACCTTCGCTGTTATGACAGTGTTGTGCAAGATCAAAAGCCGATAGCTCCCTGCATGCCCTGGACTTTGGCTCCACTCCAAAATATCAAAGCAGACATTGCTTGGCCAGGGTTGTGGGTGTGTTTTTATTTTTTATTTTTTTAAATTAATATTAGTGCTGTTGCAGAGGCCAGCAGTACGACACAAAAGCGTCAAGCTCTTAAATAAATGGAAGATGCGACAGCCAAAAGTGAGACGTGTTCAGTGTGGGAAATAAGGAATTTTAAGCAGACTGTCACAGGACAGACAAGTCTGAAATGTTTGGAAGTCCAAACTTCATCCTTTTCCGAATGATGGGCCAAAACCCCGAAACAGTGTGGTTAGGGGTGAAGCTGAAGGGCTTTAGATGCCTGGAGATGGCTTCTCAGCTATATCCAGGCACGTTTTTGTGATCTTCAAAGGCCAGATTACACTAGACATAGAATATAATTTTCAAGAAAATGTCAGATTCAAGAAAAACATGCTTAAAATTATGCCCAAGAAAACAGTAGCGCACACAGATCAGTTCCATGTCTAGAAAAATTGTGTGGTGGTGGGGGGGAAGCAAGGATGTTCCAGTTGGTTAGAACTTACTGGTAGATTAGATTAGATAGAACTTTATTGATCCCTTTGGGCGGGTTCCCTCAGGGAAATTAAGATTCCAGCAGCATCATTACAGGATAAACAGAGAATAGAAAGTGGAGAAAAAACTTCTAGATAAATTAAGTATTTACATGTACAAATATAAAAAGAATAAGATATGGGGAAGGGGGGGAGGGGCCAGGAGGAGAGATATTGCACTTTATATTGCACATTATCTTGCATATTGTCCAGTATTGCTGATTGTCAGGCTAGGCTACTGCTCCTTCCCGTCCTCTGTCCTCCTGTTACCCCTCCTCCCCCCCAGAGAGGAGTTGTACAGTCTGATGACGTGAGGGACAAAGGAGTTTTTAAGTCCGTTCATCCTGCACTTGGGAAGGAGCATTGTGTCACTGAACAGGCTCCTCTGGTTGCTGATGACGGTGTGCAGAGGGTGACTGGCATCGTCCATGATGTTCAATAGTTTGTTCATAGCCCTCTTCTCTGCCACCGTCACCAGAGAGTCCAGCTTCATGCCGACCACAGAGCCGGCCGGCCTGATCAGTTTGTCCAGTCTGGATGTGTCCTCCTTGGATGTGCTGCCCCCCCAGCACACCACGGTGTAAAACAGGACACTGGTGACCATGGACTGATGGAACATCCACAGGAGTTTCCTGCAGATGTTAAAGGACCGCAGCCTCCTAAGGAAGTATAGCCTGCTCTGTCCCTTCCTGTAGAAGTGTTTGGTGTTGCAAGTCCAGTCCAGCTTGCTGTCCAGCCACATCCCAAGGTACTTGTAGGAATCCACAGCCTCCACCTCGACTCCCTCGATCAGAACTGGTCGTGACCTTGGTCTGGACCTCCCAAAGTCAATGATCAGCTCCTTGGTCTTCGAGGTGTTGAGCTGCAGATGGTTCCTGTTGCACCACACAGTAAAGTCCCTCACCAGGCTCCTATTATACTCCTCTCTGTCGTCACTGATACACCCAACGATGGCTGGGTCATCGGCGAACTTCTGAATGTGATACAACTTCTGAATGTGGTACTAATATATAGGTACCATAATACTCATCAAACATTGTCCACAATGGCATTTTTAATACTATGTTTATAATAAGACTATAAGAAATTTAGTAATTAACAATACAACTATTCTTACATAGGAGTTAAAATTTTGAGTGTGAGATTCCAAGTAACTTTGGAACAAAATGACACTTTTTTTTTTTTTTTTATAAATGGCTCAAAACTAGACATGGTAATATGTGGCCTTCAGACTGAAGTCTGCTGGACTAGAACTTGGAAAATATAAAGAAAATAAAAACTCTAAAATCTACATCCTCCAAAGCATATGACTATGGTTGTCGTTCTTATTATAATTTTAAAAAATGCACATAATAGCATAACCACTGATTGGCAGTTTGGCACTTAACATAATGCTGTACTGCAAAGTTTCATGTAAACTGAACTCTTAATCAACCAACTGGATCAATCAGATACTGTCAGCCCTAAAACACAAGTTCAACTGCATCATGCAATAAACAGTGAATGCTGAGTGTATTATTTATTATTATTGTCTTATTTAGTGTGCTACTTGAGGAGAGGGAGGTGCCTGTAAATTTTGGCGGGGCTGGGACCTTCGGTGGCAGAGTTGTGAATTTTTAAATCCCGGCGCACACGCAAGCAGCTGGAGCCAGGGCTTGAGCCTTCTGCGATCCACACACTCGCCTGACTTTGGATTGGGCCGAGCCTGGGCTGGTTCCAAAAGAACTCTGAGAGGGATGTACCTGTAAATTTTGGCAGGGCTAGGACCATCGGTGGCAGAGTTATGAATTTTTAAATTCGGGCCTGCGGGGGCCCCTGTTTCACAGGCCATGTTACGACATAATGTATTCACAAAGTGTAACATTTGGAAGAAAATTGGAAGTAGATTAGACCCATATCTTTACAGCTTTTTTTTTTTTTTTCACGGGCCATCCAGTTTGATGATTTTGAATTGCAGATGGACACGTTCAAATAATTTTTTATTGGCCATCTGGCCCGATGCTTTTGAAATACAGACGGGCCAATGCGAAAATTACCGGTAAAGGTCCGCCGGTCTAGCCTGATTTCCCACATTGTGCATTATAATGTAGGTGACTGTCTTTTATTTAATTAACAATAGCAAGGTTTTTTTTTTTTTTTAAATATAAAGTTTCCTTGTTGTAGCCTGTATGTTCAGTTTGCGAAGAGTTGCAGAATGTTTATTCGTTCTGATTACTTTTAATGAAATGGTGTGTTGGGTCATAGTATTGTTTTATTGCTGTTTAAATGTAGACTATTATATGGCGATATAAAATACAGTACCAGTCAAAGGTTTGGACACTCCGAATCATTCATAGGACTTTCTGTATTTTGACTGTTTTCTACATTGTCGAACAATACTGAAGACATCAAAACTATGAAATAATATGGAGAACGTGTATGGAATTATGTGGAAAACAGAGTGTTTTAGGCTACGTTCACACTGCAGGCTGAAGTGACTCAAATCCGATCTTTTCGCCCATATGTGACCTGTATCCGATCTTTTATTGACAATATGAACGACACAGATCCGATTTTTTTCAAATCCGACCCAGGCCGTTTGGATATGTGGTCCTAATTCCGATTCCTGTCCGCTCTTTTCATATGCAACTTCAGTCTGAACCGCCAGGTCGCATTCATCCGACTTACACGTCATCAACAAGCCACAAACATCACTATTCTGCGCTGAAGTAGGCGGCGGGTCTCTCAAAAAAAGTTACAACAACATGGCGCAGATAGAGGGTGGGACTCGTCCCACCCAGATTTAAATTCACCTCGTTCGGTCCCCCCCACTTATAGGGAGGAAAAAACGTCTATGCTGTCTTTCTTTGCATAAGGCAAACCTCACGGAAAAATCAAAAGACTAATTACCATTCGGTTTATTGAGGTGCACAGCAGTGTATACATAGTTGCAACAACTCACATAAAAGAAACCAAAGACTGATATTCGGTTGGTTGAGCTGCGCAGACTGCACAGGTTGCGAGCTCGAGCTTGGTTGCTATGGTAACCCACAAGAAGTTTGACAGGCATATCGGGGTTGGGGTTGGTTTGCTGGCAGCTTTGTCCCCCCCAGTTTTTTGTCCCCCCCAGTTCAAAAAACGTATCTGCGCCCCTGCGCATGACATCAATGCGAGGGACGCTTCGAGCTGTGAAGGTTCTGAATCTTCTCAATGGAGGGACGCAGAGGTTAGGGAGCTGATTTCCATTTGGGGGGATGCAGCTATTCAAGCTAGATTGGATGGGTCATACTGCAACCGGGCGGTTTTACTTCCGTAAACACTGGCCATGCTCACTGCGTGTGATGTCGTCGTATCCTGCAATGCGCATGCGGAGCACTTTTAGGTCGCTTTTCGTTCATACTGAGGATCACATACAAGTCGCGTATATTTGTTAATGTGAACGACCTCACAAAAAAATCGGATTTCACAAAAAAATCGGAATTGAGCATTAAGCCTTGCAGTGTGAACGTAGTGAAAATGTTCATTTTTGATTCGTCAAAGTAGCCAGCATTTACCTTGATGATGCTTTGCACACTGGCATTATCTTAACCAACTTCATGAGGTGGGGTGGCACGGTGGTGTAGTGGTTAGCACTGTCGCCTCACAGCAAGAAGGTCCGGGTTCGAGCCCCGTGGCCGGCGAAGGCCTTTCTGTGTGGAGTTTGCATGTTCTCCCCGTGTCCGCGTGGGTTTCCTCCGGGTGCTCCGGTTTCCCCCACAGTCCAAAGACATGCAGGTTAGGTTAACTGGTGACTCTAAATTGACCGTAGGTGTGAATGTGAGTGTGAATGGTTGTCTGTGTCTATGTGTCAGCCCTGTGATGACCTGGCGACTTGTCCAGGGTGTACCCCGCCTTTCGCCCGTAGTCAGCTGGGATAGGCTCCAGCTTGCCTGCGACCCTGTAGAACAGGATAAAGCGGCTAGAGATGAGATGAGCTTCATGAGGTCAAAAAGTTTTGCCCACACCAGGATCTGGTCTTCCCAGGCAGTCTCCTGTCCCAGTACTACCCAGCTCTTTGAGATGCCTGGGTATGGTGTCGATCTTCATTTCGTTAGCCCTCGGTCTCTCACCTATTATATAGCTAGGGTTACAGTGGGGTGAGTCATCTGGTAACTGTGACAGTTTGACTCCCTACTCGCATCTGTATTACAGTGTGCCTTGCCAGATGGCAGTTGGTACCATTTTTATGATGGTCTTTGGTATGGTATGACCAAACCTTGAGTAGAACTTGCAATCTCCTGGTCAAGAAGTGAACATGCTAACCGCTAGGCCAGCTCGCAGTTAGCTTCATGAGAGAGTCACCTGGAATGTTTTTCAATTAACAGGTGTGCCTTATCAAAAGTTAATTAGTGGAATTTCTTGCCTTCTTAAATGTGTTTCAGACTAGAGGTCTGCGCGGGACAGAATTTTCAGTCACGCTCCCACCCGCTCCCGCGTTGTGCAGTCCCGCTCCCGCAAAGAATTATTTTCAGTCCCGCTCCCGCCCGCGCCTGCCATATTTTGTCCCGCTCCTGCCCGCAAATCCCGCATGATGCAGACATTCACGTTATTTCTCACGAAAGTTCTTGTCATTGGCTTGGGGAATTAAACATACTGAGCTTAGCTGAGCTCTCCACTGACCGATCCTTCACCTAGCACACGTAGCGAGGGTGCGCATTGCCAGGCGGCATGCGCAGCTGAGGCTTTACAGAGATACCCAACACGCCTACCAAAATCTACAGTGGATATTAAGAATATTGTACATTGCACATAGCTTATGTCACTCCTCACATTTACATTCTAGGAAATACAAGTAGGCCTATAAGAAATTAATATAATTTAAAGACACAGCGTGATGTTGCCCCGCCCCCTGCTTTGAGTGGATTTGAGCATAAATATCTACAGCTCACAACACTTATCACAACAAGCAAAGGGCAGCTGATTTCCCTCTGCGTCATACACGAGTGAGAACGACTTCCAAATGTCTGATTTCAGGACTCTTGACTTTTTAACGGTAAATGTACCTCTTTTTAAAGCAGCACTTACTTCTGAAGCACTGTGAGCTTCACTAGAGGAGCTCTGCTCTTCTGCCATGATCGGAGATCTCAAACACGGAAGAGCGGAAAGGAATCGGAAACGTACGCAAGATTAGACCACATCCGCAAATTTAGGCATCTTAAAATGTTTTTATTAATGCCAAATAAAATATCCAGCACAAATTATATATGATAGACATCAATTAATAATTTATAAATGTTATTTTAAACACGTTTTTAGTTAGCGGGACTGCAGCTTATCACCTCTCCTGCCCCCGCCCGCATTGTGCACTCCCCCTCGCGCCCGCAATGAGCTTTCAAAATTTGTCCTGCGCCGCACTGCTTTGCGTCGGGTCCTGCGGGACTCCCGCGGGAGTGCAGGGCTCTATTTCAGACCATCAAATAGTAAATAATAAAACTACGTAAATAGCCCTATTCCATAACTGTAGTAATCCATATGTCAAACGCTCACCTAAGTAAAGAGAAACAGTCCGTTAATTTGATAGTGTGTTTTAATTAATTAAAAATGAAGAAAATAATATTGAATTAGGTGTGTCCAAACTTGGTACTGTATGTCCGGTAATCATTCGATTATGGCTAAAATTCTGGAATATTAAAATAGAGTATAGAAAAGTCTATTGTAAACCATGGTGCCTAGACTGCTGGAAATAAAGCATTTAAATAGAGCAGTTAAAGCATTTAGCTTTTCGTTGCCCATTGTCGCACTTTATTATGATGCCATTGTGATGGAAACAAGTATGTACTTGAGCTTACGCCATTGGCATGGTGGTGTAAGTGGTTAGCACAGTCGCCTCACAGCAAGAAGGTTGTAGGTTCAAGCCCAGTAGCCAACGGGGGGGGGGCCTTTCCGTGTGGAGTTTGCATGTTCTCCCCATGTTTGCGTGGGTTTCCTCCGGGTGCTCCGGTTTCCCCCACAGTCCAAAGACATGGGGTTAATATGGGACGGCCTTGGGCTGAGGTGCCCTTGAGCGAGGCACCTAACTCCCAACTGCTCCCCGGGTGCTGTTAGCATGGCTGCCCACTGCTCTGGGTATGTGTGCGCGCTCATTGCTCACGTGTGCTCGTGTGTGTTCACTGCTTCAGATGGGTTAAATACAGAGAGGAAATTTCACAAGCGTATGATGATTAAAGGGCTGATGACACGTTTTTGACATCGTTGGCGATGTTTTATAACATAAAAAGTAATTCCCGATGATCCATATATTAATTCACGAAGGCGCCTATTTTACAAGTTATGATAAACGCGGCTATTTGGGCAAATTTGACGGGGCTGCAGCACCCAGGAGACGAATGAGGAGGAGGAGCTATATGACGTCAGCGAAAGAACCTTCCTCCTAACTTACCAGTTTGTTGTTGATGCGACAGGTGTTCAGTTTGTCATTATTAGTATTTTTATTATACATTATTATATATATATATATATATATATATATATATATATATATATATAATATAATATATATATATATATATATATATATAGTGTTATGCCTTCACGTTGTGTTGCCGGCTTTTGCTCCAAAACCCACAAGGATGGGGTAAGTTTATTCAAGTTTCCCAGAGATCCCGAGCTGCATGCGAAGTGGGTGAAGCAAGTCAGGCGCACTCGTGACAAGTGGGAGCCCTCACCAACATCCGTCCTGTGCTCTGAACACTTCGATTTGGATTGTTTTGACACCCTTCCCAGCTTAAAAGAATCTCTTGGGTGTTCAGTTCAGCACAAACATGTGCTGCTACCATCAGCAGTGCCTACAGTATTCCGGAGGGGGTCTACTAGTAGCTATGCCGGATCCAGCAGTCGCCTGGGACAAGGCGACTCCTCCAAAGACAGTCCTTCTGTCAGAACATGTGTTGAGAAACGACATAAGATAAAGGTACGTAGAGCTATAGAGTGCTCCGACATGATGCTAAAAATAGTAACCATGCGGTCTGCGCGGCCATCTTGGAAGTCACTCGCTCCAGAGCGCTCATAGAGTACACATCATAGAGTACACATTCATGATAATCATAAATGTAATCATAAAGTTGGCGTGATATCAGTCATGTATTTGCTTGTGAAAGCTTGCGGCTTTCATGTAACTGCCGCCTAGCAACGAGAGGCAAAGGGTAAAGAGGGTAGGCTATCATAGATTCTATTCGGAAGAGATCAGCACATGATTGCTTAAAAATTAGGTATTTTAACAATTTGCATCTGTTTTGTGATTATCGTGACACTTGTGTGTTCTATAGAACTGTATGTCTTATCAGCACATCGAGGATCTTCCAGACTTCCACCGGAAGCTTTAGCAAGTACTCGTAGCAACACTACACTTTACCCTTTGCCATGCGTTGTTAGGGAACGGTAGCAAGTACCCCGATGACTGACTTCAAGAATATGTAGAAAAAATTTAGAAATTATACTTTCCAAAAGTCATTTGAGCTTAGTGTATTGCATTTCCATTTATATTGTAGGTTCTTGCTGATGTTTTTGCGGAGTATGACGCAGCTGCTGAATCAGAAGCTGCAGAGTTTGTATGTACTAGTTGTGAACATTCACATTATTATCAATCTCATTTATTTAAAATCAGATAAAATCATGCCATCATGATCACTGTTTAAAGTACCAGTATTTGGTGGTTCTTTTGTTCAGAGGAAGAGCAAACACTAGAGAGTTCACCGGCGTTTTCATGCGCCATTTCCATTGAGTAGAACAGCCAGTGAACCGCAGCGTGTTCTTCCGCTGATGTCACAGCATGGCCGCGAGCCACGGACCCAGTTTTCTTGCGCTGTGCAATTAAAAGTTGGATATTCGCGTAACAACTTCTTTTCACGTAATTATAACAGAAATCTAACATGTTTGCCATGTTGTATAGTTTATTTAAGAAATTGCATAGAGTCATGTTCGTGTCATCAGCACTTTAAAGTCGTTGTTCTTACACAGCAGACGTCAGTTGAGGAAGCAGTCCTTCAGTGTGGCCCAGAATGCTAAAAGAATGTGGTGGTATGCGGCCCAGACCACCTCAGAACGTGGACTGACCTGATCGGATCCCAGTGTGCATTTGGGACACATTTGACCTCCTCCACACCCATACTTGTACGGTGTCTCTGTGCACAAAGTCTATGTAGACGTGGTTTGAAAAGGTTGATGTGGAGCAGCTCGAGTGTCCTGTACAGAGCCCTGACCTCAACCCTGCTGAACACCTTTGAGATGAACTGGAACACTGAATGAGTGCAGCACGAGTACCTGACTTCAAAATGTGAACGATGTGTGTTTCAGGCTTTCGTCTAAACGGGGGAACAGGGGCACTGCACCCTCTTACTCTCGGCGTGCGCCCCCTTACCGACTCCGTGAAAACATCCCAGCAACACTACGTGACAATGTGTCTGATCATCAAATACGTTATAATTGCTCCAAAAATATTCCAATCATACTAGATACACCGCCAGACTGTGCAAAACAATCCGAATTGGCGTTTTCCAGACTGAGGCGCCATGTTGTTTAGTTGTTTACTTGTCGCGGCTGCTCTCGCGAGATTTGACATGGGTTACATACAAGGTCAGCTGACTTGTAGAGCGAGATTTCTCGAGACTGAATGACCTTTCACCCACCGGCGTGGGAGCTTTTGACAGAAGTAGTTCACGAGTTGTTTTTGTTGACACTTGGGCATTTAAAGATGTCATCCCACGGCACGAAACGGAAGAAAGCCAAAGACTGTCCGGGGCAGAAGAAGATTACTTCTTTCTTTTTCAATGTTGACAGACAATTTGCTACAATTTCCCTCTCAGATAGCCTCAGAATCAGCGCTCAAAACTAACGGTGTCCCGACGTCCCGGGGACCATAAAAAAATGTCATCGGGACACAAAATTATCATATCTGGGACAATCCCGGGACAATGGAAAAAAATAGATCTAGAAAAAAAGTTCTACATTAATATTATTTACAAAGCCGTAACACATACGTAGACATTCACCTAATTTGTCAATTTTAATTTTAAAACGTCAACAGCGAAAAATACATAGTAGCTACACTTTCGATGCACCTGCATCCGTAGGCTACAGAGCAGCGCATTCTGTTCTAGAATCTTCGGCCGGAGTCCGCATTATATGGACTTGGAATGGAATTGCTACCGCACACGCTGCGCCGACTCTTGCCAGAACAAAAATGCTGAAGTGGTTGAAGCAGACCGACCGCGGGGAAGAAACTGAAAGCCCAGACATAACGTCTCCGGGACCTTCAGGATCCAAAGTGTCATCGCCTGGTCTGCAGGCAACGCTAGCAACTGAATGAACTTAATGAGCACTGTTAGACACGTTATAAAATACAACAGCAATGATGTGGATGATATTGACGGAAGATACCGTTCAACAGAATAAGTGAGTTTTCTTGGTGTCTTTCTAGTTCAGAAAGTTTAGTCAGTCAGCAGCACAACTAGGCTCGGACCTGCCACTATGCTGATGTTGCTAACATTTGCACCGCAGCGAAAGTTCATAAAATGGATAACGGAAAGTCATAAAAATGGATAACGGAAAGTTCATAAAAATGGATAACGGTAATGGTGAAAATTATAAGTTGGCCTTATAAGTGCCAACAGATATTCAAGGTATAAGTAGATGAAATGAACATAAAAGGGGTCTTATTTTCAACTAAAGTGTACTGCAGATGTAGGGAGTTGAAACATTTTCTGAATGAGCTAGTTGGCCCCTTTAAATAAACGGGTATCTATTCATACAGTGAGATCGCCAAAGTTTAATAAACTGAAAATGCAATAACTAATTTTGAAATAGATGATGTATAGAACATGTGTCGCTTGTGACTTATTGTAAAAATGATATAAAGGGTTCAAAATCGCATAGTTACAAATATAATAGTAACTTCATATGATAATATTAACCACTGATTATTTCAGAGAGGAAAAAAATGGGGACACTATTGCTTCCATTCGGGACAATACAACACAGAATTCGGGACCACTGGGGGACACAAAGAAAAAAAGTTCATTTCGAGCCCTGCTCAGAATGTCCCATTGGAGCATTTTTCAAAGGCTTTGCACGGCGGGGGGGACAACCGGCACCATCTCTCTCCCCCCCCCCACTTCGCTCCCTCGCCATGGTGAGCGCCCTCATACTAAATTTTTCTTGAAAAAAACCCTGTGTTTATTCTCATAGTACGTACTTTGTCTTCACACTGACTCTATTTAGGTCAGCATCGACCTGTGAACTCACAAGCCACAAGTAAATGGGCAGGAGGATGGTCTCCTTGGTCAGTGGCGGAGGCAAAATGTAGGAACTGGTAGTTAAGCTTTTGCTTCTGGTTTTTATGCTGAAATGGTCGCGCTGCCTGCTCGGATTTTCTTGTTAACAATATTGGCACTTCTGCTTCTCTATAAGGCTGTTACAAAGACGCGTTTTAAAATACATCGCGTCTTCAAATCACGCTGCTCAAACGATTTGACAGGACCCCTCATTTTGTTTGTGTGTATCTGCTTAATGAGCAGATGTAAAGCTGCATGTGTCCCATTATGCGTGTGAAATGCAGATTTGTTACTGTAGTCATGCATTATTCATGGCAGCACAGGGAAACGTTTCCTGCAAATCCACTTCACGAGAGCTTCTTAGCTCTTCTACTTGATATGAGCCTCCACATCTCCTCCTTTTTATGAAGAATACACACAAGTGGAGTGAAGAACTGCACGCCTTTCTTCCCCTCCACCTGAGTGGCAGTCATCCTGAGCTGTATATTCAGCCTGTCATTGTGCGTCTTGAGCATCGTCTGATAGAGGCTGAGCAAGCATGCTCGTCTCCCGGGCTGCTTTCTTGAGTGACGGCCCTGCTTCAGGCCAGTGGGCTTTTTCTTTTCCAGTCTGACACATGGAATCCTATCTCCAAATCCCTGCCACTCTCATACTGCCCTCAACTGAAATACAGCTGCTGTTAAAGAGAGGGAGGGAGAGATGTGACCAAATTAAATGTGTTGAAAGAGTATCTCTCATTGTGTGCTGCAGAGCAGCCACGTCTCTCCTCCTTGTTTGAATACTGACCATGTTTAACACATTCTTCGCGTTTGGTTGAAATATATAATTGATTACGGTTCAGCTTATGTCAATGTTTAATATGCAGCTTGTGTGGCAATGGAAAGTGTGTGTGTGTGTGTGTGTAATGTAGCAGAGCGTCAACAAATTCTCTGCGTCTCCGAGACTTCTCAGCAGGAAGCAGAGTGCTGTGAGTGGCGCTGCTTTAGAGAAAATCATAACAGCGTGGCATGTTTGACCCACTCCTCGCGCTCCACTGGAGATGTGCACATCCAGCTCCTCCTCAGCAGCAGTGCGGGCAAACCATGAGGCCTCCCCCATCCACGTAAAGAGCTCCAGCACCTGGCTCAGATGAAAGGGTTGCAGCTCTGAGAAGTGGACTGGCTTTGGATGCATGACAGGCACAAGAGAAAATGTAGCAGTTTTATCATATGAGCTTTAAGCCTGGTCTGTAATGGCTTTGAGAAAATTATGTCCTGAAATCTGGGACATACCCCATGTCTGAAATCACTTGCTTGTTCAGTACTCCCTATATAGGGAGTTACTATATAGAGGACTATATAGTGAGCTCATTGGTAAAATGAAAAAACACTTTCGGACACTAGTCCGTCGCGCTGGTATTTACGTCATTACTGTCGCATAATTAAAACGTGCCAGATCAGTCGGCTGGTGGGTTTTCAAAATAATAAATGTATGTATTTTTGTGATAAATCCATATTATACCAAGCGTATTTCCCACATTAATCAATACAAAGTACCTGCATCTTTCAGTTATTTTTTTAAATCAAGGCTGAGTACTTTCGTCTTTGCCGCTGCCTTTTATTAAATCAGATTTGAGACTTTTAATTTGATTTCTTTCAGTGCGACCACAGTGCATGATGAGATGTATTGCTTTGGTTAGTGACCATCGGTTGTACACTATTTTGTGATGCATTGTGAGAGACTTTGCACTATATAGGGTGTAAATAATCCTCACTAAGATTTTGGGCAGCACTACAAAATGGTGTCCACACTCTGTAGTGCCCTATATAGTGAGTAGGGAGCGATTTTGGACACGGGACAGGATGACTGCTTTGGCTTTTTTATTTATTTTTTTGCAGACTGTGCACCAAACAAGGGAAGACTCATGGATGGCTATGATTTATGTGATCCATAGCCAGGCCTTATTTACATGGCTCGGGCACCTCTACAGCTTTTTTTTTTTTTTTTTTTAATAACGATAAGAGAAATAACTTTTAATGGATCATTCTTTATTTCTTTTTTTTTTTTTAAAGATATTTTTTTGGGCTTTTTGCACCTTTATTGGATAGGACAGTGTAGAGACAGGAAATGAGCGGGAGAGAGAGAGACGGGAAGGGATCGGGAAATGACCTCGGGCCGGAATCGAACCCGGGTCGCCCGCATTCATGGTATGGCGCCTTAACCACCTGAGCCACGACGCCCCCCGGATCATTCTTTATTTCAACACCACCACCACCACCCCTCCAAAAAAAATCAGATCATACATACAATCACCGATCAGCAGCAGCACAATGCAAAAAAAAAAAAAAAAAAGAAATACAGATTCAAGTCAAGCGCTGTAGTTCATATTCACATCAGAATGAAGAAAAAGTGTGATCTCTAAAGCCTAGGTCACAACCGGATGTACGATTTTTTTTTTTTTTTTGGCCGTGCGATTTTTGGCGTTTCCCAAATCGCTGCTTTTTTTTTTTTTTTTCATGGAGAAAGACGCACGTTGGCCTAAGTTTGTCTTGCAACCTGAAAAAAACGTAAGCGCCCGTAGAGTTTGTTTGACATGACAGAACCTCTGCGGCCAGTCTACGGCTCAAAAATCAGCACGTCACACGCGCGCCCTCCGTGTGTTTCTTGTGTCTTTTGCACGTAGACCGGCCGTAGAAGCACGTACGGCCGGTTGTGACCAAGGCTTAACTTGGATCATGACATGGATGTTTGTCAGATGGGCTGGTTTGAGTATTTCAGAAACTGCTCATCTCCTGGGGTTTTCATACACAACACTGTCTGGAGTTTACACAGAGTAGTGCGATAAACTTTAGGTGAGCGACAGTTCCGTGTGTGGAAATGCCTTGTTGATGAGAGATGTCAGAGGAAAATGGCCGGATTGGTTCAAGCTGTCAAGAAGGCTAGAGTAGCTCGTATAATCACTACTTACACTCGCGGTGAGCAGAGAAGCGTCTCAGCATGCACAAAACATTCCACCTTGAGGTGGATGGGCTATAACAGCACACCACCACATTTGGGTTTCATTCCAGTTAGTGAAGAACAGGATTCTGAGGTAATTGAAGATTAAAATCACTTGGGCTTTTTTGCAGTTTTCAAGCACGAGTGTGTTTATTCTTCATCCTCTTCACTCCTTGTGGAGCCTCAGGCGAGGCACAGATTTTTCCAGCTTGGTCTGTCCATGGCAGCACTTTCTGCTTCTTTCCAACTCCACCACCCCATTCCGTTTATATTTAACAATGTATATTTATAATTTGGTCATTTTCAATATGTCCCAGATTACCAAACACGGTTTGGTATATGGACTTGATCCCCTCCTAGGTTTAGCACACACGAGCTGCTATGATACCAGACTTGTAAATTCTTATTGAGAAGTTTTCAACTCCCATTCACATATCTGGCAATGATTCATTTAAAAACACCTTTATAAATGTCATTTATCAAATGGCTAGGCTACAAGATCAAGCTTTTTTTTGATTACATAGCATCACGTAATGTAATTTAGAATTCCACAGGTTATTTCAGCCATCTAAAATATTTAACTCATTAAAATTCAAATGTGTAAATGGAGGAAAAGAAGTTTCTGGAAAATTTAGAAAGATAATTTAATTTGTCTCCATTATCAGTTGATGCAGTACATATTCAGAGTTTACTGCATTGTGAACTTCACTATAATTGAGATCCTGGTTACAGTTCTGGGAATTTTTTTTATATATAAGCTGGGAGGTCCATATTGTGAAATACCGTGACAGAGGTCTTGAAAATACTGACCGAGCCTTCTGTGCCGAGGTCATGGTATTTCACGATATGGACCAACCTTAAGCTGGTAAATAATTTATTTTTTTTTCCTTTACCAAATTCTAACAGAAAATGAGAGCACCCGAAAGGGAAACCATACTTAGAACAAACCTGCTACAAGCTCGTCAAAAACCTGTGTGACAAGCAACGTCAGCTTGGAATTTTCCAAAAATAAAAATCGCTTTCGCTGTGAACACTGTCATTATTGCTGTCCATGCTGTAAAATTAATGCTATTATACTGAGAAATGCGAAAATAAATATTGACAAAAAATTGCTACTATGCTTGTTGTGAACAAGCGAATCTCCAAAGATCCGTAACCAGGGTCCTTATCGTAGGATTCCAGACTGCTCGCGAGCCAATCAGAGCGCACGATTTGATGGACACCAGACTGTGGGGGAAAAAAAGAAAAGTAGTTCTGGGTGAATGTGTGTTTGTCTGCTCAAACAAAGAATAGAGATGTTGCAGTTTTTAGTGTCACTTAATCTGAGAAAGATGGCGCATATGGCAGTTTAAAAAAAAAAAAATGTTTTTTTTAAATTGTCTGACCTTGAAGATTCCATAAGAAACAACTCACTTATGTTGACTTGATGGAACATGTTCCGCCAACTAACCAGTGTTGGAGGAACATGACTTGATAAAGTTGCTAAACTAAAATCTTAATGGCTACTTTATTTAAAAAGTAATCATGCTGCTACCTTGCTACTGGGGAATGCAGTTGATAGCTTTTCGACTTGTCATGTGTCCCCCCCCCCCCCCCCCCCCCCCACACACACACACACTGACCAATCGCTGCTGATGATGATGACAAACTGCCTTGCCCTGACTATCTAAAGGCTTCAGAACAGAGCATAAATCCAACCTTTACTGTGTGTGTGTGCAGCATTGTATCACACACTGCCAAGGTCTCATGCACACTCGCCCACTCTTTATCCCTCAGGCAGCAATCATGTCATACAGCTCCACAGAGACTGACACACACACATCAAAAGGAGAAACCGCCACTTTGAGCTTCCTGTTTTACTCCTCACACTCGTTTAACAAACACACAATTCAGACGTTGTTGCTCTTTGTGGTTAGCTGCTTACTTGTCTCAGGCAGTTTTCTTGTTCTTTGCTTGATCACAGTTCTGAGGAACGTACACAAACGGAGAAATTGGTAAGTACATGTGCTGCCTCCAGCATCCAGATGGATTAGCATTAATGTGTGTGTAAAGCAGCAGGCCTGTGGGAGACGGTATTTACTGTGCTGTGCAGCATGGGGAAGGGGGCAAAACCTCGATGAATATTTTAGGTAATCCTCCATCCCATGGGCTCTGCTCTGCTGCACCTCAGCAGCCTGTAGCTTTTCTCTCCTCCTGTGCCTGGTTCATGCAGGGCCTGTTGCAACAGCCGGAGCTGCCTGGATCGCTTTCCTGTCCCGCCTGAAGCTCGCGCAGGAAGACTGTCACATGCATCCACTGTTTTACATCAGTCTGTCGTGCCTGCTTTCTTTGCCTGCCTGTCTCCCTTTCTCATCCCAGACACTGATTATATGCTAAAATGGGCTTCTCCGGTGTTGCAGCCTCGGGCCATGATTTGAACAGGACTAAGACGACGGAGACTTTGTTTCGGTGGCATTAGCTAAGGGCACCACCCAAGCTAATGAGCGTCTGTCAGGAGAGTGCAAGCCAGTGTTGGCTTTGAAGGGTCAAATGTCGCTTGGACAGATATTCCTTGGAGGCTAAGAAGCCAGGTGCAGTCTTTCCTCTTTCTTGGGCTGATGCATTTGCTCATTATCTCGCGTGCTCTCTCGCTCCAGCCCAGAACACTGTCTGCCTGAACCAGGAGGCTAAATTAAAGTGTGCTGCAGTAATGAAAACTCACAGACACACTGTGTGGGTCTCATCTGTTGTGGTGGTAGAGCCATGCTGTGTGTGTGTGTGTTGCTGCTTCCACTCATCTGAGATATATTGCTGTCTGTGTGTTTGGCCACAGGCACTGTGGCATGGCAGGGCACATTTTTCAGCACCTGAATGGCCTTGTCGCAGTCGCAAACAGATGTGCTCCGGAACCTTCCTCTCCTATTAATCTCGGTCTCCGTCATTCCCTTACATGCATCTCTTTACTCCTCCAGCTTGCGTCGTGTGTATGTGTAAAGAGCATAAATGAATGTGAAGAAAGTTTCATACCGAAATGTAGTGCTTTTGTTTGTTTAGCATTATGCATTCAGAGGTGTGTGTGTGTAAAAGAGAGCAAGCAAGACTGACATGTTTGTATAGGTTTGTTTGCTTCATGAACTTTAAACTGGGGGGGTTAATTGACCTGACTGGTGGTATACACTCCAAATGCCTGTTTTAACTGAACTGTCTGTACTTTTTCTACTCCTCTGTGATATCTGCATGAATGTCGTGATGACATTAAACAGATGTTCATCAGTTGCCCTAGTTCATTGTTGAATGATGACCTGAAATTATGGTGTGTCTTACCATGACGTACAACCGCTCATATCTCACATGCCGTTAAATATTTTCTAAAGCCTTCTCACACCTAAACTACTCATTTATTTATTTTAAACATGGGGGGACCTTTGAAAAGGATCACCTTCTTTTCCGTGAACACCTGCACACTGAACAACTGGACCATGCTGCAATGATGTTTGGGTTTTTTTTACACACACAGTGAAGGATTCAGTGAAAATATCATCAACCAGTAAAGTATAAACTTTTATCCATGTGACTGACAGCATGTGCCGTTATCAGACAAGATTGTTCCTGAGGAGTTCTTGTATCTGAAGACAAACTTGAGCACACAGCAGCTTCAAAAGAGCAGACCTCAAAGAAACTGTTCATCAGTGCTGATAAATTGTGCTTCATGGGAACAGTCTGTGCACTTTTATGGATCAGTTTTTTTTTTTCTTCAGCAAGTTCAGCATTTATGATGCCAGGAACAGTTTGAGCGTTATGATATTTAGGTACCGGTATAGTCATATTGTTATTTCCTTCTCTTTTAACAATGTTGTAGTTAATGCAGCTTGTGGATGCTGCTTATGTTGTGTTTTTTTTTTTTTTTTTTTTTAAATTAAATGTTTGAACTTTTTCAGATGAAGGGAAAAGTGCCCATCAGGTTGACTCTGAAGAATATTTTGAACAGACGTAGCCACACAGCACTTGTGGCAAAAACATTTTGTATGAGCAACACCAGGTGGCTGCATTCTGGCAAATAAGGAGTCGTGATATAGTAACTTCTGAAGTGTGCCATTTACATTTGATTTGCTCATTGGAAGTGTTCAGATTTGTTCGCATGAACAGATTAAACCCAACTGAAAAGTGCACCGTGTTATATCGCTCTACAATGCATAAAAAATTCTCTCGGCTTTTTTTCACTTGCCTTGTGCATACGCTATAATTTTCATCTTCAGTATAGACCTGTGATTCTAATTTCACCTCATTCATTTTAGGGTTCGGAATAAGATTTTATTATTAATGCAGTATTTTTTTTTCTTCTTCTTTCCTAATTATGTACCTTTCTTACCTGGTCCCCTCTTACATGACTGGTATCTTTCTTTTTGTATACATACAGCTCCTGGACCTCAGTGATGAATACGTACTTTTATTTGATGTCGCATTTGGGAATGAGTGCTAGTTGTGTGTCGTGTGTGTGTGTGTGTGTGTGTGTGTAAAGCCCCTTTCGCATATGAAACCTGTTATTGTATGAGGTAAAAACAGCACGTAATAGATCTTCCATAACGAAAAAGTAAAGCCTATCATGTATTCCTACCTGACTGTATTTAACAGAATGCTCTGGAGTGTGAACCATGCAAGACCACAATATATGGAGTAGTTTCATTGCAGTATCACTACATCTACGTCACTGCTGGTTACAACACGTAAATCTGATGGTTCCGATTGCCACTGGAGCTGTGGCAAAAGATTACCTACCGTAAATGTTACTTGGTTGCCAGGGGTTGGATTAACGCATCAGTTTTAAAGCATATATCAGAGATGCCTACTAGTACGGATTGGCCGTATTTTGTACGGAAAAGTTACGTAAATACGATGTTACGGCAAACAGTGTTATTCTGTACGAAATTATTATAAAGTCTTAAATTCCAGTGAGTTGTTTTTAAATGTCCATGCGACTTTTTCAATCCATGCGCGATTCACGGCTATTTATTTTTACGACAACCGCACATGCTGTGTGTGACATGCGCAGATACCGCACATGCTGTGTGTGATATGCGCAGATACCGCACATGCTGTGTGTGACATGCACAGACATAGACACATAAACATAGACGCCGCCTTCCGTGTAGAATCATATGTCATCCTCGCCGCCATATTGGATGTGGCAAAGCGGAGAATAAAGATGCCTCATTCATGTGCTGCGTTTAACTGTACCAAAAGGTTTACCGTCCAAACGAGATCACATGGGATTACCTTTCACAGGTGAGACTGGAAAAATACTTTTCATTGTATTTGGTCATTATAACGTAATTTTACGAACAGATTTTCCTGATTTTGTGGCTAATATGAAGTCTCGCGCATAATAGCCGCTCGGTGAAACCTGTCTCCAAACAACGAATATAAGAGAATTTATTTCATAGCCCACCCAACCAATTTCACCACCAGCTGTCAGATGGTGATGGCACACTCAAAAAGAGAAGAGATTGGAAGCATGTCAGACTGTGAAGCAATCACATGGAGCAATCCCATTGTATGGTTTAATTGATTTTTTTTTCCCATATAGCACTGTATATTGCAAAAATTGTTTTTGGAGACATTTTTTAGCCTATCTGCACGGCATTTAATGAAAGTGATGCGGAGACGGCACGGGACGGCTTCAGCAGCGTAAGCACAGCACATTATTCTACACGATCCCCGCTGAGCTCCAAAACATGCCTTGATGTGTAGATATCGTTAGTAGCCTACGATAGTAGCAGCGGAATAAAAAAAAAAGTTTCCGATAGCTTGATTCCGATATAGGCCTGCTGCATGTTGAGGAAATTTAGGTCACACCTCCCACGGAATATTGACGGGTATTTCGCACACTATTTATAACCATCATATTAAAAGTTATGTGTTGTTTTGATGCCTGTTTGTTTCCCAAATATATAAGTGTGTCTCTTAATGGGTGAATAAAAGGCATCGAGTTAAATATTATTGTAGAAAGGGGCTTTATGAAGTTCAGTCCATTTACTTGCATTGGTTTACGGGGAAGATTTGCCACATCCAATATGGCGGACACTCTGACGTATCCCAGCAACGAGGCCACCAGCTCAATGCGGCGTCTGTTTGTCTATGTGCGCAGATACTGCATGTGCTGTGTGACATTGTGCAGATACCGCACATGCTGTGTGTGACATGCGCAGATACCGCACGTGCTGTGACATTGTGCAGATACCGCACATGCTGTGTGTGACATTGTGCAGATACCGCACGTGCTGTGTGACATTGTGCAGATACCGCACATGCTGTGTGTGACATGCGCAGATACCGCACATTTGTTCGCGCTATTTTCACTCGACATCACACACGCATGGTGCTGCTTCTCAATCGTGGAAATAAAACGCTCAGTATCGGGACAAGTGAAGCACAGGTCTCAGGTGTTCCTCCCACGATATACGGTAGAATGGCCGTGCATTACACCCAGTCAAAAGGGCAATGGATACGCGCACTGCAAACTGTGTAGAACTGACATTAACATCACTCGTGGTGGTCGCGATGACTGCAGGCGGCATGTCAACTCCAAAAAACATATGGAGTATGCTGAAATGGCGAGTCAGGCGGAAAGTAAATCTGGGGGTATCCAGCAGTTTTTTACGAAATCTGTGGATGAAAAGACACGGAACCGTGACACGTGCTGAAGCGGTGATGGTTGACCTATACTTGGAGTTGAACTTGCCAATTAGTGCCATGAAATGTGAGTTAAACTTGTTCAATTTCTTTTTACATGTCTGATTTTTATTCACTGAAATATCAAACACTGGCTGTACTTCTTTAATTCAAAGTCTTTTCAGTGTTGCAAGTACAAATGTACATGTAGTATGATCAAAAACAGAATTTTATGATTAGTGCTGTTGGGATTGTGGCAAAAAATAGATCATTCCACTGTTTTAAATACAATTACAAATGTCATTTTATTCAATGTCTCATCTGAAGCATTATGCTGAAGTATTTATATATTGGGACATTAAGATAACAATGTCGGACTCTCTTTGGCATGAAATAAGACATTTTTTTAAATTTTATTAGAATCCGTTAACAGGTAGAACATTTTGCCAGGCAATATAATATAATACTTTTGAGGAGTTACATTCAATACCAGTGATTGGTAGTCAACCGTAATGTCTGCAAACAGGGAACACTATTGTATTTAGAAAAATGTGATATATTGTATGCTCTAGAAATTTGTTGAGTGGAAATTCAATTGAGATGGCTGCTCGTGTTTTGTTTATTCAATTCACACAAAACAGTACTTTTTAATAATTTAAATGTTAAACATATTGGTGTATATATACCTCTTTATAACAGAAATGTGCATAAATTAATGTTACTGAAAGTCATTCCAAAATACTGAAAAATGTTTTCAAGAATACTGAAATTCAAAATTTGGGGTAGGCATCTCTGATATATGCAGAGCCATGGCCTCACTTGGATTTATAAATGCCTTGAGACTTCAAGCATAGCACAGGAATAGTTTTAATCTAATATAGTAAAATCTTTGTGATTAAAATGATTCATATAGGTAGCGGTCTGGGTGAATGACCTGGACATCGGCAACGTCACCGCAGGAAGTCTATTGGTCTCATCGCCATTTCCGCTGTACTAAAACGCAGAGCTGACTGCAACTTCAATCCTCCATTTTGAGCTAATTTATCGCCATGCCACGTAGATACCTTGGTGGATTTACGTTGCATTTGAAGGTGGATTTACGTTGCATTTATAGCCCAAGAATGTTCAAACTGTAAAAAATTTGGACGCATTTTGCGAGAAGTTCACGGGCACATTGGGCACCTACCAAGTTGTCTCTCCTCCGGTCTGCACGTTTTACTGAAGACTCGTACAAGACCGCTGATCTATTGAGGAGTGTTGGCTATAAGCCCGTATTGAAAGAGGGTGCAGTACCAACAATTAAATATAACTACAAGAAAAGGAAAGTATTTTATTGATTTTAAAAAGGAAAGTGAGTTCAGTTGCACCAGTCCTCCTGGAGCGTGAGCCGAGGGTTGTTGGTAAAATGTGGGACAGAACGGGATGTGACGTATCACTCAGGCAGTGACCTCCCCTGCGGTTGTTCCTAAAACCGGTGAAGTCCCGTCCTGGGTTTTAGTAATTGCCTGAGCCGAGCAGTAATGGCGGAATACACAGTATGGAGAAAATGGAGAATGAGTGGACCAGCCGTCTGATTTCTGTGCTGGATATGCTTGCCTCAGCAGCAATATCTCACCCGTACATGGAAGAAACGAATGAACAGAGAACTGAACAAACAACTGAAAGTCAGATTGTTTCAAAACAAATTGGCCACAAGATCGGCCTTCAGGAAGCGAGAACACAGACGGGTAAGCTCCGACTCTCATTTGAATATAAAACGCTACGTTGTTTACCTGTATTTAGATTAATACATGTAACTTGTATTGTGTTCAAGTTACCAGTATAAGATGATTTAATTTGCTTCAGAATGTGATTGTCTCAGTTCATCTGATTATTTAATTAGCCTTTTACATTTTATCAGTGAAAATGCATGCATGTACATGTATGTTGCATAAGTTATAACACCCATCCTGTTTTAATGAGAGTCAACCCACAATCAATGAAGTCAAAATCAGTCTTAGATGAGCAAGTCAGTAACGGGATTTCTTACTTTCACCATAAAGTTGTATTGATATGACTTTGGTCTATAGCTGTCAAAGGCCTCGGCCTTAAAACCGGTTACCGCTGTGACGTCACGCACTCAGGGCTGGCTGGCTCAGCGGGGCAGCTCGAACGCCAACTTTGTGGGTGATTTTAACTCTCAAAAAAATATTTTTTTTTATTCCCATTTATGCAGCATACAAGAGTCAAGGATGGAGATACTATCCACTCAAATTTATTTAAAAATAAAGGTTCTGTGTATCTGCTTTAAGCATCTATTTTAACTTGAGTATTTTGCTCCCATTCCCACATGACACTATTACAGCATAATAGCAAAAAAAATGGGTTTTAGTGTGTGAGAGAAAAGGGTTGTCTGCACGTTATTGTCTAAAGCATCTAAGAGTCGTAACTGGTAGAAAATATTTGCATATATGCACTTTTTACAGCAGTTGTGCTCAATAGACATTTGTAAATGTGCCTTGTAAAGAAATTTATTTCACTTTGCTTTGTTTTACGTACTAGCCACGTAAGCAAATCATCTGACACTGTTCTGCAATGGTTTTATGTTCAAAGTGTAGCAGACAGGACAGTCACGGTTTCCCACCGGAGCTCACTAAAGAGACGAGTGTCTTGTGGCAAGTGCTGCAGCACTGGTGGACTGAACTATTAAAACATCTCTGATCCTCTGAGACCTTGTTTCAGCTTTTTCCTCCACACTTCCTTTCTACAGAGGATTGGGAAGTACTGATCATAGGCACCGTGTCTGTGCGGCTGACTAAATTTGAGATTTGGTGCTCTTTTCAAGTTAATCAATGAAGCCAGAAGTTACACGGTACTGAATGAATAGAGCTCTTATCTGCTGGATTGAAGCATCCACTAGGCAGCACAGCCCTCCCTCACTTCCTGCACTGCTATCGTTTCTGCGCGTCCCTGCAAGGACACACAGCTAAAGGCATTTTCAGTCCATATCTCCTGACTGATCCTTTTATTTTTCTTTCTCTGCAAATTAAATTTATGTCACACATTTGAGCTAGGCAGTACCCACGTCTCTGAATATTCGTGTGGTTGTGTGGGGGGATATTTAGCCTTTTCTGTCCAAATGTCCCCATAATCATGCTCGTGCCAGACAGTTTTAACCTTATGGGTACATGCTGCTAGCATACTAGCTACCAGAGGTGGACAGGAATGAAGTACATATACACTACGTTCACACTGCAAGGCTTAATGCTCAATTCCGATTTTTTTGTGAAATCCGATTTTTTTGTGAGTTCGTTTACATTAACAAATATATGCGACTTGTATGTGATCCTCAGTATGAACGAAAAGCGACCTAAAAGTGTTCCGCATGCGCATTGCAGGATACGACGACGTCACACGCAGTGAGCATGGCCAGTGTTTACGGAAGTAACCTAAAGTTTCCTGTGTATGACAGTAGCCAGCATGGAGTACCTGGCGATGATGCAGTTGTTGTTGCGACGGAGCCAGAACATGCACAATAGCCTGATGTTGAGGAGGAGGTTGAGAAGGAAGAGGGCAAGGGTTTTGGCTCAGGCGTTCTGCGGGGTAGTGACTGCAACCTCCGTTCAAAGGAACATCAAAGCCATGTTGTTGTAACTTTTTTTGAGAGACCCGCCGCCTACTTCAGCGCAGAATAGTGACGTTTGTGGCTTGTTGATGACGTGTAAGTCGGATGAATGCGACCTGGCGGTTCAGACTGAAGTCGCACATGAAAAGATCGGATAGGAATCGGAATCAGGACCACATATCCAAACGGCCTGGGTCGGATTTGAAAAAATCGGATCTGTGTCGTTCATATTGTCAATAAAAGATCGGATACAGGTCACATATGGGCGAAAAAATCGGCTTTGAGTCACTTCAGCCTGCAGTGTGAACGTAGTGTTACTTGAGTATCTGTACTTAAGTACACTTTTTGAGTATCTGTACTTGACTTGAGGTTTTTTTTTTTGGGGGGAAACTTATGACTTTGCCCTTCAAATGGAGTGAAGTTAAATACTGTACTTTTTACTCCACTACATTTCTATCAAGGTCCTCGTTGCTCGTTACTATGAAGCAGCTTTGAAAGTGGATTATTTTTTTCCCTTTTCTTTTCTAAAATGCGATTTGATTTTTTTTTTTTTTTCCCCCCAGATGACACGGAGACAGCCTATCAGTAATCACTAGGGTGAGGTCACATCCATAGACTGTATAAAATCAAGTTCAGTGATTTCTCGGCAGCATTATTTGAACACTGAGTTGATGGCAGAATGTAAGGAGGCGGTTTTTCTGGAGAATGAATGCGCCAATGGCCCGTGAACCCATGTTTCAGTTTTCTGAAAGGGTTAAAGATGCATTTCATTTTAAACGTTTGCTTCGTTTGTTGAAAACGAACCACATCACGGCCTACAAAAACTCACTGTCCAGCCTGTGGAAGTGTATCGAGATATATAAATCTTTTATTCCTAGAGAAAGGTTGCAATGAATTTGTCTGTGCTTTTAGAGGTAGTGGTAACATTGCAAACGTAGCTATGCAGACTGGTTAGTCAAATGACTTTCTATGGATTTGGCCGCCAGGTTGCCATCACCTTGTCCACGGCTAACATTAACACGTAGCTAGTTAACGTGGACACTTAGTTATCATGTAAAAACTGAGTTATGCTAACATGAATAACGTTAACTTCTCTGAAGTCCTTTCAGAAATATGTGTTAGCATAATCTTGCCAAATAAACAATGCAGAAATCTTTCTTTTCTAGTAGCGTTCGCGACCAATATGATTTTGAGTTTGAAAAGCATTTGCTAGCATGTCAGGTGGAGCGTCACTGACTAGCTAGCTTAATGTTAAGCCACCATGATGCACAGCACGTGTTCATTTTGTGAATTCACATTTCTGTCTTTGGTAACGGCGTTAAGGTTTTGTAAGCGTTGTGTCAATAATATAACAATGCGTTGACAGAAAATGTACTTTTAATACTCAAGTATTTTTAAGAGCAAGTACTTCAGTGCTTTAACTTAAGTAAAAATTTGACTGGACAACTTTCACTTGTATCAGAGGAACATTTGACCAGTGGGATCTGTACTTTGACTTAAGTAATGAAGTTGGGTACTTGATCCTGCTCTGCTAGCTACCATGCACATGTCACAAGAACAATAACTTGTATGTGTGGCTTGGGACTGTTAAAGAATCTATCGGTGTTCTGTCTGTTAGCTGGTGAGGTGTTCACCCACAGCTGTTACAAAATCTTAATTTAGTTGTGCTTTGGAAGGTGAAAAATGTGGCTGCAGGGTTGAAAGCAGTCAACTTAATGGAAAATTTTAGAAGGAACTTGATTTGAGTTAAGACAGCTGGGTCAGAGGTCAGCTATTGTTATGCCTTTGATGAATATTTCTGTCTTTTTCCAAAGTCGTTTGTGTTTTATCCTGATGTGACGCATCGTGTCGGGCCGTCAGAATGATGCAGGGTTCAGAGTCTTGTCCTTGTGTTCCATTATTTATCAGTTGTACTGGAAATTGATGGATCTTCTGTCCACCAGCAAACGTTGCAGTGTACGGCACACTGGTAGAGATGACGATACGATCTGAGCCCTCTGTATCATTGAAACCACAGGACAGACGCCTCACACGCTGTACTTCCAAGACTTGAGTGTTGCAGTCAGTTTATGGACTGTGGGTTGTACTGCGATGCCCTTGAGCAAGGGATTTATAAAGGCCATCAGTTTGATGTCATGCTGTTAATCCTTAAACCTTATATTTATCCACAGTAGGGCTGACCATGGACCACTTCTTGCTGTTTTCCAAAGCTGCTGTGTTCAAGTGTGGAAAGCAGGAGATGGGTCTTATTGCAACAACGCTGGAAAAGCCTCAGGTTATAAGTAACTTGTTCAGTTGCATAATGATTAGATGAACCGTTGAACCTAGAATTAGTTTCCCTCTTGTATTTCTGTCATGTTCTGGTTTTTGATGTGGAGCCCTAAGTTGCTGTATGTAGGCAGTAGTATATTCTATGTCTCTGAAACTGAAGCTCCTGAAAAGAAGTCCAAGAGATATACTGCCCGATTTTATAAAATGTTTTTTAAAACATTTTTTCAGAGGTGCCAACATCGACCGTTAAAGCAAGACGGCCTTCCGATTTCATAAAATCGGTGAAATTTAGTTCCTTCTGAAATTTGTTCGTTGTGATGTTTGTTTTTTCCTGTAAGATCTCACAGAATATCAGGTCATTCTGTGGCTGGGAAGTTATTTAATTTGAGTGGATTCCCGAGCAAGTTATGTGCATGAAATCGCTCGCTTCGCACAGTCAGGCAGACAGAGGAACTCCGTGTGCGCATGCACGAGTTCATACCTTTGACCGTGCACTGACGGTTACATCATTGTCGCTAAACGAACAGCTGATCACACCGAGGTGCTCGCTGACCGCCGATATTGATTAGTTTGGTCCTGTGGTTCCTTTCATTTGCAACATAACGTCTTTTCTTCTCGCTTTCCGTTACTGTAGTTTGTCTTTCACGTTTCATTCACACACTCGCGTCCTCCATTTATCTCTCCTGTTTCAGATTTGTATTCCACAATGCCTTGTGCGAACGGGGAAAGCCTACCATGTGATGCATGACAGAGTATCTTGAACTGGGTCATGGTGAAGCAGGCAAAAATAGCGGAGAGTTTAGGGCCATATGGCCCTCATTCTCATCTCATTATCTCTAGCCGCTTTATCCTTCTACAGGGTCGCAGGCGAGCTGGAGCCTATCCCAGCTGACTACGGGCGAAAGGCGGGGTACACCCTGGACAAGTCGCCAGGTCATCACAGGGCTGACACATAGACACAGATAATCATTCACACTCACATTCACACCTACGGTCAATTTAGAGTCACCAGTTAACCTAACCTGCATGTCTTTGGACTGTGGGGGAAACCGGAGCACCCGGAGGAAACCCACACGGACACGGGGAGAAGATGCAAACTCCACACAGAAAGGCCCTCGCCAGCCCCGGGGCTCGAACCCAGGACCTTCTTGCTGTGAGGCGACAGCGCTAACCACCGTGCCGCCCCCATATGGCCCTAAATTCATTAATTGTTCTATTTTAAAAAAAAAAAACTAATAAAATTTGAAGTGTGTGATTCGAATTCAGTAGCTTTCAGTCCACTAAACAAAAATAATTGGGTGTTGGGAAAATTCTTTTTATGACCTACAGTTGAAAAATCTGAAAGGCAGTCTACCTTTGTCATGGTATTTTTGATTTTTAGACCGGTTTGTTTGGCGATATGGAGGTATGGATAAAGCAATGGTCAGACCAATCACAAATTATGGCCCTTTTCCACTACCCTTTGTCAGCTCACTTCAGCTCACTTCAGCCCGACACGGCTCGCATTTCGACTATGTCAGAACAGCACGACTCAGCTCGCTTCAACCCTGCTCAGCACCCAAAACTCGCACGGTTTTGGAGTGGGGCTGAAGCGAGCCAAACCGAGCCGAGTGGGGCTAGGGGGCGTGAGGAGACACTCCCCTGTGCACTGATTGGTGAGGAGGAGTGTCCTCACACGCCCACACACGCCCTGCGAGCAGGGCTCGAAATTAACTTTTTTCCTTTGTGTCCCCCAGTGGTCCCGAATTCTGTGTTGTATTGTCCCGAATGGAAGCAATAGTGTCCCCATTTTTTTCCTCTCTGAAATAACCAGTGGTTAATATCATATGAAGTTACTATTATATTTGTAACTATGCGATTTTATGTGTCAGCCCTGTGATGACCTGGCGACTTGTCCAGGGTGTACTCCGCCTTTCGCCCGTAGTCAGCTGGGATAGGCTCCAGCTTGCCTGCGACCCTGTAGAAGGATAAAGCGGCTAGAGATAATGAGATGAGATCTAGCTCATTCAGAAAATGTTTCAACTCCCTACATCTGCAGTACACTTTAGTTGAAAATAAGACCCCTTTTATGTTCATTTCATCTACTTATACCTTGAACATCTGTTGGCACTTATAAGGCCAACTTATAATTTTCACCATTACCGTTATCCATTTTTATGAACTTTCCGTTATCCATTTTTATGAACTTTCCGTTATCCATTACCGTTATCCATTTTTATAAACTTTCCGTTATCCATTTTTATGAACTTTCCGTTATCCATTTTTATGAACTTTCCATTATCCATTACCGTTATCCATTTTTATAAACTTTCCGTTATCCATTTTTATGAACTTTCCGTTATCCATTTTATGAACTTTCGCTGCCGGGTGCAAATGTTAGCAACATCAGCATAGTGCCAGGTCCGAGCCTAGTTGTGCTGCTGACTGACTAAACTTTCTGAACTAGAAAGACACCAAGAAAACTCACTTATTCTGTTGAACGGTATCTTCCGTCAATATCATCCACATCATTCCTGTTGTATTTTATAACGTGTCTAACAGTGTTCATTAAGTTCATTCAGTTGCTAGCGTTGCCTGCAGACCAGGCGATGACACTTTGGATCCTGAAGGTCCCGGAGACGTTATGTCTGGGCTTTCAGTTTCTTCCCCGCGGTCGGTCCGCTTCAACCACTTCAGCATTTTTGTTCTGGCAAGAGTCGGCGCAGCGTGTGCGGCAGCAATTCCATTCCAAGTCCATATAATGCAGACATCGGCCGAAGATTCTAGAACAGAATGCGCCGCTCTGTAGCCTACGGATGCAGGTGCATCGAAAGTGTAGCTACTATGTATTTTTCGCTGTTAACGTTTTAAAATTAAAATTGACAAATTAGGTGAATGTCTACGTATGTGTTACGGCTTTGTAAATAATATTAATGTAGAACTTTTTTTTTCTAGATCTATTTTTTTTCCATTGTCCCGGGATTGTCCCAGATATGATAATTTTGTGTCCCGATGACATTTTTTATGGTCCCCGGGACATCGGGACACCGTTAGTTTCGAGCGCTGCCTGCGAGCGCGCTGGGATCTGTAAACACCGTAAACCCGGAAGAAGGAGAATTACGAATTACGAGAATTTCTGAAGCCTTATGCGCCTCGCCTCATCTATACGCTCTTGCCAGTATCTGTTGGCGTTGTCTGTGACAACAAGCCACAGCACCAAGACCAGCAACACTAACGACTCCATGTCCTCCATGTTTATTGTTTACTATCCGGGTCGTGAGGCTACCGCTTAAAAGGTCACTGATGTCACTGTTTGCGCTGCCTAACGACATCACGTGACGTCCACCCACTTTCGCTAACTCCACCCAATGTGTCCACCCACTTCCAGCCAGCACGGTTCAGCGCAGTTGTAGTCGAAATGCAACTCCAACAGCCCCACTCAGCTCGACTCAGCCCAACTCAGCACGGCACAGCTCAGCCCAACTCAGCCGCGTTGGTAGTGGAAAAGCGGCATTAGTTTCACTCAAGTGGAAAGAATGTGGGATGTAAAAGACGCTGATTTATTCTTCCGGCAGTTGCTTGCTTACTTGCTTTCCTTTTACTTTATTTAGGTGACCTGTGAATTCACGTGCTTTAGTTTTGTGAGCCATTTGAAAACAAGTGAGCAGGACTGTAGCTTGTTTGGTCAAAATAAACATGGAAGAGCGAGTAATTAGGCAGTAGTGATTTTTCTCTCTCCCCCCCACCCCACCCCACCCCCATGCTTTCTTTGTGAGTTATGTTTGAGGTCCCTGATAAACCCTCAGCTTTTGAGCGTGGAAAAAACAAGCTAATCTTGGCTGTTCTCCATTACAGTAAAATATTTAAACTGAAAACCTTTTTTGCCTTGTTACTTTCAAGGATTTATTGAGGCACATAAAATCTATTTGCAGATTTTAGCTTCCTGGCAACCATGGACGTGATGACTCGTGTTCTCTCTGGCAAGTAAAAAAACCATCCCTGTTCTTCCCAAAAGCAAAGAAGCCTCGTAAAATTTGTAATAAACTGGTATGATATGCCACAGGGCCTGGATTCTTCCTTTGTTTTACGTTTCAGTTTGCAAAAGAACCGTCATGCTGGAAAAAACAAAATGACTTAATACTGCCTCCGAGTAAGCCCAGGAGTTCTGTAAGGATTACATCCAAATAGATTATGACCATCAAACGGACAGATGAGTTGACTGTTCAGATTAGGTTTCTGAAAAGCCGCCGATTGTCCGTCCAGCTTTATACCGGAGTTTGAAATGAGCTAAAGTGATGGAGTATTTGTTGGGATTAGCAGATGAGATGAAAACAGTGCTGTGCTTTTAAAGGATTGACTGTCTGCTCTGTCTCCAGTGCCTCCACTCCTGTCTTTATACTGGGGATGATGAAATGCTGTTTGAGAAGCTGAGTACTTTGGGGATCTGATGGAATTGCAGGTCTTAGCTCTCCTTTATGATGCCGAGAGGAAACCCAAATGCCTGTCAAGTAGAACTCCTTCCTCAGTCTGCTCAAAGAATGGGATTAAATTGTGCTTTCGTTTTAAATCTTGCTGCCTTTTGGGTGTTTAACTGCTTCCACTATTCTGACTTGTTTTAACAAATGAGCCATAACTCTGAGTTTATTTTATGCTCGTTGCCAGTCCTGCTGTGACTGGCACTGCCATCAAGTGCAACCCCACCCCCTCAATCCCCGCCGTTCCTGTGCCAGGTCGGCCTACGTGGGCCAGGCTCAGATTGGAGCCAGCACTCTGCTAATAATGTGTCCCTGCAACCGCTACGTTTTAAGGGGAATTTTTCTGGTTACTTTTCCCAGCCTGCTAGTCTTTTCATGAGCTGGTGAGAAATGGTCTGGTGTAGCTGACAGGGCAGCCGCAGGCTTCAGGCCCTGCACAGGCCACAATAAATATAATAATTTTCTAATCTTTTCTTCTGTCATTGGACTTGCAGCTGTGCTACACTTTCTCCATCCCCTGATGTTTCCTGTCTGGTTGTGGTATCGGACTCGTTCATATAATGCCACAGTATCCGTCCTGTGGGGCTTGTGGCCAAACCAGACATAGCCTAGAATTCAGCAACAACAATCCATATATAATAAAAAGAAGAGCAAGAAGAAAAATACACCATAAATGCAAAGGGGCTATTGAATTAGTGAGCAGTAGTTGTGAGCAATGACTTGCCAAAAGACCCAATGTGTAGTTGGGAAAGCAAGCATTCACGTCATTTTAAAAAAGTTATGATTCACGCCTCCTTTGTGTCCGTTTGCTTCTAAGTCACAGAACGTTCACAAGAAAGGGACTTAACACCATCGTTTACCAAATCCAACCTCGCACGAGTTAATCTGAAGGTGGAAATTTACTGAGTCACACGTTCTCACATGAATCAGAACGCACTAATGAGTATCAGACAGTTTACAGTATGTGAAAAGTGCTTCAGAGACAAATTCAGACTTAAGTTGTTTATCTCCCACGATGGGATGCAGCTGCTTCACAACAGACAGGACTGAAAATAACATCCCTCGTTACTAACAGAAGAGTCACCCAACCTTAAATTACCCATGAACGAGTTTGTAGATACAACCCCGATTCCAAAAAAGTTGGGACAAAGTACAAATTGTAAATAAAAACGGAATGCAATGATGTGGAAGTTTCAAAATTCCATATTTATTCAGAATAGAACATAGATGACATATCAAATGTTTAAACTGAGAAAATGTATCATTTAAAGAGAAAAATTTGGTGATTTTTTAAATTTCATGACAACACATCTAAAAACGTTGGGACAAGGCCACGTTTACCACTGTGAGACATCCCCTTTTCTCTTTACAACAGTCTGTAAACGTCTGGGGACTGAGGGGACAAGTTGCTCAAGTTTAGGGATAGGAATGTTAACCCATTCTTGTCTAATGTAGGATTCTAGTTCAACTGTCTCAGGTCTTTTTTGTCGTATCTTCCGTTTTATGATGCGCCAAATGTTTTCTATGGGTGAAAGATCTGGACTGCCGGCTGGCCAGTTCAGTACCCGGACCCTTCTTCTATGCAGCCATGATGCTGTAATTGATGCAGTATGTGGTTTGGCATTGTCATGTTGGAAAATGCAAGATCTTCCCTGAAAGAGACGTCGTCTGGATGGGAGCATTTGTTGCTCTAGAACCTGGATATACCTTTCAGCATTGATGGTGTCTTTCCAGATGTGTAAGCTGCCCATGCCACATGCACTAATGCAACCCCATACCATCAGAGATGCAGGCTTCTGAACTGAGTGCTGATAACTCGGGTCGTCCTTCTCCTCTTTAGTCCAAATGACACGGCGTCCCTGATTTCCATAAAGAACTTCAAATTTTGATTCGTCTGACCACAGAACAGTTTTCCACTTTGCCACAGTCCATTTTAAATGATCCTTGGCCCAGTGAAGACGTCTGCGCTTCTGGATCATGTTTAGATACGGCTGCTTCTTTGAACTATCGAGTTTTAGCTGGCAACGGCGGATGGCACGGTGAATTGTGTTCACAGATAATGTTCTCTGGAAATATTCCTGAGCCCATTTTGTGATTTCCAATACAGAAGCATGCCTGTATGTGATGCAGTGCCGTCTAAGGGCCCGAAGATCACGGGCACCCAGTATGGTTTTCCAGCCTTGACCCTTACGCACAGAGATTCTTCCAGATTCTCTGAATCTTTTGATGATGATATCCACTGTAGATGATGATATGTTCAAACTCTTTGCAATTTTACACTGTCGAACTCCTTTCTGATATTGCTCCACTATTTGTCGGTGCAGAATTAGGGGGATTGGTGATCCTCTTCCCATCTTTACTTCTGAGAGCCGTTGCCACTCCAAGATGCTCTTTTTATACCCAGTCATGTTAATGACCTATTGCCAATTCACCTAATGAGTTGCAATTTGGTCCTCCAGCTGTTCCTTTTTTGTCCCTTTAACTTTTCCAGCCTCTTATTGCCCCTGTCCCAACTTTTTTGAGATGTGTTGCTGTCATGAAATTTCAAATGAGCCAATATTTGGCATGAGATTTCAAAATGTCTCACTTTCGACATTTGATATGTTGTCTATGTTCTATTGTGAATACAATATCAGTTTTTGAGATTTGTAAATTCTTGCATTCCGTTTTTATTTACAATTTGTACTTTGTCCCAACTTTTTTGGAATCGGGGTTGTAAAAGAGCAAGCAAAAATGTGCTCATGGGTGTGGTGCTATAATGCTAATAACAGTTATCCTATTGAGCCAGCATGATCGGTCAGGTGTTCATACAATGTTTATTCCTAGAGAGGTGTGTGTACTGCCAAGCAAATTCTTGTGTGTCTGAGTACGTTAACAAAATGTTGGTCAAGTTGCAAGCTCGACAGTGCACTCGTGAGCAACATGATACTGAGAGCTTATTGATCCCGAGCTTATCTGATTTATAGGCACCATTTCTACTCATTTATCCAATCAGCGTGGCACTCCAGTGGCGAAAAGATTTCAGGTTAGGCAATTAAGGCCCCCGTGGCTCAGCTGATGAACTCTTAACTCTGTAGAGGTCTAAATTCTGGTGAGAAAATATGCAGTCGAGAGAATAGAGAGGATGGCTATTTTAGTGTTGTGTAATTGCTGATAGCTTCAGTTTGTTTTGCCTCACTATCAATATTAGTATAAGCGCTGTAGGGTGGAAAAATGCCTCTCACTACGACTGAGACACTGCTTTTTGTGTGTGTGTGTGTGTGTGTGTGTGTGTGTGTGTGTATAAAAATACGGTGGTGCTTGAAAGTTTGTGAAATCTTCAGAATTTTCTATATTTCTGTATAAATATGAACTAAAACATCAGATTTTCACACAAGTCCTAAAAGTAGATAAAGAGAAACCAGTTAAACAAAAGAGACAAAAATATTATACTTGGTCATTTATTTATTGAGGAAAATGATCCAATACTACATATGAGTGGCAAAAGTATGTGAACCTCTAGGATTAGCAGTTGATTTGAAGCTGAAATTAGAGTCAGGTGTTTTCAATCAATGGGATGACAATCAGGTGTGAGTGGGCACCCTGTTTTATTTAAAGAACAGGGATCTATCAAAGTCTGATCTTCACAACACATGTTTGTGGAAGTGCATCATGGCACGAACAAAGGAGATTTCTGAGGACCTCAGAAAAAGCGTTGTTGATGCTCATCAGGCTGGAAAAGGTTACAAAACCATCTCTAAAGAGTTTAGACTCCACCAATCCACAGTCAGACAGATTGTGTACAAATGGAGGAAATTCAAGACCATTGTTACCCTCCCCAGGAGTGGTCGACCAACAAAGATCACTCCAAGAGCAAGGCGTGGAATAGTTGGCGAGGTCACAAAGGACCCCAGGGTAACTTCTAAGCAACTGAAGGTCTCTCTCACATTGGCTAATGTTCATGAGTCCACCATCAGGAGAACACTGAACAACAGTGGTGTGCATGGCAGGGCTGCAAGGAGAAAGCCACTGCTCTCCAAAAAGAACATTGCTGCTCGTCTGCAGTTTGCTAAAGATAACGTGGACAAGCCAGAAGGCTATTGGAAAAATGTTTTGTGGATGGACGAGACCAAAATAGAACTTTTTGGTTTAAATGAGAAGTGTTATGTTTGGAGAAAGGAAAACACTGCATTCCAGCATAAGAGCCTTATCCCATCTGTGAAACATGGTGGTGGTAGTATCATGGTTTGGGCCCGTTTCACTGAACCTGGGCCAGGACGGCTTGCCATCATTGATGGAACAATGAGTTCTGAATTATACCAGCGAATTCTAAAGGAAAATGTCAGGACATCTGTCCATGAACTGAATCTCAAGAGAAGGTGGGTCATGCAGTAAGACAATGACCTTAAGCACACAAGTCATTCTACCAAAGAATGGTTAAAGAAGAATAAAGTTAATGTTTTGGAATGGCCAAGTCAAAGTCCTGACCTTAATCCAATGGAAATGTTGTGGAAGGACCTGAAGCGAGCAGTTCATGTGAGGAAACCCACCAACATCCCAGAGTTGAAGCTGTTCTGTACGGAGGAATGGGCTAAAATTCCTCCAAGCCGGTGTGCAGCACTGATCAACAGTTACCGCAAACGTTTAGTTGCAGTTATTGCTGCACAAGGGGGTCACACCAGATACTGAAAGCAAAGGTTCACATACTTTTGCCACTCACAGATGTGCAATATTGGATCATTTTCCTCAACAAATAAATGACCAAGTATAATATTTTTGTCTCATTTGTTTAACTGGGTTCTCTTTATCTACTTTTAGGACTTGTGTGAAAATCTGATGATGTTTTAGGTCCTATTTATGCAGAAATATAGAAAATTCTAAAGGGTTCACAAACTTTCAAGCACCACTGTATATATATCACGTATGGTTTAAAAAAAATTTAAAAACCGGAAAAAGGTTTCCTTTTGCTTACTGAGGTAATTAGCTGCAGTAATGGTCATTGGAAGGTCCTCATGAGTATAGTAAAACAAAGCTGTGTGCGTGCATGCACGAGCTGATTTTAAGTAACTTTTGAAGCGTTCCTTTTAGCCTGATAAATTAAATGGCTGGCTTTTCAGTGTTGTGTAGCTATGATGGATTTCTAGAAGTTACACATGTGGGTGGTTTGCAGTGACATGATTCCCCTCTCTCTCTCTCTCTCTCTCTCTCTCTCTCTCTCTCTCTCATGCTTGTTTGATTGTTTGATGGTCTTCTCACACTTTTGTGTGTGCTCTGTTAGCCAACCCTCCCTTGTTTTTTCCTCAGAGGAAAAATCTACTGTCTCCCTGAGCTCCATTAAACTTTAAAACCTCATTCCACATCGACAAGTACAAAGGAGCCTCCCATGTGTCCTTTGTCATGTTTTCTGCCATCACTGACCCTCCTCCCCCATTTCTCCGTGCGTGTACCCCTGTCTCCTCTTCATGACCATGTCTGCTGTAGAATAAAACTACGAACAGTAAAGGAGCCCTAGGATACCAGATGCAAGCTGAGTATTGTGCAAGCTTGCTACAGAAGTGCATCGTTGCCCATGAGCTTCACTCCATCTACCCCTGTTTTTCAAATATGCTCTCACATTCTGTTTACACTACTGGGAAGTGTGGTGTTAACCAAATTCTGCTTGCAGTATGTGTGCGAGAACATGTGAGAGTTTTAACTACACTAGAATTCCATCACCAATCCCAGACTGATCACATTCTCACACTCGTGCTCCCCTCAGTCAGTTTCCACTCTCTTGAGCCTGCGTGTGCGTGACCTCAATATGTCTAATTGGGAAGAGAGGGGTGGTGTTAATTCTCAGTTGATAAACAGTTACCCACTTCAGCCCGCTGTGTTTGTCTCTAGGTCAGAGTCTAGGAGAGAAGTTGCATGTACACACACACACACACACACACACACACACACACACCTCTCCCAAATGAAGGAGGGAGCAAATATTGACTGCTTGGTGGCACAGCTACACAGAGTCATCAGTCAAAGCCTAACCTTGCTGTCCTTTCTGTCCTTGTTACAGAAACCTGCAATTATTGCACATTTTTACACAATTGGAGGAGAAACTGACGGATTCAGTCACTGACGACAGGAAGCCCCGTCCACATCAAGAAGTAAGCATCGCCGCCTTCTATCACTCCTTTGTTGTGTTTTTTTTTTTTTTTAATATACAGGTATGCGTCGACTTAAGACTGCGTTTGGTTACGACTGACCGGTCGTAAACCTATCTGGTCGTAAGTCGGCCTATGTTAAATGAACGTAAGTATATTGTGATTGTAATCATCTTAGTCTTATTTTATCAACATTTTCTTATTTCATTACCTTGGCTCATTATTTGGCTTAAGTCAAACACTGCATACTACACTGCGTACAGTACAATTTGTTTAATATGTGCAAAACAAAAAATATGAAAGACAGGTGTGAAAAATAGAAAACATTTTAGTTTGAAACATACCGTAGCAAAATACAAAACTTAATGACCGCTGGCATCACTGGTGCTTGGCTGTGGGTCATCTAAGTCATCAGCTGTTGCAGCGCCCGGGCTGCCGGGAAGATTTGCTCGTTTCATAAACATGGTAAGCCTCGTCTGAATTGTTTTTTCTTTTTCTCCTCATAAATTTCACAATATGGACGAAGTGCATCATGTACTATCTGTTCAATCCTTGCAAATCGTTCTGTGTTTCAAAACGTTCCATTGCTTCAAAACGTGCAAGGAGTTTATTCAGTTGAGATAAACCTTCTGGAAACTGTCCTACGTGGCAAGAGGCTGGATGCTAGGAGCTGGGGCGGAAACTGTCGTACGCTCAGCTAGCTCAACTGGGAAACACTCACCAGTCGTAACCAGACGGTTGTAAAGTCGATCGGTCGTAAGTTGCATAGGTCGTAAATCGATGACTACCTGTATATGGGTCTGTCTCAGAAACTGGGTACTGTGGGGGTACCCTACTAAATATACTCAGTCAATAAACTATACGGTTTTGAATGGTGATGCTGGTTTTAATTTGAAATAAAATGATGAAGGAAATAATACAGATAAAACTAAATCTTTGATGTGAATATTCAGAATTTGGCAAAAATTCTGCAAATTTGTGGAAAAATGGCGGCTTGATCTGGGACATGATAAATGGTTGACTACATCGCATTCCCTTAAAAAGGTTGTAGTCCACTGAAAAGTCTACAGTTATCACTAATTGTATTTTAACTTGCAACTTTATACACCTAAGGATTGGTGCGCTCACAGAATAATCATAACCGTAATAAAACATCATGCAAAATATTTGATCACCGCTGTAACTCCATTTTCCGCAGACCCAAAACCAATACGATCGTGTGTTTTGATCTAAACGGAAAGCCTCAGGGTCAAGGTCACTACCTCACCAAAAGTAGAGGCTCCAACTTGGGAAATTACAAAGAGAGAGATTCTCCCTCTCTGTGAGTAGCTTGGAGGGAGACAAGTTTGAGTGCCATAGGCGCGAAGGCGAGTTTTTATTTATTTTATATATATATATATATATATATATATATATATATATATATATATATATATATATATATATATTGAATGATTCACCACATTTCGTGTCAATTAAATCTTATTAATCGTCACAGATTGAGATAAATCCAGTGACTGCAGACCAAACTTTAATATGCCTAATGTCAATAATGACTGTTATAAATTGCCAGTGGTAGACCCTCTGATGATAACGTTCTTCTAATACTATTCTATTTCTAAGTTAGTAAAAGTTAGACAAAAAAGTCTGACAAGTTGGTTAGAATCTAATGTCTGGTCTGGTGATCCAACCTTGTCAGATATAGGGTCGTCTTGCTGCCGTCCAAAGTAGTCCGCCATTCGTCCCTGGCGACCATCGCGACAGGCGATCCGAACTTTATCTTGGTGATTTTTCTTCGTAGTTTGGCTTACGCCATTTCCACCAACAGAACTTCGTTTCATTATCTCATTCAAGAGAACATAAAGTTAAAGACGAGCAGGCGAGAAATGCAGATACAAAAAAACAAACAAAATGGTTGAGTGTCCCAGGTTTTCCTCATTCTCTCGCGCGTATCATTAATAGCGCCATCTGTATGCTTTATCGGTAACTGCTAAGACATTTGGTGGCTCAAGTGTGTACCCCGCGGCGTACCGAATTCCGCTCAATTTATATGCGCGCTTGATCTGCGCACGCATGCCTCCGGCATTCACTCCAATCCCCCCGTTACGCCAATCGGTGTACCGACCAGGGAATCGGCATATACCGTGGGGTACACACTTGAGTCCACCCATAGAATGTCAGACACGCGGAAAGTCAACTATTAATTTTCGTCAACATAAACGCATCAAGTTTATATATATATATATATATATATATATATATATATATATATATATATATATATAAAATTTTTTTTCTTAACTAGTCATGTGTAGTAAGGGTGGGCGGGAGATTTTTATGTTGTCAGCGGGAAGTCAGGAGGATTTTCTAAATGTTCCCTAAAGCGGGAGATCTCCCGCCCATGGCAGGAGAGTTGGAGCCTCTGCCAAACGTAGTAACTTAAAATCACTACGCCATATAAAAATTTAGTTATAAATCTGTGATTGTTTTTTAAAACGAAAGTTGGGTATAGAATGCTTCTTACAGAATATGTTACAATGGTAGCTGGTCTTGTATGAGTTTCTGAGCTATAAAATGAGTTGTGGTCTATTTTTTACCGTAGCGTGTTATTTGTGTGTGGGGAAGGACACACATTAACAATTTGCATGTGTAGAATGGAATTTTGCATTTACGGTCTTTGTTACGCGGGTGATCTGTTCAGACGTCATCACTGACAAGGTGAGTTTTGACAGTTTTTTGTTTTAGTCTTGCAGTATAAGGCAATAGAAAGCTTCTTTTTCATCTTGCTTTCATATTTCGTAGTGTTTGCGTATTTTTGGCCAATATTTTTCAACCATGGTCAAGTTAGATCAAACTTTTGATAGAATCTACAGCCAGTCAATTTGCCCCGCCCCCGCCTCGCGCTCCGTCCGGTGCGGTAGTGATGTCCCGTTGCTCGCGCGCTGCAGCAGAGACCCGCGCGACCTTCAGCCGGTACAGCCGCTATTCTTTTACCAGTGCTGTTATTCTCATCTTTCCGGTGGGTTTTTGATTTTTCCATTGTGTCTTATTTCGCCGTATCAAATACAACCCCTATTCCAAAAAAGTTGGGACAGAGTACAAATTGTAAATAAAAACGGAATGCAATAATTTACAAATCTCAAAAACTGATATTGTATTCACAATAGAACATAGACAACATATCAAATGTCGAAAGTGAGACATTTTGAAATTTCATGCCAAATATTGGCGCATTTGAAATTTCATGACAGCAACACATCTCAAAAAAGTTGGGACAGGGGCAATAAGAGGCTGGAAAAGTTAAAGGTACAAAAAAGGAACAGCTGGAGGACCAAATTGCAACTCATTAGGTGAATTGGCAATAGGTCATTAACATGACTGGGTATAAAAAGAGCATCTTGGAGTGGCAGCGGCTCTCAGAAGTAAAGATGGGAAGAGGATCACCAATCCCCCTAATTCTGCGCCGACAAATAGTGGAGCAATATCAGAAAGGAGTTCGACAGTGTAAAATTGCAGAGAGTTTGAACATATCATCATCTACAGTGCATAATATCATCAAAAGATTCAGAGAATCTGGAAGAATCTCTGTGCGTAAGGGTCAAGGCTGGAAAACCATGCTGGGTGCCCGTGATCTTCAGGCCCTTAGACGGCACTGCATCACATACAGGCATGCTTCTGTATTGGAAATCACAAAATGGGCTCAGGAATATTTCCAGAGAACATTATCTGTGAACACAATTCACCGTGCCATCCGCCGTTGCCAGCTAAAACTCTATAGTTCAAAGAAGAAGCCGTATCTAAACACGATCCAGAAGCGCAGACGTCTTCTCTGGGCCAAGGCTCATTTAAAATGGACTGTGGCAAAGTGGAAAACTGTTCTGTCACAGAACTTCTGTGGTCAGACGAATCAAAACTAGAGCAACTAGAATCCTACATTAGACAAGAATGGGTTAACATTCCTATCCCTAAACTTGAGCAACTTGTCTCCTCAGTCCCCAGACGTTTACAGACTGTTGTAAAGAGAAAAGGGGATGTCTCACAGTGGGAAACATGGCCTTGTCCCAACTTTTTTGAGATGTGTTGTTGTCATGAAATTTAAAATCACCTAATTTTTCTCTTTAAATGATACATTTTCTCAGTTTAAACATTTGATATGTCATCTACGTTCTATTCTGGATAAAATATGGAATTTTGAAACTTCCACATCATTGCATTCCATTTTTATTTACAATTTGTACTTTGTCCCAACTTTTTTGGAATCAGGGTTGTACCTAAAATGTATCCTATTATTCATATTTAAGTGACTAATCAGTTCAGTCATCATTGCTTGGGTTAAAAATGCCAAGTTATCAAAAAGAGGAAATTTATTCAATATTTTCACTCATCTGTGAAGGAGGGGCTTTAATTCATGATGTAGTTATTTTATATGCAAATCAATTTTACAAAAGCATTTGAATTGTAATAAAAAAAATTTCCACAGTGGAGGCCAGATAAAGCAAGGTACTATCTTTATTCTTATTAAACATGACAAAAGAAACATTGTTTGGTAAATGCAAAAAAAAAAAAGTAAAATTAGAAAATTTATTTTTTGACCATAATGTCCCAAATAAGAGACCAGTTTCTGAGACGGACCCGTATATAGTGTGTGTGTGTGTGTGTAACTAGCTTTTGTGTGTGTACTTTACCTTTTCCCTTCCTACCTTGTCTTGTCTCCTGTCTTGTTTCACTATGCGCTGCTAGACATTGTGTCCTCCGCGTCTCCATTCAGGGTCTGGCTGTACTGATGGCTCAGATGGATGATGAAGGCAATAAGCACGTCCCTTATCTTTCAGATCTGATATTTTATGCTTTCAATAACTCAGTGAATTATGTGTCAGTTGATCTTATCCGTCCGTAGCACTGTATATATCGCCAGGGTCTTGTGTAACTCTGCTTTGAGCTGAACCATGTACTTTGTGTCTTCTTCAAATGGCTGCCAGTTATTTTTTGTTTGTTTGTTAAATAAATACACTAACAGTTATTAGTCCAAGTATCCATCGCGTTATAAGTGAAATTGCATTGGAAAAGAAGTTTCAACGCCTCAATGAGAAAAGAACAAAGCCTTTTTACTCAAAAACCTATAATGGAAGATTAAAGACACCTGTTGGAGCGGTCAATAAACATTTATGTGGTGCCTTTTTATAGAAGGCTTTCATGAAATCGTTAGTGAAGAGCAAGGGTTCTTAACCTGGAGGTTGCATCTTGGTCCCTGGGGGGTCATAAATGTGGCACATGAAATTTTTGTTGGGTATATAGAAGTTCTACCTAATACCATCACCTGTAAGATAGGCTTGTGTTGATAAACAGGAAAAACATGATCAGCTGTTGTACCACAGTGAAGTATGCTGGCTGTCCAGGGTAAACATACTTGGACACAATTATAAGGGGGTGGGGGCTGTGATATAATTTTAACCCAAAATCAGGGTCACACTGAGTCACACCAAGTTTATTTGTATAGCGCTTTTAACAATAAATATTGTCGCAAAGCAGCTTTACAGAATTTGAACGACTTAAAACATGAGCTAATTTTATCCCTGATCTCTCCCCAATGAGCACGCCTGTGGTGATGGTAGCAAGGAAAAACTCCCTCAGACGACATGAGGAAGAAACCTCGAGAGGAACCAGACTCAAAAGGGAACCCATCCTCATTTGGGGGATGAGGATGCCCAAATCTGAGCAGAAGGATAATGCCGGGCTCAGATTAGACAATGTTTTTTGTTTGTTTATGCAGTGGTCACCATCAGATTAGTCTCGTATATTCTTAGTTGGGAGACTACAAGTTTGACCCTAGCCAATCATCGTTCACGTTGTCGAGAAGGAGAGTCGAGGAATGATCAGTCATAACTATCAAGGAACACAGTGAATGAATTGTCAAACGAGGCGAGAAAATACAAGAATTCTGTCCTGCTGGACTTGTCTGGGTGTCATAGTATGTCCCATACGCCACATCCTTGTTGTTTTGATTCACATTCCAAGGTCCACATCATTCCCAGTGTTCAAATTTGATGGCCAACATGAAATCATGTCAAAATCGGGTTGAATTTGTGGAGTAATTTGTTTCTGATCCTGGAAGCACTGGTGGAGTATAATTGTAAAATAAGCTTAAAGTGCATATTCTGGACCAATTTTGTTTTTGTTTTTTTTATATGAAAGCATGTCCCTTTACACACTCATCCAGAAGGGTTAATTTTGCACAAGGCCATCTGTCTACAGCAGAAAAAAATAAAATAACAAAACGTGTCTGGAAAAATCCCAAGGGAGTCTGAAGGCAGAATCGTGACGTCACCTGCGGAAGCGCCAGCAGGCTGTGCGAGCTTTGCACGGTTTCAGTGCACAGCCTGTGTAGACCAAGCGCTCCCATTTCTCTCTCATTGTCCGGTCTTTTGGGAAACGATGAGTACTAATCCCATCAAGATTGGTGTTGCTACACCCTCCTACGATACATCTGTTAACCATTTTAATAATTACGTGATAATGTTGAAGAAATTTGCAGAAAACCACCAGGTCGTTTTCTCATAAACAAACCAGCGCTGACGTAGGATTCAGAGGGAGGCGTCCCGCACGCGACGTCACAAAAATCAATGTTTCCCGGGAAATCCAAATGCCGAGTTTTTTCAGAGGCGGACCAATTCGCCTCAAATGGCTTGATTTCAACTGAATTTTTCTGGTATTGCGCAAGGTAAAAAAAAAAATTGCAGAGAATGCAGAATGTTACAGATATTTGACCAAAGTTTAATATAAAATAGAATTACATTGATCTTGCTCCTGAATTTACCCGTGATATGCACTTTATAATTCATTCTTTCAGAGATGGACCTACTTGTGATTCGTAGCTCAAAGCAATTAAGCCTCTGTTTCCACCTGATGGTGCATGGATACCACAAACATTTAGTGAAAGTATGAGTAACTTTACCATCACAGCTTTGGCAAGACTTGCTCTTTATTCCTGTCTCATCCTAAGACGTGTAATGTTGGTCTGTTGGTATGAATTTATATAATTGTACCTTTCAGACGCAAAACAGAATATCTTTTTTTTATTTTTTTTATTTCCTTCTAAGTACAGGTAAACATGTTGATTTATTCATGATTATTGAACCCCTCGAGTGGTGCAATGGGAAAATATTCATCCTATTATCATTTCAAATCCTGATAATGCCACAGTCATCTGTTAGCTGGGAGTGTTGGAGAGGAATTGGCCCTGCACACTCAATGGAAAGGAATTTATTATTCAATCCCCTGTCAATCAAGAGCTACAGTAAGCAGTTCTTGGTGTCTTTGAGCTCGTGTGCGGAAGAGGACAGATGGCGCTTTTCCTCTGCGTGTGCTCAGCTGCACTGACGCAGCATAAGCAGCCGAAAGATGCAGCTGGCTGGCTTTGTGTGCTTTGGAGGAAGCATGTGGTTAGCTTTCACCCTCCCTGGCTGGTAGCAGTCATGTGATGGAGAAGAGCTTTTGAGTTTGCAAAAATTGTGCAATTAAAGGTGCAGGGCACGGATAGAATCAGCAAACGATGATTTGATTGGCTGTGATAGAAACTGCCTTGATTTCCTGTTAATTTGTCTGGTTGGGAGTTGTTGGCCAGATTGCCGTTTTTCAAGCTACTTGGATCGATGTACACCGTGGGTGGCACAGTGGTGTCATGATTAGCACTGTGTTAGTGCTAATCATGACATGATTAGTTCTCCCCGTGTCCTCCAGGTACTCCGGTTTCCCCCACATTTCAAAGACGTGCGATTAGGTTAACATGGGTGGCCATGGGCTGAACTGCCCTTAAGCAAGGTACTTGACCCCTAATTGCCCCCTGGGCGCTGTAGCATGGTGGCCCACTGCTCTGGGCGTGTGTGTGTTCACTGCTTCAGATGGGTTAAATGCAGAGCGGAATTTCACTGTGTTAGCTATACATGTTGTTCTCTTCTACAATCTGATAATTTGTCAGTGCCAAAACATTTCACTTCACCCAAGTGCCTGATCTGTTTCTTGATGCCTCTTTGTGACTGACCTCTTATGTCTCCTGAAAAAGTCAGTAACACAGTACTGACAGTACACCTGTAGGCTCCAAAAATCAAGTTAATCTCAATCATGTGCCATGTGAATGCAGGGTTGTGTGTCAGATAATCACTTGGTTGAGCTGGAAGTACACTATATGGCCAAAGGTTTGTAGACACCTGACCATTATCCCCCAGTCTGTCGTTGAACATTAATTTGGACTTGGTTCCCCTCCCAATGCTGCTGGAGCAGCCTCCACTCTTCGGGGAAGGTGCTCCACGAGGTTTTGTAATACAGCTTTGAGGATTTGCGTCCCTTCAGCCATAAGAACGTTCCTGAGGGAAGCATCTAATGTAGGCTGAGGAGGTCTGAGGTGCAGTCCGAGTTCCAGTTCATCTCCAAGGTGTTCAGTGGAGTTGAAGTCCGTGCTCTGTGCAGGCCATTCAGGTTCTTTCACACCAAGTTGGCTAACCATAATCTTCATGGACCTTCCTTTGTACCCAGGAGCATTGTCATGCTGGAACAGGTTTGGGCCTCTTCTCTCCAGTGCAATTCTTATTGCTACAGCATACAAAAATATTCTAGACAGTTGTGTGCTTCCCATTAGGGTTGCTGTTGTATAACATGCCATGAAAATTTATGGTTTTCATACCATGTGCTTATTACCAGGATTTGGGGGGGGGAACTAAATGCAGCCAAATGGAGAATTTCACCTGTGCATGTGCATCTCCTTTCCTCCTTGACTGCCTTTCAGACTCAGCAGCTGTTACCACATCTCTCTCTCTCGCATGCACGCGAGAAAGGGAAATTGTGGAGAAAAGTGAGACTGGTATCACCAATCTCCATCCCCCCAAAAATAAATTAAAATCCACAGCATGGAATTGTGTTGTATATTGCAAAAACAAGCATGGGGTTGTTCTCAAGGACTGATATCTAGTTTGCAGAAAAAAAACTGTTCACACAAAGTGGCCAAAGCACGAAACGCATCAAGCATGAAAGCCCGTCTAAGGGAGTACCATCCCTCCATGCAGATAAAAGTATGTGTCCCATTTATAACTTTAAACCCTACTGAAAAAAGTTTGAACGTTTAAGCATCAACTGTAAAATGCGCACTCTGTTTTTCTGCATCCTGGCTACATCTGCATTGTCTGTCCATTTGGGAACCTCTGACTTGAAGACAGACACACATTGACCCCATAAAAACGCAGTTTCCCAGCTCAGGGGGCTGATTTTGTGTGTGTGTTAGTTAAAGGTACAGACAGGATCAGTCTGGCTGCGATGTTGCATACCTACAGTAAATTGGTAACAATTTTGATCATCGTTTAGAGTGCTTGTGATGGCATCTCTCAGTATTTTCCGAATTTTTAATTTTTGTTCATTTGAGATACTGTATATCGAGCTTTTTGTTTATTTCCAAAAGGGAGACTTTTTACACGCATTTCCTTTAAAAAATTGTTTCAAGTTTCACCGTTAATAAAGCGTTTGTTCCACTAAAAGGAAAAAACCTGTCATTTCTTTAAGGATCATTGTCATAAGAATTGTGATCATTGTAATAATAGGAATGCCATGATGAGAACTGTGAAATGCCATGAAACAATATTTTTACCTCTGCCAAGGAGGTTATGTTTTCGGTAGCGTGCGTGCGTTTGTTTGTTGGTTGGTTTGTCTGTTAGCAACATTACAGAAAAAGTTATGAACGGATTGCTCTGAAATTTTTTCCAGAGGTGTGACTGGGCACAAGCAACAATCCATTAAATTTTGGCGGTGATCCGGATCACTTTCTGGATCCCGGATTTTTTTTAAAGGATTCTTGGCGGAGGTCTGTGCTCTGAGTGCTTTTCTAGTCTGAGACTGTTGTCAGACTGTGAAAATCTCATTCCATTGCAACCCTCCTTCCAACTTTGTGGCAACAGTTTGAGGAACCACATAAGGGTGTGATGATCACACCCATCCATGAACTCTTGCCCATTTAGTGTGGATCAAGCAGCTTTTGTGTTGGGATGAGACCCAAACCACGCTCTCTCTAAACTGTTTTTACATTTCAAAAGCAATGACCTCTTGGATGGAACTATGGAAAATTTTGGGAGGAAAAATGGATGATGGTAGATCATTCTCAGTATGACTGTGACATTGAAATGGTTGTAGCATCTTGGTGGATGTTGAACTGGTCCAAGTATATCAGGTGCATGAAGTTTTGCTTAAAGCATATACGCAGAACCATGGCCTCACTTTCGTTTATAAATGCCTTGAGACCTCAAGAATGGCACAGGAATAGTTTTAAGCGTTAACAATAAATCTAATATAGTAATTTTTACGATTAAAATGATTCATATAGGTAGCGGTCTGAGTGAATGACCTTGACGTCCGTAACGTCACAGCAGGAAGTCTGTCGGTCTCATTGCCATTTCCGCTATACTAAAACACAGCTGACTGCAACTTCGATCCTCCATTTTGAGCTAATTTATCGCTATGCCACGTAGATGTGTTGCTGGCAGGTGCAGCAACATGGCAGAAGGTGGATTTACATTGCACTTATAGCCCAAGAATGTTCAAACTGCAAAGATTTGGACGCATTTTGCAAGAAGTTCATGGACACATTGGGCGCCTACGAAGTGGTCTCTCCTCTGCTCTGCACATTTTACTGAAGACTTGTACGAGACCTCTGATCTGTTGAAGAGCGTTGGCTATAAGCCCGTATTGAAAGAGGGTGCAGTACCAACAATTTAAATAAAACTACAAAAAAGGAAAGTGTTTATTTTTAAAAGGAAAGTAAGTTCAGTTGCACCAGTTCTCCCGGAGTGTGAGCCAAGGGTTGTTGGTAAAACCCGGGACGGAACGGGACATGACTTATTATCGCTCGGGCAGTGACCTTCCCACGGTTGTTCCTAAAACCGGTGATGTTCTGTCCCGGGTTTTAGTAATTGCCTGAGCCGAGCAGTAATGGCGGAGTACTCAGTATGGAGAATGAGTGGAGCAGCCGTCTGATTTCTCCGCTGGATATTGCTGCCATCTCGCCCTTACATGGAAGAAGTGAATGAACGGAGAACTGAATGAACAACTGAAAGTCAGATTGTTTCAAAACAATCGGCCACAAGATCGGCCTTCGAGAAGCGAGAACACAGACGGGTAAGCTCCGACTCTCATTTGGATACAAAACACGTTGTATAGAGGGCTGCCACGTGACGTCACCGTACCGCGTGATTTTGTTAGGGCGCCATATTGGAAGACCAAGTACATACATACTCACAATACAAAACAAACTACGAGCGAGAGTGAAGTGATACTACAGCTGTTGTGAATTGACACGATGGCTGATAATTCTGGTTATGTGAGTACATTACCAGCTGCAAAAAGGGCACGGTATGTGGACAAACTGGCTGTGATAGATGGGTTTGACCCATACAGTATGATAAGACTCGGGGCAAGGGAGAATGGAAACATAAGGATCTTTGAATTATTTAGACATGGGGAAAAACTATATTTAAAATCCAAAGAGGGATGGAGGGAGGAAAATTAAAACGAAAGAAATGAAATAACATAAATGTGATAAAATTAAGGATGTTTTTATTCAGTAAACATTTAAAAAAATGTTCTACAACACTCTAGCCTAGTGACTTACCAGTAACAAAATGGTCTGAACATATTCTGTACTGCTGTAGACTTGAAGTGTTCAGATCCGCTCTGCATAAAGCAGCTAGATAGGCTACTCTCTCTGTCTCCTGGCAGAAAGCTCCTTGGTTTGCTCCCCTTGTGTCTCAATCACAGCTGGTATTCTGAAGAAAGACTTCTTTTCACCTTTCCTATCAGCTTTGTTAGAACACCCTAACACAGCACAAAAGTTTACCATTGTAGGTTTTTGATGAATCAAGTGCCTCGTGGGTTCACATACCACGCGCTGCCGTTATTTCCCCCTAATCACGAGTTTGTTGGTCTTCCAATATGGCGCAGGGTTTGTTTACTTCCGGTTTCGGGTGACGTCAGTGCAAGGGGTCTATACCTGCATTTAGATTAATGCATGTAACTTGTATTGTGTGTTTAAGTTACCAGTATAAGATGATTTAATTTGCTTCAGAATGTGATTGTCTCAGTTCATCTGATTATTTAATGAGCCTTTTACGTTTTATCAGTGAAAAATGCATGCATGTACATGTCTGTTGCATAAGTTATAACACCTATCCTGTTTTAATGAAAGTCAACCCACAATCCATGAAGTCAAATCAGTCTTAGTTGAGCAAGTCGGTAACAGGATTTCTTACTTTCACCATAAAGTTGTATTGATATGACTTTGGTCTATAGCTGTCAAAGGCCTCGGCCTTAAAACCGGTTACCGCTGTGACGTCACACACTCAGGGCTGGCTGGATCAGCGGGGCAGCTCGAACGCCAACTTTGTGGTCGATTTTAACTCTCAAATATATATTTTTTTATTCCCATTTATGCAGCATACAAGAGTCAAGGATGGAGATATTATCCACTCAGAAATTTATTTGAAAATAAAGGTTCTGCGTATCTGCTTTAATGTCACTGCTGTGTTGAAAATGGTTCCTTGGCCAAAACTCTCCAAGCAGCAGTGGTCTTGTGGTGATAAACTAACCACTGATGTAGGGCAAAATACAATAGTCTGTAAATAAATTCTGCCTTATAAATTGGCCAGTAGAGTTCTTGTGCTACTGGTATTAGTGTACCATGCACAGGAGTGTTACTGAGGATTTTGACCATTTAAGATGCTCGGATTCGGTTCATGTTTTGTTAAATCATTTTTCGGCTGCTTCCGGGGTCATCACTGCGGATTGTCCAGACCCACAGATTTGTTTTGGCATAGGTTTTACACCAGATGCCCTTCCTAACACAACCGTCCCCAATCTATCTGGGCTTGGCCCTGGCACTAAGCATGCACTGGCTTCTACAACCCCAGTGGCTGGGTATTTTCACCCTAATCTGAGTTTTTTTGGACTGGGGGGGAAACCAGAACACCCAGAGGAAATCCACACAGACATGGTGAGAACATGCAAACTTTATACAGAAGGCCCCCTCTGGCTGAGGTTTGAACTCTGATCTTTCTGATGATCCAGGAAACTGAGCCAGATCATTTTATTTAATGTCTAAAATAAATGAAAGATACAATATTAAGTAAAAATAAATCAAATGAGCTGGTTGTAATTGCTATTCTAAAAAATAGCATTAAATATAAAAAGATGCCTGCGATAAGTCACAGAAGTGTCTTTTGAACAGTTTATCCAACACATGGCTGCATTGTTCTATAATGGGGATAGACACTTGTTCGGAAGTTTTAATCATTCAAATGCTGGACCTTAGGGTGCATCGGTTGCCCCCTAAAAATGAAAAGTTCCTCCGATCATAATGCATTTTTGTTTTTATGTTCCTTTTGGTAAGAAAACACACTGGGTGAAATATTTTGACAAAATTCAAAAGTTTAATGGTGCCACCAGGAGCTCAAAGTTATGGAAAAAGCTGCTATTTTATGACTTTTTTTTTTTTTTTTATGACAAAATTTCGATCACTTTTCATGAAACATTATGGCACCTTATAGAGTATACCAAGTATCTTAGATACACATTTTTAGTACATATTCTAAATATATTATCAAGCACAGTTTGAGTTTTAGTTGTTCATTGAATCATTGTTCAACTACTTTTAAACAATACAAATGTATTATGAATCACATTAATGCTTCTCAATCCCTTGCAAAGGTTCTTAACATCTCTGGGTCACAAGAAATCAATAAATGGAGTCCAACATTGTGATTCAAACCTTACACAAAAACATAAAATGAGCGTTTTTTGGCAAAAAATGAACCTCATGGTGCCACCATTAGACTTTTGAATACGGTCAAAAAATTTTACAGGATGTCTTTATTGGTGAAAAGGAACACCCAAACAAAAATGCATCAGATTTTATGAAAGTGAGGGCAACTGATGCACCCTACTGGACCTTTTCTTTACATTATTGAAGTTTTGCTTCTTGCTGCATTATACGGCTTTCAGTAGCATCTTAAAGGAGAACTGAAGTCATTTTTCAACTTGCTTTACTTCTTAATTAAAGTGTTATTCAATTACTTTTTAGTAACCTTCTATCGTGACTTGTATTGGCAGCTAATTTCAGTTAAATATTATACTTATCGGCCTATTCAGTTTTTAGCCATGTTGAGTTTAGTTTGTTTGGTCCACGGCAGGCGTCACTTATCCGCGCGATCTTCACGAGACTTTGAAGCGTGAAGTGTCAGCCAGGTGTCAGTGCCGCCATTTTGAAAACCGTTTTCCAAACGAAATATTGCATAACCAGTTTAAATGACGATTACTGCCTACTTTTTTCAAACTTTCCTGATTGCTATCAAAACAAACAAAACTTCCGGCTTGATTACATCAGCATTCGAAAGAGGGCGCACGGGTCTTTTGACAACGTTGGCAGATGTTGGTCACTTGGATTTCCGCTGTACGTTTTACTTCCGTCCTATGATGTCTCGCACAGGTCTCCATTGAATCTCGTTTACGGCTATTGCTTTGACATATGGACTAATATATTACAGAGCATATTTCAAACACTCAACTTGCTATAGCAGTGACCAAATAGCTATCAAAAATGCATTCCGATATTTAATAAAATGAGAGAGAATTCTAATAATAATAATAATAATTATAGTTTAATTTATATAGTGTCTTTCAAGAAACCCAAGGACGCTTTACAATAATAGACAAATAAATAAATAATAAAGGGAAAAATAATAATTAAAAAAATAATAATAAATAAATAAATAAATAATAAAAAGTTAAAAGTCCACCAAGTAGGGGTCAGGATGTAATTCCCATGGTGTAGCAGCCACAGTCCCACCGAAAGGCGCATGAAAACGAGTCCCACATCTCCAGCACCGCTGCTGCGACGCCGCCAGCCACATCGCCCGAACACCATGCCGTGGATCCACAAAGCGAGCAGAGAAGCTCCGCCATGCAGAGCGCTGGTGTGTCCCTAACCGCCGCAACGCCACCGAGCAACATCGCTCGGAACATCACGCCAAGCATTGAAGCGCAGAGCACTGGACAACCACGAATGTTAAATGAGCAACGAGCTCACTGCAGTCCACAACTGGGAGCGCAGGCATCACCCACAGCGAACCAAAGCCTGGAGGGAACCAATGCCCAAAACTGGGTTCGGAGCTACACCACAACCGGCAGACAGAACACACAAACGTCAAACTACACAAACACACAAAGAAAAAAATAAATAAATAATTGAAAAAGAGAGAAAATAAAATACAAAAAGCTCTGGTGAGAAGCGGCAGCCAGAATGCGCACAACGTACTCTCAACCGGAAACGAAAAAAAAAATTACAGCCTGATAAATTCTGATAAAATTTGCCTTCGGTTCTCCTTTAATTTACTCTGATCTGGTGTCCTCGATCTCCTGTGCTGTATTTGAAATGCCATATGACCACTGGCTTCCAGTTTGTTAACTTTTATGCAATAACTGAAGCAGTACAATGTTGCACTTTACAGTGGAGGCTTTGAAATTACATGGTGAATGAGAGTTCTGTATGTCCTCGGCAAAAACGTTAATAAAACTCAAAGCTGGTGTGCTGACTGAACCCAGATGTATTCAAGCCCATATGATTTTAACAGCATGGTGTTTTCTGAATGTTTCTCTGCAAGTCTGATTCTGAAGGCCTCTGCATGCTCTTGCGACAAGGCTTTCGCAGATAGCTTTTCGCAGAGTTGTAATTTATTGTTGAGCGGGAGTAATAGGCGTGCGCAATGTTATTCACCGGCACAACGCAAGGGGGCGCGAAGTCGCTAGGAGTAGTTGGTGGGTGTGGTTAGTGGAGTGTTTATCCTCCGGTTACTTATAATGACTAGAACTTTTTTTTTTTTTATAATGACTAGAACTGGAGTCGTATAGATGTACGTACTTCCTCACTTCCTCGATCAACCGCTCTTCATGCTGCTCCATCTTCGCTCGTGTTTTTAAAAATGCCGGTCGTGAAAACAAAACAAACCGGGAAAGTAGGGAAGCGGAAGTGCGTGTACAGCGGGTAGAGTGGACCAGTCAGAGCCCTCTTGTCTGCGAGGCTTCTGCGGTGGTCCCAATTTTTGGGAGGTGCGCGCAGAGCGTCTGCGAAGGTGGGGGGGCTACGCAGACACTGTCTGCGACACTGTCTGCAAGGACTGGGTTGTCAGCATAAATTGGCCTTGAGAAGTTGGCCTTGAGAAGTTGGCCTGTTCATGAACCTGGGTGATCTGTGCTGAACGGTCGAGGTCTTGGTGAACTAGGAGGCTCGGATGGAGTGAGAATGGTCATCAACAGCACCATTAGCCTCTCGTCCTCCATAGTGAAACGAGAAGTGCGGTGTACAGATCCAACTGTAGCTCCTGCCTGCTTGCTTGATGGCTCCTTCACACAGATGAAGTGTTGTCAGAATGTTTTTCCCTCTTGTACCTGTTGAGTGACATGCTGGTGGTATAAGAAATGATTTTTTTTTTTTTTTCGTCTGTATGTAAGAAAGCTCCTTGACACACTGACAAGATCCTGATTTCAGTATGTTGGGATAGTAATGTCGTTCCACGTGTGATCTTGTAGAGGTCTTTCGGATAGCATCGGTGCCGAATGTTGGTGTAAGTCACACATTAATTAGAGATGTCATTTGAGATCACGGTTCTCAGGTGTGTGTATTGGGCCACAGTAGTTGTGATGGCACTGTGTTGATAAGAACTATACACGTAGAGGCTGTGTGTCTGAGAGATGTTGGTACGTTATTCTCCACCTGTGTACAATTCATGTGTGGTCGAGTTGCTCCAACAGTTCCGCCAATACAAACCCGCTAGCTTTGTGTCTCTTGCAGAACATATGGCTAATTTTTGGAGTGCTGCAATATCAAATGCCTGCTGCCTGCTATTGGAGGAGAATATTGTTGGAATTGCTCTGCTCTGTATATGAGCTAACAGATGTTCATGATTGGCAGATGTTTTTGTCAACAGTATTGGAGAGGAAAGCTATTCCTTTCACTCTGAGCAGTGCCTGTTATGCTCTCTCAAACACCTGCCTGAGGACGGCGGTGGCTCTGTTGGGATTTGACCTCACAGTAGGACAAAACATTTGACCAAGTCAAGTTTATTTGTATAGTGTTTTTAACAATAAACTTGGTCGCAAAGCAGCTTTACGGAATTTGAAGGACTTAAAATATGAGCTAATTTTATCCTGAATTTATCCCCAAAGAGCGCAACGGTGGCAAGGAAAAAGTCCCTCAGACGACACGAGGAAGAAACCTCGAGAGGAACCAGACTCAAAAGGGAACCCATCCCCATCTAGGCAACAACAGGCAACATGACTATAACATTAACAGTCCTAACATAAAGTCAGCTTCGTTGATGCTATAAACCCCCCACTGACGGAAACCCGAGCGCAAAACCGTTCAAGACAACTGCAGTCCTAAAGTCAGCAAGTCAGCTGCAGTCCCCAGCCACAAAAGCGCCACTGCAAGAGTCCAGAGCGTCCTCCAGGCGCGACCCCCAACTGTCCGCATGGGGCCACCCTCCACAGGAGCAATGCGATGAGACTCCAACCAGACACAGGGCACCAGGATGGACCAGGCAGGTCTGAGGAGCAGAAGAGGCCAGCATCTCGGTCCCAGGACTGACATGTAACTCAGATGGACAGATTTTGGGGGGGAGAAAACACAGGTTGTTGGGTATGCCCAGTGTCACCTGAATAAGTAGGAACAGTATACATATTGCACTGAGTACAAGCAGGGACTCCGGCAACTAAAGGCCAGTTTATGCTGACAACGCAGTCCTCACAGATGGCGTCTGCGTAGCCCCCCCCCTTCGCAGACGCTCTGCGCGCACCTCCCAAAAATTGTGACCACCGCAGAAGCCTCACAGACAGCGTCGCAGACAAGAGGGCTCTGATTGGTCCACTCTACATCCGCTGTACACGCACTTCCGCTTCCCTACTTTCCCGGTTTGTTTTGTTTTCACGACCGCCATTTTTAAAAACAGGAGCGAAGATGGAGCAGCACGAAGAGCGGTTGATCGAGGAAGTGAGGAAGTACGTACATCTATACGACTCCAGTTCTAGTCATTATAAGTAACCGGAGGATAAACAGTCCACTAACCACACCCACCAACTACTCCTAGCGATTTCGCGACTTCGCGCCCCCTTGCGTTGTGGCGGTGAATAACATCGCGCACGCCTATTACTCCCCGCTCAACGATAAATTACAACTGTTAGCGAAAAGCTATCTGCGAAAGCCTTGTCGCAAGAGCATGCAGAGACCCTAACTACGACAGCATAACTAAAAGGGGAGAGCCAGAAGGTAACACAGGCATGAGGGAGCCCCGGGACATAAAGACCAGAGGCCATGAGATGGCAAAAGGTCTGAATGTACACACAATAAAATATTTCAGCAAACTGAACTGATAAATGCATGGGGAGGGGAAACACTGGACATAGTTTAGTGACTCTCATTAACCTGAACTATTGCTGCTTCTGTGTCAGGTACGCTGTTATCTGATCGCTTGCATTTATGTAAATTATTTAGCTGAAAGCAGCTCTTCAGACCGGAGTTTAGCTACGGAGCAAGAAACATGAGCTCGCAAAGCAGCAAGGTTTTACAAACATCTCTAAGGACATGGTTTGTTTAGTGAAGTGAAGGCATGGGCTTAAAAAAAAAAGTCTGTAGCGGTCTAGCTCAGGGGCAACAACCGTTGAAAGATAAAGCATTGTCAGTTTGGGAAAGAAAACTGTTATACGGCGCATCGGACTACAGGACTGGTGGTGCAGTTAAAATATTTTAATCAGGTTATGTTCCCTGCCTTCTGCAGATTCCCAGTGAACAGCTTGGCATTCATTGGGGCCTCACATGAGCATCCTCACCAGAGTGGTATGTCATTCTGTTTGGTGTGTGTGTGTGTGTGTCAGCTAGAGGGAAAGTTTGTGCTTGTGGGGTCCTTTGGGACTTTTGTGCACTTGGTAGAATGGTTTATAGCTTGAATTGAGAAGCCTGGCAAGCAGAGATGGTGGAGGGGAAAAAAAAAAAAGGAAGGACCTTCCAATGACAGAGTGAAAAGGTATCAGGGGAGAAACTGTGCCAAAGAAATTTTAATTGGCGGGAAGAGGCGTACTTATTTGGGGGTGGGTGGGAAGCCTGGCCAAGCAAACAATACAGAATACAAGGCTCCCTCAGTCCAATTATTTTTCTTTCTTTTCATTTTCTCCCCTTGTAGGCTACTAGTGAAGATGATTCTCATATGTGTTGAGCCTGCAGGTTTGTTTTTGTTTGTTTTTTAAACACCGCCTTTGTGATTCTCTGCTTGCCATTGTAGCCAGAGAGAGTTGCGAGTGGTGCAGGTTGTGTGAAAGCTCAGTTTGTTTGTGCGTCTCAGCAGTACGTAAGCAGAAAGGACTGTGGGTTTGTGGACACGCATCACATTTGACAGAGGGCAGCTTCGTTGTCTGCTTGCTTTCTGCTGTTGTAATTTTTAAGCATCTCCGTGTGCAGTCCGCTGCAGTCCCTGACCAATTAAAAAGCTCCAAACAGTTCCACAGTGCTGGTGATGGGAGTTTGCAGTCATTGGCCACTGAAGTGCTTCCCTGGGTGTCTTTTTTTTTTTCTCCCTCTTTTGCGCTCGTTTCTCGTACACGGTGTCTGCATTCGCAAGCCCTTTCCTTTCCTGCAAGCATATATGTTGTCAAGAATGAAGTCACATGCTAATTTTTTTTTTTTTTGTTACAAGAAGCAGTGTTCTCTCACTGTAATGCTGCATAAACGTATCTCTCTATTGTTCTGACGATGTGATCTGCTTTGTTAAAAATAATGCCATTTGTGTTTCCTTGTCAACTGTCGTGGAATCCAAATCTATAAACGGCGCTCTCACGCTTTTTTTTTTTTTTTACACAAGTCATGTTTTAGTCGCAAGCTCAGAGTGTCTTGTTTAATTTCAGTGAAACGTAGTCGAGTCTCACGTTTATTATTGCAGAAGTTCTTATGGAGCACTTGCATGTGACGTCACAGCCGATCCAGATTGTGACGGACGCCATCGTGTCGGTCAAACGCCATATTCCGCCTTCTACTTCTGGTTCTACTTCTGCTTTTACTTCTACCTTTTCTTCTGGAAAACCCTACTATATACAATTCTACTACAACAGCTGCGGCTACAAGCTCTCCCTACCTGTGCACGTTTTTTATGTTTTTTGTGTGTATTTTTGCGTGTTGTTCGTCTGTACCGGACTTCAATATCCACTACAACCATATGGACTTACTGGACATTGGTTTCCAGCAGAAAATGACGGTTTGTAGCGATTTCCATCGCATGCACAACATTCCGGACGAGAAAAAAACAACAACATCATAACATTCCGGACGAGATGGCAAGACCAGCGAGGTCTCCGTGGATTGTGATTGGAAGCAAAGCGAAGGAGGCGGCGCCGGGAGCCGAAGCAAAAGCGAGGCTGCAGGCAGAGCCGGCCTGTTGACTAAGCTCAGAAAACAGCTACTCAAACCTCCACTGCCAAGCCTCTACCTCTCCAACGCCAGATCCATGTAAACAAGACGGACGATTTGGAATTACCTTATTCTATTCTATAATCGGCTGGTCAGTGCTATACTCAATACTTAAGTGACTTACCCATCCAATGAGGATTCTTGTTTACAAGATGCCACATCTGAGTCACTGACAAATCCTGAATTTCTGTAAAGAAAACTGTCCAGAGATTTATAAGCACGCAGTGCTTCACCACTGAACAGCGAGGGAAAGTTGATGAGGTAATCATACACGTCCGGGTATTCCGCTGGCAGTTCAAAATCCGGTCGTGAAAACTCCGTCCGGTAAGCCATAAGGGTCACAAATCTGTAGATCGTTTATTTTAGACATATATCTAGTTATCTGTTCATTAGAAAAATGAGCCGTGTAGTCCGTCGGTTGAAATTGATCCATTCTGTACACGAGTGCAGCAGTATTCAGCTGTGTTTTTGACCGACAAGATGGGGGTTGTGTACTTTCCGGTCACGTGACTGCAAGATCTCTATTGTGGTAGTCGTGCAGTTATATCTGGGACAAGATGGTTGCATGCACAAACAAACGAGGCAGTATCGTGCATTTCCAGAATGTGTTAATTGGTTTATCAGCCCCACTTTCTGGGTTGTTTGGTGGTGTATTTGTTTTTTTTTTTTTCCTCCATTATTTACTTGACTCCTTTTCCCTTAATGTGAAGACTGATTGCCTGGCCATGACTCGGTTTTTCTAGTCACTAATAGTGCTTCTCCTCCGGGCAATGCAGCTCAGAGCTGTAAATTATCCTGTCACTATTTCCCCTGCCCAGAGAGCCATACCTTACCCAATTACCCATGCTGAATTTGTTTATCATTCTCACCCAGGTAAGTTGCAAGCTGATTCATTACATACAGATGGAGCTAGAAGTGGTGCAGACTTTTGACAGCAATTTTTTCATCTCATCTCATTATCTCTAGCTGCTTTATCCTGTTCTACAGGGTCGCAGGCAAGCTGGAGCCTATCCCAGCTGACTACGGGCAAAAGGCGGGGTACACCCTGGACAAGTCACCAGGTCAACAGCAATTATTTATTTTTGGTCCAGTTTCAGGATTTTTTTTTTTTTTTTTTGGCCCATGCAGTTCTGTTTAGCTTGAATTTTGTACCCAGGATGCAGTTAAAATCTGTCCTCTTTAATTTAGGCTCAATCCAGGGGTAAAGACAGGTTTTTAATTTGGGCACCATGGCGAGCGTAGCGAACCAAAAATTGTGTTTTGTTTTGTTTTTTACTATTTTCGCGCGTAGTGTGCCGAGAATGTTTGACGTATCATTTTTAGTAATTTTTTTTAACCAATTATAAATATATCGAGCAATAAAAATAATAGAAATTACATAATCATGTGCAAGTATAAAGTAGTGCTGTATCTAAAAAGTCAAAAGTTTTCTCCAACATTCTGAATAAATAAAGATAAAAATAGTTCATGAATTTTTTATATGCATGAAAAATGGGAAACAATATGTAATCTATTTGCACAAGAGTATGGGCAGCAGAGGACTTTAAAATCTCAAACAGTGAAACAATAATGATCTAGAACAATCAAAATATTAAAAATATGACGCATGTATCTGTCTAAATTAAGCTATTGATACATATCGAAAAAGCTAGAATGTCAATTCAACAATATATCAATTAAAACAAGATATCAATATATAATATAACCACAAAAAAGTTTGTAGTATGTCTTTACATATATTAATAATAGGTCCAGTAGTATAATTAGTATAACAGTCATTCAACAACACAAAGTTATTACTCTTAGAATTATCACAAACCGACAGCCACGTGTTTTCATGAATCGTTGAGAATTTCACAACATAAACAAAGGAAGTATATTTTACGACATTCAGACGTCAGAGACTCAGACACGGTTTACGGTAATCGCTAGACGCATTTCATGTTCACTTCATGTTATGAAGCGACTGAACAACAAATTGAAATATGTATGGCAAAAAATGACATTTAACAATAATTTAAAAATATTTTGGGTTCTCCACCCTTATGAAACAGGATTTTTTCTTCTAATTTGGGCGATTTTTGTATGTTCTATTTTGGGCCTTTTGACAAGCCCGTAATTGGGGCTGTATTTGCCCTTGCGATCCCAAACAAATTACGAAGACTAAGATCGTGGCAGTGTACGCAAGGGATGTGTCCTCAGCCAAATTTTAGTATTCTGCTAACCGCAAGAGTTATGAATGGACATTTTGCTTAACTGCTATGAGAGGAGTAACGGTGTTTAATATGGTGTAATCAAGTATCATTTTCCACTGCAATTGAATGTTCTTTCCATCAGTGGCAGCACACATGCTCATGTATGATGGCTATAATACAGAAAAATAAACAACAGAAACAAAGAAATAAACACAATATTCCACTCAATGTTTCAGCCTGTAACCATGCAATCGCAGTTCATGATCTGGCGTCGAGTAAAATTCAGACTTTGCCACGGAGTTGAAAAGAGGACAACTACTTTGATGCTCGTTGGATTAACGTAGTCTACATTATATGTTCAGAGTGGCATTGCATGTTTAGAATAGTCTTTCTACAAATTTTCGTATATTTATTAAAGCAGTGTGTGGAAACACAAATGCAAGAGCAGAGACTGGTGTAAAATGGACTGCGTTGTGGAGCTGTCGAGATGTGTCATATGTTCAGCATCACGACTGGTGTAAAATGGGCTTCATCTACAAATGAGAGAGAGCTACCCGATCTGTGTCCTTTGTCATTTTGGACTGTGAATGGATTTATACTAGACTTGACTGGAAATGTATTATTTCTCATCTATCTAGCTACCTTTGTCTGACAGTGAAGTGCTGGCTACTGAGATTTTTTTTTTTGTGGTCATGATTCCCATATCTAGCTTAATCAGCACAACACTGTGTTCCTCTCCATCAAAATGCTGCATAACACAGCTTTTATATACCGCATGTTGCATTTTCTCATGCAACATGCAACATTTTCTCATGTAGGGCATGACAAATTGAATATTCACACTGATCAAACAGTTTAATAATGAATAATTTTCATTTACTGTATATAGCACCTTTCACAATCCTAATGTAGCTTTACGTAGGGGATGGAGGTGGGGAGGGACAATTTAAAAAAAAAAAAAGGCAGATGAAGCAGTAAAGGAGGAAGAGAAATGTTCACTGAAGAGGAAAAACCTTTAATTCAGATTTGAAAGGGCTTACTCGTGCTCTAGTGTAGAGCCATGTGAGATTCAGATACAGAAACTGTGTGGGGTGTCTTTCTTCCCCCACCCACCCATTGTATTTGAGCTACGCGCAAAGGTAAAAGTATTGGCGCACATGGTTCTGTTTTGTTTGTCAGCACCATTAAGATCACTTGGGGGGCGTCGTGGCTCAGGTGGATAAGGCACCATACCATAAATCCAGGGACCTGGGTTCGATTCCGACCCGAGGTCATTTCCCGATCCCTCCCCGCCTCTCTCTCTCCCGCTCATTTCCTGTCTCTACACTGTCCTATCCAATAAAGGTGAAAAATGCCCAAAAAAAATCTTAAAAAAAAAAAAATCACTTGGTTGTCTCATACTCAACTGTTTTCTTTGTACAAAAGACACACAGCATCCGTCCGTGTCAGGCCAGTAATTTGACCTCGAGCTCAGGGTTCCAGCACTAAGGACCAGGCTAAACTCGACACAGGGAGATGGTAGAGTAAAGAGGCTTTATTTGCTCTGTGCCCTTGGGATTTTCTCATCACAGCTTTATGATGTACATGATGATGTAGGGCGAATAATGACCACCAAGCTAACAGCACTTTGTAATCTTAAGCAGGGTATTGTTGCCTGAATACAGGGTTGGTCAAAATTATGTTAACACTAATGGATTATTTTTCTCCTGTAGATAGACGTATGCCATGGGTGACAGATTAAATGGTACTGTCGCGCGCTGGTTTTTGTGTGTTGAACACGATGGTGAACAAGTTGAGACCGTCCTGTAAATCATCTTGCACATGTGATGTATGTTTTGTGAATGAATGGTTTCTACCATTTAAATGTAAATGTTTACATAATTTTTACTAATCCTGTAGAAAATATACACACGTGTGTGTGTGTGTGTGTGTGTATATATATATATATATATATATATATATATATATATATATATATATGGATGTGTGTATATTGTGTGTGTATATTTATTTATTTATTTATTTAGAGACTGGCCGGTCCGTATCGTGAAATACCGTGACTGAGGTTTTGAAAGTACTGAGCGAGGCCCTCTGGGCCGAGGTCAGTATTCAAGGCCGAGGTCACGGTATTTCACCATACGGACCGACCTTAAGCTGGTAAATAATATCTTTATTTTTTCTTTACCAAATTCTAACAGGAAACGAGAGCGCCCGAAAGGGGAAACCGAGCCGAGCCGCCATTTTGAATCCTCATTCACGGCTGTAATGCAAATTGCTTCCTCCTCGGTATACAAGTGCACTTCCATGGCAGGAAAAAAACTACGTTTTGCCGCCTATGTAGTCCCCTATTTATACAAATAGGAGTCATTCAGGATTCAGCCACGTTTTTGGTCGGCGTTAGCAAGTTAGAGGTTTTGAGCTTTCTCCTGAAATGTTGTTTTTTTCCTTCTTCCTCAGGGTAGTAAAACTCGCTTTCGCTGTGAACACGATCACTATCCATGATGTAAAATGAATGTTATTTTTCCTGAGAAATGCTGGCAAAAATTTGAGATTTTTGATAATCTTATAAATAAATCTTATTTTTAAAAAAACGATAAATGTTGACAAAAAAATGCTACTATGTTTGTTGTTGTGAACGAGCGAGTCGCCAGAGGTCCGTAACTGGGGTCCGTATCGTAGGATACAGACCTGCTCACCAGCCAATCAGAGTGCAGGATTTGATGGAAACCGCATCGTGAAAAAAATACAAATTTTTATTGATAGACATTTAAATGGATTGAATTTCCAGGACGCAACATGTTGTAAATTGTAGACATGCATATACCATATTACTGCTGAATGTTCAGAAGGGGTGCAGTGTTCTTGTGAGACAGCATACGTAATTCTGTCTGTAACATGAACAATGAGTTAATATTAATGCACCCTTTCTAATACATTAGTGTTTGTTTTGGAACAACTCGTACAGTGGACACTCCACATAATCTACACCTAATCACGAAGAGATTTTAAGACGGGATGTTTAACAAAGTAATTCTTATCAGGGCTGACATGGTGGTGTTTTTTAACATTTATGGAATGGGGAAGCCATGGCCTAATGGTTAGAGAAGCAGCTTTGGGACCAACAAGGTTGCTGGTTTGATTCCCTGGACCAGCAGGAATGGTTGAAGTGCCTTTGAGCAAGGCACCTAACCTCCAAATGCTCCCCAGGCTGCTCTGGGTGTGTTATCCAGAGCAACGTACAAGAGCATCTGCTCGATGCTTGGAATGGAATGAGACTCAGTTGTAAGTGCTCTCAGTCACGATTATGCTTTGTTTTCTCTAATATGCATGTGTGAGAGAGACCGAGAGAGAGGAGCTGACTGATGGTGGCTGTTTATCTCAGCTATGACATGGGGGAGTACAGGAACCAACTTATCTCTTAGGTGTTCCACAAGATTAAATTAAATATATAGCATAAACATGCGTGATGTGTAATACGTTAATAAATTAAGCATTGTCATTGTTGGCAAATCACTTTGATATAAGTGGAATAACACACTCGATTATGTCGTTGTATGAAAATATTGCACTCCGGGTGTTTGTTATTTTTGTCTAACAGCATGGTCTGTCATGTTCTAATACACACACACACACACACACACACACACACAGCTGGGATAGAGATGGCATTTCTTTTAAATGATTTGTACAATATTGTCTGAAAGTTTATATGCAGAGAGCAAAGTTATTCCAAAGAAACATGAAATTATAGAACTAATAGTCGTGACGCCTTCATTTTTTGACCTGATTTGAAAGCTAGACGCCAGCTTCTAAAGGAGTAAGCAGCGAATAAGAAAAAGCTATGGCTCAGAGCACTGCTTTTACATAAAATGGACTCAAGGCGCAAAGGCCAACACTTGTTAACCCTAATGTTGACATGGCCAACAGTGGCTCAAACCGAGCGACATTTTCACACTGTTTTAATGCTAAGTGACTGCCTTTTGCGTTTATAAATTATTGACAGTGCTAATATGTAACAAGTACAATAAGAGAGCTGGGAGGTGAGCTATTTTGTCTCTGGAGCAAGTTTTCATTCCCATCGCTAAGTGTAAGGGTTCAGATTGGTCATCAGAGTGTATTTTTGAGACCACAGCAGTTGTTGTGGAGGAGTCACATTGGCTGATTTACCATCATGCGGAGACGGTGCAGGCGTTGTCCAGGCAATCGGAATGGGAGTGATTCATCTGTTGAGTTAGTGTGGTGTGAAATCCCAGCTTGAGATCGGAGACCACACGATCTCTAACCTGCGTAAATACATTCATATCATGCGAGATTGAGACAACACCTAGAACTTATAATGAGAGGGAAACGGAGACTTGATCATTCAACATCCACTTAAAAGTGCAAGTGTTGACTTGTACAGGTAAGAGTCCGGCTGGTTAGAACCCCAGTGCTGCAGTTAGTCTTTCATGATTGTACACCTGTCTTCTATCAAGGCTGTTGAGAAATTAGAAGAAATTTGGAATCTCACACAAAAGTAGAACCAGTACATGAACCTCATGGTGGTTACGAAACAAAAGTAGTTTACAAGATGCTACAGGCATCAGAGTATCCGGTGGTATTTTTCTGCGTTCTGTGATGTTTTGCCAAACTCAACAACCGGTATCAGTGGGTGAAATCATGTGGTTTGGGCACATGAAAATTGGCAGCATGTGTTTATATAATTCTATCACCCAGCATGCCACCTAAAAAAAAAAGTGAAGAGTTCCCGAAATATGAAATAACAATCTTTTTCAATGCAAGACTAGATAAATAAGTGGCTGTGTGTCTGTGACCTTGCTGACCCCTAGTCTGCTAGGAATAGTAATTCAAGTTACAGCCAGGGCAGGAGGGTCAATATGACTGCTGTCTTGAGGCAGACATCTGAGGAAGAGGGCAGTAGGTCATGTTCAACCTGATGGACTTTCTTTTGTCCTTTCAAGCCACTGCTCCTTGTTCACTTGATCCAGTGCTGACCGGGAAGCACTATTCCCCCAGATATGTTCTTGGCATACATGTAGCATTTTACATTAGATATGGACTATAACTGCTCATATGGCTTCCCTGGTATGACCTACTAAAATACTCTGCAGTACAAATATTGGCAATATAATTATGAAATATTGTATTTCAGAGATGGACAAATCACTAGTCTGGGCACCTGGGACAAGCAGGTTGTGCGTGTCCAGGGTTATCAGATTTTTATTTGAAATTGCCAGGTGGACAAGTAGACTAATTAGGCTCCTAAGGTTTCCATTGTGCGTGGGTTTCTTTCCCCCTCTCCCCTCCTGTCCACCAACTACAGAAGTGGGGGGTTGAGCCTTTTTTCATAATATGCAAGTTTAATTTTTACATGCTCCAGTTAGTTCATATTTCCTGCTGGTGCAGTGCACTATTCGCTCCACTGCACTTATCAACTGAGGATATATTCAGTAAGAGCTTTTTTTTTTTTTTTAAAACAACTTCAATAAATTAGCTTGGACAAACTTTTTTATAAATCAGCAATGCATAGAAATGTGGGAGCACTGCAAATATTGACTGGGCAATAGACCTCTTGCAGTCACGTGACCGGAATGTAAACAGCCGCCATCTTGTCGGTAAAAAACACCGCTGAATACTGCTGCACTCGTGTACAAAATGGATCAATTTCAGCCAGTGGACTACACGGCTCATTTTTCTAATGAACAGATAACTAGAGATATGTCTAAAATAAACGACCTACAGATTAGTGACCCTTATCGCTTACCGGACATAGTTTTCCTGACCGTGTCAGTGGATATTGAACTGCCAGAGGAATACTCAGATGTGTATAATTACCTCATTAACTTTCCCTCGCTGTTCAGTGGTGAAGCACTGCATGCTTATAAATCTCTGGACAGTTATCTTTACAGAAATTCAGGATTTGTCAGCCCCCCTCAGATGTGGCATCTTGTAAACAAGAAAATAACAATCCTCATTGGACGGGTAAGTCACTTAAGTATTGAGACCCCGCTGGTCTCGCTATCTCGTCCGGAATGTTGTGCATGCGATGGAAATCGCTACAAACCGTCATTTTCTGCTGGAAACCCATGTCCAGTAAGTCCATACGGTTGTAGTGGATATTGAAGTCCGGTACAGACGAACAACACGCAAAAATACACACACAAACATAAAAAACGTGCACAGGTAGGGAGAGCTTGTAGTCTATCACTATTACTGTATATATGGTATACCTGATAGCAGCAATCCATTTTGCACGCCTGTCAGGGTCCCGTGGCAGCCTACTGTCAAGTGTATGTGAGCATCCTGGGTTTCCCACACTTGAAAAGGAAGGACTCGGACACAGGATTCCACTCGTCTTATGTTTTATTGATTTTCAGTGGGGTTGACGTTGTAGTAGAATTGTATATAGTAGGGTTTTCCAGAAGAACAGGTAGAAGTAGAAGGCGGAAATATGGCGTTTGACCGACAAGGTGGCGTCTGTTTACAATCTGGATCGGATGTGACGTCACATGCAAGTGTTCCATATACAGAATGGTGTAGCACAAAACTCTCATCCAGCTCCTGTTTGACATCGAATGAAAATACACATCCTGTCTCGCATAACAGCTTGTACTTTTCCTGTGGCCAAATGTTTGTTGATGCCTGAGTATCATACCAATTTGTGGTTCTTCCCCAAATTGTTGCCACAAAGCTGGAAGCACCCAATTTTATAGAATGTCTTTTGTGTTCTGTAGCATTACAATTTCCCTTCATTAGAACGAAGTGGCCCTAATGTTCCAGCACGAGTGTCCCTGTGCACAAAGCGAGGTCCATGAACATATGGTTTGCTAAGGTTGGAGTGGAAGAACTCAAGTGATCTGCACGGAGCCCTGACCTCAACCCCACTGAACACCTTTGAGATGAACTGGAATGCCAACTGAGCCCCATATCAGTGCCTGAACTCACTTGTGCTCTTGTGGCAAAATGAAGACGCATCCTCACGACCACACCCGAGAATCTAGTGGAAAGCCTTCCCAGAAGAATGGAGGTTGTTGTTATAACAGTAGAGAGGGACTAAATCTGGAATGGGATATTCAACAAGCACACATTGGTGTGGTGATGGTCAGAGCTATATGGCTACAGAGAAGCATGCACACATTTTGTTAAAGTGCACACTGAATTAACAACCGCTATGAAATTGTTTCAGGGCAACCATAACATGAGACAAGGCAAGCATCTTTGAACTTTCATTAGTCTGGTGGGTGAGCTCATGAGTTGTTCTTGCCTGTTTTTACAAATTTATGATGCAATTTCTAAAACTTAAAGTATCGACACACTGGTTTGGATTCCCATCCTTCCATCAAAACAAATTCACCGTGTGTTTTTTGGTCAGTAGTCTGTCCTGCTGAACAGGTTTAAAATCGCAAGTAAATCAGTATTTAAAATGCCTAAGCCTGCTCAGTCATTCGCTAAATAGAACCTCTTGGCAGGTTCGCTCGGCAGTATTAGCAGATGCATCAGGTTCTTAATAATGGCAATGAAAAATTAGGTGCACTTGCACACAGTCCTCGACCTGCATGTGGTCCTTATTGACCTTTATTCCTATGACCAACGCTTTAATCCAAAGTGAGGCATGTATGATGCAAGCGTTCTTTAATCACAAACGCTAGCTTTGATGAAGGTGCTAAGCATCTATGGTTTCACTTCTGGAATACCGTCAGGTATTTTGAGGTCGTAGACAAAAGCTCAGTATAATACCTTGAGCTACAGGCTGTAGCCAGTACTAGTAAATACTGTGATGGCAATGCTGGGATAAACAGTACAATGGAAGAATGCACAGAGGGGTTTCTTAGATGTTCTGAAAGATGTATGTATGTATGTTGCTTATTCCACCGTCAGGGAGCCACATATGAAAAGCATTTGGACTTAGAGAGGCCGTGTAATAAAGATTGTTCATGACTACATTCAATTGCAGACTGTAGTGGGCAGGATGGGTCATTGAGTCCATAATGAAGCACTCTGTTTGGGGATGTTGTTCCAGTGACGGCCCTAAATACAAGCATTATGGCTTTGAACTTGATGTTCTTTGAGCTAATGGCGATAGATGCAACTTGTGTATGTTTTAGGCTAGTTGAAGATCACTTGCATTGATGCATTTTGGTCCATTTGCAGCACTTTAACGGTGCATGCTGGATGGCCAGTTGTATTCAATGAGGGTTACTGGATTAAGATCAAGGCTGAGTTAGGCCCTGTTTACATTATTTCGAATCAGCAGATCATCAGATTAACGTTTTTAAAACGATTCGCATACACACACACAATTTCTGTGCCCGCAACAAAACCATTCCCCGTGCACACAGCAACGCCAATACACGATACGCTAATCACATGACTAATTAGACGGCACGTCACATGATCCCAGTGCATATCGGGCATGCGCAAGTCACTCACCACTTGCAAGTGGAAGGATGTCGTTGTAAAAAAATGAAGTATGCCAGTCTGTTATCGGCGGTACTGGTACTACAATGACGCCTTTTTTACACTGTGTATGGCCTTCGTGTTTATGGTAGAAGGATCTAACAGTGTTCGGTACACTCTTCACCTCGCAGAACGGCCGTTTTTTGCGATTACAACAAGACTATTTAGTGCTACGGTAACCAACACACTTCCTGTATTGCTCATTCACTTAATGACTTCCTCAACACACTTCCTGTATTGCTCATTCGCATGACCAACGCCAGCGAATCAGGAAGGTGGATGTCACAGTGACGTTGTCCAATGACGACGTCAGCTAGAGCTCAGCACTGCGTATCCTCGTTCCTCAATGTTTACACAGCACCAGATCAGATACGTACTGGGTTGAATACGTGGGCCCTGGCGGATTCAAACTGTTCCGCCTGTGGAGTCGTTTCCCGGCGTTTTAATGTGCACGGACAGTGCATCTGCAACGAAAACGATACGGATATGGTCTAATGTAAACACCACCTTATGCTTCATCAGAAGCACCCAAACAGACTTCTGAGAGCCTGGAACATTTAAAGTGCATATCCTGGACCAATTTTGTGGGTTTTGTTTGTTTGTTTGTTTGTCTGTTTTAATTTGTTTTTATATGAAAGTATATCCCTTTACACACTCATCCAGGAGGGTAATTTTGCACAAGGCCATCTGTCTACAGCAGAAAAAAAAAAAAATTAACAAAACGCGTCTGGAAAAATCCTAAGGGAGTCTGGAGCCAGATTCGTGATGTCACGTGCGGAAGCGCCAGCAGGCTGCGAGAGCTTGCACGGATTCAGTGCAGTGTCTGTGTAGACCAAGTTTAGCAGCTAGCGATTTTGCATTGAAATCTGGAATTGTCGCTTGAGCTTCCAAAACCCATGGATTCGTGTATCAATGCTCATCTATCTATTGTTACATAAATCATATTTTTTCTAATTACTATTATGTATTTATATATTTCTTCATTTAGAAGAGTACTGGCTACTGTAGGAGAAAGATTTCATAAGCTACACACGTGGAATCTGCTAAGCAGGGTTGTATATACATTTAATGTGTTTGACAGGTCCCAAGATCTCAAGCCCTGACATGCATATCCCTTGATACATGTGAAGTAAGTGTATTATCGCCCAGCGCTTTTGTGTGTCAATAAATAACATTATCCGTGTACCACACAAACACAGGAACACCTAATTTAGAATATAGTCTCTCTTATTTCTTACCCTGGCAACAGTCGACTTGTGAATCGCTGATTTTCTTGGTCTTTTTCTCGGCTCGGCTTTGGTCCTCGGCTTCCGGGTGCCTCGCACAAAGCGCTCCCGTTTCTCTCTCATTGTCCGGTCTTTTGGGAAACGATGAGTACTAATCCCATCAAGATTGGTGTTGCTACACCCTCCTACGATACATCTGTTAACCATTTTAATAATTACGTGATAACGTTGAAGAAATTTGCAGAAAACCACCAGGTCGTTTTCTCATAAACAAACCAGCGCTGACGTAGGATTCAGAAGGAGGGGTCTCACATGTGACTTCACGAAAATCAATGTTTGCCGGGAAATCCAAATGCCAGGTTTTTTCAGAGGTGGACCAATTCGCCTCAAATGGCTTGATTTCAACTGATTTTTTCTGGTATTGCGCAAGGTAAAAAAATTGCACAAAATGTGAAAGATATTTGACCAAAGTTTAATATAAAATAGGAGAATTACATTGATCTTGCTCCTGAATTTACCCGTGATATGCACTTTAAGGTTTTTTAGTAAATTCGGAGGTTCTTAGCTGTTTGCAGGTTCTCTATCAAACAAGGTGGGAGAGGAAGTTAGTAGTAATAAGCAACACTGCATGTTTTGCTGGATTTTTTTTTTTTGTGTGTGTGTTTTTTATTTTGAGGAAGGTAGTATAGGAACACACTGATACTGCTTGGTCATGAAAGTTATGCTAACTTATTGAGGTATTTCACCTGACGTCACAGAGTCACGTGACGCCCCGGTGTCCGCCATTTTGGACGGCAAGCTAGCTAATGTCAACATCATAGTATCTAGTATGTTGCTGTAGCAACGTTTACGTTCAGTCATTTGGATGACTGTTAAAACCTTTCAGTCTCAAGTTTTTCCTTTACTGTATTTACTAGTTTACTGAGCCGGCCAGCCCCGGAGCGGTAGCTAGCGCCGGCCAGCCCCGGAGCGCTAGCTAGCGCCGGCCAGCCCCGGAGCGGTAGCTAGCGCCGGCCAGCCCCGGAGCGGTAGCTAGCGCCGGCCAGCCCCGGAGCGCGCTCAGTAAACTAGTAAATACAGTAAAGGAAAAACTTATAACGGGCCATGTCTCAACAGACTAAGAAGTTATTTCAATGACATTTAATAACATTTTATCCTGAGGACCGAAAGTAAATGAAAATGTGAACAAATCTTAGCTGTCAGTGAACAATCCTGGTGGAAGCAGGTAAACGTCGTTCTCTAAGCCTGCTAACCTCAATTTTTGCAAATACCTCTCCCTCTGCTCGCCCTGTAAATGCCCTACGTCGCTGGATAGTGAAGGTGTTTTCTGCATCTCACTCCTTTTTCTTTTATGTTTTTCGTTTGTCGCCTTCCTCGCATTCAAACTGATTCGAGCCGTGACGTCCAAAATGGCAGCATCACATGACTTGGTCACGTGAGTGAAATACCTCAATACCCCCACTCAGTCTGTCTGAAACACCCGTTTTCTCAGCAACCACAAATCATAGCCACTTGGTACCAAACTTCAGCTTAGGGTTCTATACCGTGTATACCGTTTTCAGGTCTGTCACACATCGACTTCCTGTTTACCGACTGAATGTATTTACAAAAAACACGGTGGATTTTTGACACTATTTCAAGAAGCAAAATGACAGTTTACCAGGATGCTGTTTGAAATCCCTGGGGAGAACACTGCTCTTTACTTACTTGTTTCAGGGTTCATTATTTGTTGAAGTCAGCATTCATAAGTGTCCTATTCCTTCAATTGCTTGCATTCCTGATATAGGCGGGGGTATATGCAAGTGAGCAGTAGCTCACAGTTGATCTTGTTTTCAAGCTCCTTTAGTACTCTGAGTTAGGACTGTAAACCTCAGGCTTCTACACAAATGATTTCATCAAGTTTTATTAGGCAGTTATATGACAAGAGCACTCAATCTGCTCCCATACAGGACACTTTAATTTGAGTAGCCTCTGATCAATATGTGACCATGTTGCCTATATACACTGCATGGCCAAAAAAATAGTCATGCGCTCCATTTCACTGGACTGCCTTTAGCTTTGGTTACAGTGCATATTTGACGTAGCATTGTCAAGTCAAGTTTATTTGTATAGCGCTTTTAACAGTAGACATAGTCGCAAAGCAGCTTTACAGAATTTGAATGACTTAAAACATGAGCTAATTTTATCCCTAATCTATCCCCAATCAGGGTTTTTTTCTAGAAAAATTTAGTATGAGGGCGCTCACCATGGCGAGGGAGCGAAGCGGGGGGATGGTGCCGGTTGTCCGTCCCCCTCCTCCACCGTGCAAAGCCTTTGAAAAATTGAGGCGACAATGGGACATTCTGAGGCTATCTGAGGCCCTGTCCACACGGCAACGGATTCAGGTGACTCCGATACAATTGCTTATCGTTTAGGCCTGGCGTCCACACGGCACCGGCGTTTTGGGTGCCCAAAACGCAATCTTTTTGAGAATGGGTTCCAGAGTGGAAAGATCTGGCAACGTTGCCGTTGTGAAGTTGTCTGGATGAGTAGAACGGATTTGTTTACGATGACATCACAACCACATGACTGAGTGCTTCACGCCGGGTAGAAGTGTAACGAATATCACCAGGAAAAAGCCTTACAGAGCACTAGTGAGAGTGAAACACGAGCTTGGATATTATTATTATTATTATTATTATTATGTTCAGTGTTAGTTCACAGTAGTAATGCAAGAAGCAGAATAGTGACAGTAATAGTGAAGCAAAAACATGCAATTGTACAAACACTGCAGCTCTACAGCAAAATATTCATTTATGAAATGGTCTGATTCTTAACACCAGTAGTGCCAATGATCTTCTCATTGCGATGCGGGTTGTCAACAAATCCTATAACTTGGTTCATGAAACGCGCTTACAAAATATTTTCACTGTGAATATTTATTGTGTAATGGTGCAATCCCGCCAGCAAAAATAGGGGAAAAAAGGAGCGATCTCACCTCTTTAGATGTTGATTTAAGTCCGACAATACATTCCTGAAAAAGGGCGTAGAGGAGCAAATTAATCCAATTTATTCCGGACCATTAAAGACGCCGCCTTCCGCGTAGAATCATACGTCATCCTCGCCGCCATATTGGAGAGGTCAAAGCGGAGAATAAAGATTAGCTGCGTTTAACTGTACCAACAGGTTTACCGTCCAAACGAGATCATATGGGATTACCTTTCACAGGTGAGAAACAACAAATTAATTCCATCAACGTGTATCATTCACTTTATTCCGGACCATTGAAGACGCCGCCTTCCGCGTAGAATTATACGTCATCCTCGCCGCCATTTTGGAAAGGTCAAAGCAGAGAATAAAGATTAGCTGCGTTTAACTGTACCAACAGGTTTTCTGTCCAAACGAGATCACATGGGATTACCTTTCACAGGTGAGACTGGAAAAATACTTTTCATTGTATTTAGTCATTATAATGTAATTTTACAAACAGATTTTCCTGACTTTGTGGCTAATATGAAGTCTTGCGCATAATAGTTTATGCGCATGCGTCGTTACTTCTTCTATTGTTCTGGTGTCTCCGAAGGGACCGTCTTACAGCGCCCCTAGAGGTGTGGCATGTGTATTGCATCGTTTTCAGCAAGCGTTGCGTTGCCATATGGACCTGATATTTTACTGATTGTTGCCCATTTGGACGCGATATATTTTTAAACAACATCTCGTTGCCATTGTCGTGTGGATGTAGCCTGAGAGGGAAATTGGAACAAATTGTCTGTCAACATTTGAAAAAGAAAGAAGTAATCTTCTTCTGCCCCGGACAGTCTTTGGCTTTCTTCCGTTTCGTGCCACGGGATGACATCTTTAAATGCCCAAGTGTCAACAAAAACAACTCTCAAACTACTCCTGTCAAAAGCTCCTGTGCCGGTGGGTGAAAGGTCATTCAGTCTCGAGAAATCTCGCTCTACAAGTCAGCTGACCTTGTATGTAACCCATGTCAAATCTCACGAGAGCAGCCGCGACAAGTAAACAGCATGGCACCTCAGTCTGGAAACCACCAATTCGGATTGTTTTTGCACCGTCTGGCGGTGTATCTACTATGATTGGAATATTTTTGGAGTAATTATAACGTATTTGATGATCAGACACAGTCACGTGGTGTTGCTGGGATGTTTTCATGGAGAAAAGATCGTTTTGAGAAAGATTGCATGTTGTGCAGTAGCATATAAGTGCATGGCCTAAGTGTGACTTGGGGTTCAATCGGCATTTTGGTAAGGGGGCGCACGCCGAGAGCAAGAGGGTGCAGCACCCCTGTTCCCCGGTTTAGACGAAAGCCTGCCAATGAGCAAGCCTGTGGCGACGGTGGCAAGGAAAAACTCCCTCAGACGACATGAAGAAACCTCGAGAGGAACCAGACTCATTGTTTTTGACAAACTTTTGCAATGTGACATTTATGTCCAGAGTTGCATTTTTTTTTTTCGCCAAGATCTTGTATTGATGAGAATTGAACCACTTCTCCAGCATATCCTAAAGACTTTCAGTGGGATTAAGGTGAGGACTCTGGTGGCCAATTCATATGTGAAAATGATTCCTCCTGCTCCCTGAACCACTCCTTCACAGTCTGAGCCCTGAGCAGGGGTCTGAGCCCTGCTTAAATGAACAGAGGTTCATTGTGGTTGAACCAGGTTCCTTGACATTGAACATGGAAGGATCTGTTCAGCCTGCTCACTCTTTCACAACCTGAGCAGGCTCAGGAGGAGCTTTTTCCCTGAGGCGGTAACCAAGCTGAATTCCACGCCACCACTCTGCTAGCATCACTGCGCTCATCGTGCACTGTTCAGTATTTTAACATGCCATTTGCACTATTAATTTATTGTACAAAATGGACCACTTAAATTGTTGCACAAACTGTTACTTATCCAATATGACTGGACATATAAACAATTGTACACGTGTTCATACTGCTGCCACACACACACTGCTGCTTTATTGTACATAATATCTGTGCCTGTGGGTTAACTACTGCTAACTGTACATACTCTTTTTAATCCTGTCCACTTTCCCTTTGTAAATATACATATGTTATTTACCAGCTGGGAGGTCCGTATCGTGAAATACCGTGACCGAGGTCTTGAAAGTACTGACCGAGGCCTCTGGGCCAAGGTCACGGTATTTCACCATACGCACCGACCTTAAGCTGGTAAATAATATATTAAATTTTTTCTTTACCAAATTCTAACAGAAAACGGGAGCGCCCGAAAGGGAAAACCGAGCCGAGCCGCCATTTTGAATCCTCATTCACGGCTGTAATGCAAATTGCTTCCTCCTCGGTATACAAGTGCACTTCCATGGCAGGAAAAAAACTACATTTTGCCGCCTATGTAGTCCCCTATTTATACAAAATTGAGTCATTCAGGATTCAGCCATGTTTTTGCTCGGCGTTAGCAACAGTTAGAGGTTTTTAGCTTTCTCCCGAAATGTTTTATTTCTTCTTCCTCAGGGTAGTAAAACTCGCTTTCGCTGTGAACACTGTCGTTATCGCTATCCATGCTGTAAAATTAATGCTATTCTCCTGAGAAATGCTGGCAAAAATGTATAAGATTTTTGATCTTATAAAAAAGATAAATATTGACAAAAAATACTACTATGTATGATGATGACGTGAACGAGCGAGTCGCCAGAAGTCCATAACCGGGGTCCATATCGTAGGATACAGACCTGCTCGCCAGCTAATCAGAGCGCAGGATTCGATGGAAACCGGACCGCGAAAAAAATAAATTTACCAGCTGGGAGGTCCGTATTGTGAAATACCGTGACTGAGGTCTTGAAAATACTGACGGGCCTCTTGGCCGAGGTCACGGTATTTCACGATACAGACCGACCTTAAGCTGGTAAATAACATATATATATTTTTTTTTCTTTACCAAATTCTAACAGGAAATGAGAGCGCCTGAAAGGGAAACCATATTTAGAACAAACCTGCTACAAGCTCGTCAAAAACCTGTTTGACAAGCTACGTCAGCTCGGAATTTTCCAAAAATAAAAAACTTGCTCTAGGCGACACAAAACCAGGTGCTTTTGCTGTGAACACTGTCGTTATCGCTATCCATGCTGTAAAATTAATGCTATTCTCCTGAAATGCGAAAATAAATGTTGACCACAAATTGCTACTGTTTGTTGTTGTGAACAGGCGAGTTGCCAAAGGTCCGTAACCGGGGTGTGGATCGTAGGATTCCGGACCGCTCGCGAGCCAATCAGAGCGCACGATTTGATGGAAACCGGACCACGAAAAAAATTTAAATATTTACAAACGTCTGTATATTGTTACTGTACATCACTGCACTGCAGTATTTACTTCTGGCACCTACCTGTAATTAGTATAAATGTGGAGGTGATTTTATAGGAAATTGTGCGCGCTGACTGGTCGAGAAATTCAGATTATTTCTCGATAATCACGGCGAAATGGCAACCAATTGCTTTGTCACCATAAGTGAGGAAGAATTCCAAATTTTGAAAGAAAATGCTGTTCCTAAAATGCTACAAAGTTTGGTCTAAAACTATTCAAAGGTAAAGTGGAATTATGATTTATCTATTTCAAAACCGTGTTTTATGTGACTCGGCACAGATAAGTGACGCAAGTCTGCGCAAGTTACATTTCCATGTCGCTTTTGAAGTTTGAAATAAATGATTTTTTTTTTAATACTCCCCCCCCCCCCCCCTTTTTTTTTTCTTTTTTTTTTAAATAATCACAATAAACAATTATCTGCCTCAGGCTCAGAGAATATCAGTGAACCCTCAACTTTGCCTTGGTTATTATTCACCTTGCCTTTGGCGAATAATTGCTAAATAATACTGTATTTTGCACTTCTGATTAGATGCTAACTGCATTTCAATGGCTTTGTACCTGTACTCTGCACAGTGACTAAAGCTGTGTTCACATATATACCGGTACGATAGTGGTATAACTGTATCGATACAAAGTATACCGGTACAGTTTAGTGCATCTGTCCACACTAGCGAGAAATGTTTGCGGTTTTCTTTCACGGAAGTTGAAATGCGTGTGCGCGAAATGTTTCCGTGGTTACCGAGTAACTTCCTTCCGAGAATATGGCGGATGAAACAACGTGTGTGTGCTTTTTGTTGTCAATGTACAGTCTGTATTTGTGATGGTCATTTATTCAGTCGAATTGTATAAAACGCGCGAGGCAGTTGAGAAAGATGATCACTCGACAGACGTGTACCCCTCAACTGTTCCTGGCATCGCTCGTCTCCCCAAAGCTCCAACAAGCACACAACTTCATCTTTGCTCCATGTAGCTCCATGGTCGTTTTGAGCCATTTTGACGTTTTATTTACAGCTGGAAAGCACGGGCGTATTGTATTGTATGAATAACCGGAAGAAGTAGGAATGGTTCATTGCATATGCGCATTATATTTGTATCGATGCAGAGCCGCTTCATCTGTCCACACTACAGCAAAGCGCTACAGTACCGATACTGTACCGGTACGAAACCCATACATTTGTGGGTTTCGTACCGATAGTTATACTGCTACAGTACCGGTATAGACCCTTTTCAGTCACGTGACCTTCATAAACGCGACCACCATTTTGGACATGTAGCGGACTTCGGCTCGAATTGGTTTGAATGCAAGGAAGGCGACAAACGGAGAACATGCAAGAAAAAGGAGCGAGATGCAGAAAACACCTTCGCTATCCAGCGACGTAGGGCATTTACAGGGCGAGCAGAGGGAGAAATAACAGTAACGACACATTAGCAACGCCGTACAGAAATAACGGTTTATGGCACAGACCCTTTCGGTTCTCGCTCATCTAGCTGCTACAATGACTGCTTAGACTGCAACAATAATACCTAACACACATTTAAGTATCCGTCGTAAAGACGTGAAACTCGTCGAGTGACGAGTGTGTTCATTGATAAGCTAACACAATCTAAAAGTAGACATACCATCACACTGCCCTGGCGCTGTGTACAGTTTACCTTCTATGGTTTGTGCACTCACTATTTGCCATTACTTTCTCCAACCGTTGTTACAGATTACAGGGAACGGCCTGGATTTAAGAGACAAATACATGTTCCTTTTGTTTTGAACACTTATTTGTAGGCAGTGCTTAATTTGTAAAGTGGGAGGTCCGGAGCGCAGAAGATGAGCGGCTCCGGTGCGGAAAAAAGAGGAGAGGGGAGGGGGGCGCGGCGCTGCGCTTCTGGGCATGTTTTGTAATAACACTGCAAATTAAGTTCATCTGCAGATATTTTGTGGATGTCATTTCATGAGAGAAATCACCAACAAGACAGATATCAAAATCAGACATTAACACTAAATAAACTTGCATTTTTTTATTTAATTATTTGGGTTTTTTTTGTTGTTGTTACATAGTCAAAAGAGGTGTCGGATCACCGGATCCAGTGTAAATAGCTGCCGGAGCCAACGCCCGAGGTTCTGGAGCGCGCTCCGGCTTGCTCCCCCTCAAATTAAGTGCTGTTTGTAGGACACTGCCTCTGATCTGTCCTACAGTCTACCAACAGCAAAGGAACACAACGCTAGCTAATGTCGTTAGCTAATAGCTACTACAGAAGAACAAAGAGGTTACAATGGGTTATTTTAGCCTATTTGGTTACACACTCGCCGCCACAGAATGTTAACAGCAATGTAATGCCTTTTCTGGCTAATTTTATTCGTCTTACCTCCAACAAAGTGGTCACTGCACAAGCGTTGGTATGCCGCTATCCATCTTCTCCGTCGGTCAGCATCTACCGGGATCCGATAAAATGATAACCCTTGCCTTGTTTGTTGATGGTTACTACATCCAGGTGCACAACAATATAGTGGCATGATGGAAGTCTTGCTGAAAATAAACACTTTCTTTGCTGCCGTTCCTCAATGCTGGCTGTGGTAAACTACTGGTAGTACATGTCCAAAATGGCGGCCGCGTTTGTCGTGACGTCACGTGAAAAGGGTCTATAGTTGCTAGTGTGGACAGGTGTTGCAGTACGAAAGTAGTATCATATTGGTACAAAATCCCTAGTGTGGACAGGGTGTAAGTTTCATCTAATTTTATGCCTGTGCCATCAGGGAAGGGAAAAAAAAAGTCCAGTGATGTGATAACCTGGTCATTCAGTACATTCTGGTCCTCAGCTGACCTCATTTCATTGCCACATAATGTGGCTGAGACTCAACCTGTGTAACTGAAACAGCTCCAGATCATAACACTGTCTCCAGAGGCTCGTACAGTGGCCACTATGCACGATGACTGCATCATTTCATGTACTTCCCTTCTTACCCTGACTCTGGAGTAGAGTAAATTTGGACTCATCGGCTCGCATGACCTTTTTCTGTTGCTCCAGAGTCCAATCTTTATGCTCCTGAAGAACTGAAGCTTTTCCTTCCAATAAGCCTCATTAGCAAGTGGTTTCCTTACGGCCACACAGCTGTTTAGTCCCAATGCTGTGAGTTCTCGTCGTTGTGGGTGTAAATACTCTTGCTTTCAGTATTAAACACAACCGTGTGTGTTTTTTGGTGTCTCTGGCTAAGTTTTGGCTTAGCCAAAGTCCCAGCTCCCAATAGTAATGGTTCTCCACTGCTTGTAAATGTGTGTGAAGAATATCTAATGAAGTTTTGGTAGCCTTTTGGGTGTTCAGCATGTCTTTCTATTTGCCGGCGAACAAGGAAATGCTTCTGTGCATGCACAGCAGAAAACTTTCTCATTGAATCTTCACATCAGATCTGACATGTGATGTCATGTTATCTTGACAACATGCAATATCGTAAACCATATTCAACACCCATTCTCCATTGAGTAGAGTAGCGTAATATACGTAGGATAAGCGATATGACGACAATATTGCATGCTATCAAACCAAATGAACGAAACCCGCTAGAAGGGAGTAGGATTTTTTTTTTTTTTTTTTTTTAATTCTATGGAAAGTGTCCTGGTCCTGTATGTATAATAATTAAATAATATTTGCTGGCTTTTTTTTCGTGGTATATCAGATGTATTCCATTCAGCTAGCATGATATTGAACAAGTCAAAGACGAGTTCAATATCGTGCTTGCTCAAGGGAATAGATCTGATATACCATGAAAAAAAGGTTGTTGTTGATCATCCTCTTCACAGCAGCATTCTCGAAGGCCAACACTAGCTTACCCGCGACGTGGTGCTGTTAGCGTGGCAGTACAGTTACCTTCTGTTGGCGAAGGCCAATGCTAGCGCAGTCAAGCCAAATATTTTTTTATTTTCCCTGTGTCATTTACTTGGTTACTTTTTAAAATCAGCATTGACAGCTACATGCAACGGAGTGACCTGACAGCCAAAATTCTCTCAAAATCGTCCTCTTTTAATGAAGCAAACCTTGGGGCCATGTTTGTTTATAAACTGTCACGGTCACTCATTAGCGCCAAAGGTTTACATCTTAGACATGCCTCTTTTCCAGTTTTTCGATGTCTGTTGGTATGTTTTTCTCTTGTAAATATGTGTGAAGAATATATAATGACGTTTTGGTAGCCTTTTGGGTGTTCAGCGCATCTTCGGTTTCCATTTTTAATTTCTTTACTTCATGCTAAATTATAGTATAGCTAGTCCTAGCAGTAGCACTGGATTACCCTCGTCTTAAAGGTTTGGACACCTACTCACTCATACATGGATTTTTCTGTATGTTGACTGTTTTCTACATTGTAGAATAAAACTAAGATATCAAAACTATGAAATAACATATGGAACATGTATGGAATTATGTGGTAAACAAAACTGTTCAACAAAATGTCTCATTTTAGATTCTTCAAAGTATCCACCGTTTACCTTGATGCTTTGTACTCTCTATTGGCATTGTTAACCAGCTTCATGAGGTAGTCACCTGGAATGCTTTTCAATTAACATGTGTGCCTTGTCAAAAGTTAGTCATTGAATATTCGCATGAGCTCATTTTTTTTGTGTATGTATATATAAAAAAAAATTTTTAATAAATTTTTCTGCTGTGCACGATCATTTCTTTGTCCGTCAGGAAAGGGAGAAGACGAGGGTAATCCAGTGCTACTCCTAGGACTACCTATACTATAATTTAGCACGAAGTAAAGAAATTAAAAATGGAAACCGAAGATGCGCTGAACACCCAAAATTTCTTGCCTTCTTAATGTGTTTGAGATCGAACAGTAAATAATAGAGTAAATAGCCCTATACCACAACTGTAGTAATCCATATGTCAAGAACTGCTCGACAAAGTAAAGAGAAATGGCAGGCTATCATGACTTGAAGACATGAAGTGTGGGGTTTTTTTTGTTTTGTTTTTTTTAAATAATAAAAATAAAGAAGGGGTGGCACGGTGGTGTAGTGGTTAGCGCTGTCGCCTCACAGCAAGAAGGTCCGGGTTCGAGCCCTGGGGCCGGCGAGGGCCTTTCTGTGCGGAGTTTGCATGTTCTCCCCGTGTCCGCGTGGGTTTCCTCCGGGTGCTCCGGTTTCCCCCACAGTCCAAAGACATGCAGGTTAGGTTAACTGGTGACTATAAACTGACCGTAGGTGTGAGTGTGAATGGTTGTCTGTGTCTAGGTGTCAGCCCTGTGATGACCTGGCGACTTGTCCAGGGTGTACCCCGCCTTTCGCCCGTAGTCAGCTGGGATAGGCTCCGGCTTGCCTGCGACCCTGTAGAACAGGATAAAGCGGCTAGAGATAATGAGATGAAAAATAAAGAAAAAAAACATTGAATTAGATGTGTCCAAATGTTTGATTGGTACTTTATATAATCATAATAAATATAAAACAATATGGTGTCCAGTGTTTTTCTGATTTATAAATCAAATCCTTACAAGCTACTTGATTTGAAAAGTGTGAACTTGTTTGTGGAGAGGTAGTCAAAGCCCCCACCAACCTGCTTAATGGCCAGTTGTTGCAGTGCGAGTACATTTTACTTTGGAAAGGAGCATACAGCGGCCTTGAGGCCTGATGTCTGTATGACCAGCAGTTTGGTCAATGAAGGTCAGCTCTCTGTTGATCAGTAGCCCAAGGTTCCTGGCAAACCTTGTAGATGGGCTGCAGCCTTTGAGCTCAGCATTACCTCATTAGTGACTGCCAGTGCTAGAGGAAACAGCACTACATTATCTCTCACTCTTCTGCTCTTATTCATTTCCACTCCAACAGATTTTTTTTTTTTTAACGGTAATGTACAGTAGCTCAGCCCCAACTCTCTGCTCAGCTCTCATTAGCGTCTGCAGTGGAGCTTCACATGGATCTTTGAACTTAAGTGTTGGAGGTCTTATTTGCACGCTGTCGGTCATGATATTCGCGATGTTCCTGAAAGAAACCAGACAGGTGGTCATAAATCATGCTCCCAGCTATTTTAAACTCTGTCTCACACATGGATATACACGCATTGGGTGGCCTGCTGCAGATGCTGTTAGCTTATTGTGTAAACAGTCGCTGTAGTGTGGGCGAGAAAGGATTCCCTTCGAGGCATAAAAACTCCAGCACCTTTTGGACAAACTCTGACTCACTCCTTCTACCTAAGCCCTCGTGTAAAGACCGGTCATGGGTGCTTTTTTCAGCTGGACTTTGTGTTCCTTTCTTCCTTCCCTGATGCTCAGGGCTGATATCCCCATTTGCCCTTCTGCTCAAGCACATACCTCCTCTAAGCATATGACCTTTTTCCTTCACTCCTGCACTGTGCGGTTGCTCTCCAGTTAGATAACTTTTCTTGCCCGGTCATGTTATTTTGACATCTTGGATAGCTGTGTCCATCATGCCTTCTACTAGCGTGCCAGGTGAGCAGTGACACTCTCACAAAGGCAGTGGTGCTTAATGAAGTGCCAGTTTCACTGATTAACCATTGATTTAGTTTTAATGAGAGAAGCTAACCTCCTGATCATGGAGCAGCTTCTCCCCCCCCCCCCAATCTTTTTTGCTATTATTCCCTAGCAATTATTCATAATACCGGCTAGGCCCTCCCTTTGCTCTCAGAGCTATTCTTTGTGGCATGGATTCCACAAGGTGTTGGAAACATTCCTGCATCATTGCTACAGGTTTATATATACGTTTTATTAAATGTTCCACAACGCTTGCCAAAAAACGACAAGCAGAGATCTCGGCATGTCTTCATGTGAAGATGACATTTGGGATGGCTTAATCATTGAGGAAGCTGATGTCATATGCAGGCTTCACTTGACATGTCACACACGGAAGCTGGAAGAACTCTGTGGATCAACACGCTACACTACAAACCTCTGATTGGAGCATTCATATACGTATGAGCGCCAATATGAAATTACGTAGAGTATGCTGTGGCCCTAAAGTTTGTTTTTCTTCCACTTCTCGATCAGACCCTGATATGAAAGTACAGACAAAGAGATGTGGTGACTTTGTGTGCATGAAGACATTATGAAGTATAGCCTATTTGTTTTATTCTCTTAGGCTACGTTCACACTGCAGGCTGAAGTGACTCAAATCCGATCTTTTCGCCCATATGTGACCTGTATCCGATCTTTTATTGACAATATGAACGACACAGATCCGATTTTTTCAAATCCGACCCAGGCCGTTTGGATATGTGGTCCTAATTCCGATTCCTATCCGCTCTTTTCATATGCGACTTCAGTCTGAACCGCCAGGTCGCATTCATCCGACTTACACGTCATCAACAAGCCACAAACGTCACTATTCTGCGCTGAAGTAGGCGGCGGGTCTCTCAAAAAAAGTTACAACAACATGGCGCATAATCACGGGCGCAGATAGAGGGTGGGACTCGTCCCACCCAGATTTAAATTCACCTCGTTCGGTCCCCCCCTCCCCCCCCCCCCCCCCCCCCCCCCCCCCACTTATAGGGAGGAAAAAACGTCTATGCTGTCTTTCTTTGCATAAGGCAAACCTCACGGAAAAATCAAAAGACTAATTACCATTCGGTTTATTGAGGTGCACAGCAGTGTATACATAGTTGCAACAACTCACATAAAACAAAGACTGATATTCGGTTGGTTGAGCTGCGCAGACTGCACAGGTTGCGAGCTCGAGCTTGGTTGCTATAGTAACCCACAACAAGTTTGACAGGCATAATGGGGTTGGTTTGCTGGCAGCTTTGTCCCCCCCAGTTCAAAAAACGTATCTGCGCCCCTGCGCATGACATCAATGCGAGGGACGCTTCGGGCTGTGAAGGTTCTGAATCTTCTCAATGGAGGGACGCAGAGGTTAGGGAGCTGATTTCCATTTGGGGAGATGCAGCTATTCAAGCTAGATTGGATGGGTCATACCGCAACCGGGCGGTTTTACCTCCGTAAACACTGGCCATGCTCACTGCGTGTGACGTCGTCGTATCCTGCAATGCGCATGCGGAACACTTTTAGGTCGCTTTTCGTTCATACTGAGGATCACATACAAGTCGCATGTATTTGTTAATGTGAACGACCTCACAAAAAAATCAGATTTCACAAAAAAATCGGAATTGAGCATTAAGCCTTGCAGTGTGAACGTAGCGATAATGTCTCCATTATAGAGACTCAAGGCCAATTTATGCTGACAACGCAGTCCTCGCAGATAGCGTCGCAGATGGCGTCTGCGTAGCCCCACCCCCCCTTCGCAGACGCTCTGCGCACACCTCCCAAAAATTGTGACCGCCGCAGAAGCCTCGCAGACAGCGTCACAGACAAGAGGGCTCTGATTGGTCCACTCTACATCCGCTGTACACGCACTTCCGCTTCCCTACTTTCCCGGTTTGGTTTGTTTTCACTACCGCCATTTTTAAAAACACGAGCAAAGATGGAGCAGCACGAAGAGCGATTGATCGAGAAAGTGAGGAAGTACGTACATCTATACGACTCCAGTTCTAGTCATTATGAGTAACCGGAGGATAAACACTCCACTAACCACACCCACCAACTACTCCTAGCGACTTCGCGCCCCCTTGCGTTGTGGCAGTGAATAACATCACGTACGCCTATTACTCCCCGCTCAACGATAAATTACAACTGTCTGCGAAAAGCTATCTGCGAAAGCCTTGTCGCAAGAGCATGCAGAGGCCCTCAGTGTGTCCCTGTCCCCCCCTCCCCCCAGTGAGGTTTATGCTTTAATTACCACAATTAACATTCAGATAGTGAACTTTATTAAAGGCCTGTTAAAGGGAACCAAACCTGTCACACCATTTAAATAAAATAATACTCGTGGTTGGGATGGGTGTGTGTGTTTGTTTTAAATAAAGACACTCACGGTACTTTCTGCATAAAGTAAAATCGGTGTTCTTTTTCCTTTGGTAGGATTCAGATGGACATGAAATACAGCTGTTCTGATGGAGAGCAGGAACAATCTTTTTCTGTATGTATTTGTTTTCGTGCTGCTCAGTGGAGCAAGGAGCATCTGTTTAGCATCGTGCGTGTGGGAGGTGAACGGCAGGGCAAAGAGGGGCCTTGTGGAATTTGTGATCAGCATTTGGCTGTTTAGGCAGTGAGGGCTTGACCCCAGGGAGCAGGCGAGAATTGCTCTCGTCAGCTTTTTCCCTTCGTTTTGTTGATGTTTGTTCTAGGAGGAAACACCTCCTGTGCCTTAGCTCAGCGAGATAAGTATTTGTAAGTAGTATGTGTACAGACAAACCTGAAAGTTGGAATTTGCATGTAAATTAGAACGTCTTTCAGGAGCTCAGTCTAATTTGCACTGGCTGTGAGGCAATTAAATGCTGGGTTTTTGTATTTGGTTTGAACCCAGTAGAAATCTTTCGCAGTGTTGGCAGTCATTGGTTTCCTCTTTCACAGTACAGTTATTGAGGTTTATTTGCCTGGAGTACATCCCTGACGAAAGCTGTATGGTGCTATATGAGGGTGCGCGTCCCCCACCGTCTGGTGCCACTCACACCTGTGGCTCTGCATCAGGTGTCGTTCTCTTCCTCACTTGTATGTGCAGTATCTCTGTGACAGCCCTGAACCAAGTACGGTGCCATAGAAAACAGTGACTCATGCTGCTTTTCACACTTGCCCTTTGTGTTGATATGAAAACAAGCAGTTCATACACTGTCCATGCGCACTGTAACCATGACGACACAGTGACTACTCTTGCCTTTCAATTGTACCTCATTTTGTTCAAGCGTTTTCTAGCTAGATTAATTAACAAAGATTAAATTTCTCAGTGTTTCACCACTGTGGCACAGAAGAGGATTTCACTCTGCTCTGCTGTAAAATGAACACGACAGTGCACCAATTGGGACAGAGCCTAATTCTTCTACTGACGCGCAATCCGTCATGTTGGGGGGTGTTTTGTCTCCGCAAGTTATGACCCAATTGTCAGGTGCTCAAGTAAGGAATAACACGCACAAGATCATGTGGTTAGACGAAAATAATGCACGGTGGGGAGTGTAGCAGGTCTGCGGTTGGTTATACCATGTCTATTTGCAATCAATTACAATGTTTAATCTAACTACATAAACCTTTAAAAAGTGTGATGTGTCCATTAATAAATTAAATATTCTCTTCTCTTCTGAAGATTTTCCTGAGCTCAGAAATTGACTGTTGAATGCTTACAATCATGACTCTTTCCATAAACGGTAAATAAACCTGGCTCTTGAAGCAGATACGCAGAACCTTTATTTTTAAATAAATTTGAGTGGATAGTATCTCCATCCTTGACTCTTGTATGCTGCATAAATGGGAATTAAAAAATGTATTTTTGAGAGTTTAAATCGACCGCAAAGTTGGTATTCGAGTTGCCCCACTGAGCCAGCCAGCCCTGAGTGCGTGACGTCACAGCGGTAACCGGTTTTAAGGCTGAGGCCTTTGACAGCTATAGACCAAAGTCATATCAATAAAACTTTATGGTGAAAGTAAGAAATCCCGTTACCGACTTGCTCAACTAAAACTGATTTTGACTTCATTGATTGTGGGTTGACTCTCATTAAAGCAGGATAGGTGTTATAACTTATGCAACAGACATGTACATGCATGCATTTTCACTGATAAAATGTAAAAGGCTCATTAAATAATCAGATGAACTGAGACCATCACATTCTGAAGCAAATTAAATCATCTTATACTGGTAACTTAAACACACAATACAAGTTACATGTATTAATCTAAATGCAGGTAAACGAGTGTTTATGTAACCAAATGAGGGTCGGAGCTTACCCGTCTGTGTTCTCGCTTCTTGAAGGCCGATCTTGTGGCCGATTTGTTTTGAAGCAATGTGACTTTTAGTTGTTTGTTCGGTTCTCCGTTCATTTGCTTCTTCCACATAAGGGTGAGATATTGCTGCTGAGGCAAGCATATCCAGCGGAGAAATCAGACGGCTGGTCCACTCATTCTCCATTTTCTCCATACTGTGTACTCTGCCATTACTGCTTGGCTCAGGCAATTACTAAAACCCAGGATGGGACGTCACTGGTTTTAGCAACAACCGCAGGGAGGTCACTGCCCGAGCAATATGTCACATCCCGTCCCGTTCCATCCCGGGTTTTACCAACAACCCTGCGCTCACACTCTGGGAGAACTGGTGTAACTGAACTTGCTTTCCTTTTCCTGTAGGTTTCTTTTCCTTTAGTTGTTGGTACTGCACCCTCTTTCAATACGGGCTTATAGCCAACGCTCCTCAACAGATCAGAGGTTTTGTACGAGTCTTCAGTAAAATGTGCAGAGCAGAGGAGAGACCACTTCGTAGGTGCCCAATGTGTCCGTGAACTTCTCGCAAAACGCGTCCAAATCTTTGCAGTTTGAACATTCTTGGGCTATAAATGCAACGTAAATCCACCTTCTGTCGTGTTGCTGCACCGGCCAGCAACACATCTACGTGGCATGGCGATACATTAGCTCAAAATGGAAGCTCGAAGTTAGTTAGAAGAGAAGAATGGCTTTGTCATTGCACAAAGGTACAACGAAATTTAATTCATCATAGAAGAGCAAAGCTCCTGCGTATGTGCGCACTGCCACTCTTGGGCACTTCAGTCCAAGGCCGTCCCATGTTAACCTAACTGCATGTCTTTTGAGCTGTGGGGGAAACCAGAGCACCCGGAGGAAACCCACGCAGACACGGGCAGTCAGCTCTGTGTTTTAGTATAGCGGAAATGGAGATGAGACCGATAGACTTCCTGCTGTGACGTCACAGATGTTGAGGTCATTCACTCATGAATCATTTTAATTGTAAAAATTACTATATTAGATTTATTATTAACGCTTAAAACTATTCTTGTGCCATTCTCGAGGTGTCAAGGCATTTATAAACAAAAAGTGAGGCCATGGTCTGTGTGTCCCTTTTTGTATAAAAAAAAAAAACCCACAAGGATTTAACTGTAATGGATTTTATTTTTTTTTTTATTCAAGTCTTGGATTATATGGAGCATTCACCATACAGTTCCTTATGTATGAGTGGTTACTACAGGAAAAAATAACTTATTCGAATGAGCGCGTCAATATTAACCTATTGTTCATGTTACAGCTAGAGTTACTGTAGGAAATGATGCACATCTTTTGACAATCAGATTCGAGCATTCGACTGCGCTGTGGTTGAAGCCCTTACCGTCACACTGAACTTTTCTGAAAGCTTTTTGCAATACTTGGCTTTTTTTTTTGAGAAAGGGGTGGGACCTCTGCCATCCTGCAGCCACTTCCGATAGGATTAAATATAAAACGTGTGATGGAGCTTAAGGATTATTAATTACCTTTTATTTCTCAGAACATTCATGTGAGGTTTGCTGAATGCACTTACAGCACATCCAATTTACCCTTTGCCAGAACATTAACTTGATTAATTGTTCTGTTTGTAATTAATAAGTGCTAGATGCAAATGGCATGCTGCTAAATAAAAGGTAGGCTTGCTAATTGTAGTCTGTGGCACTTAACTAATTGCATAGACCAAACTTACGATTAACTTCAGCTTCCCTGCGGTTGTCCAAGCAAATCGCTTAGTATGTGGGTAGAGTTTTTCCTGTCTCCTCACTTTTATGTGCAGTATCTGTCCAGTGTGTCCCCACCCGTTGTTTTTAGGTCACGTTTGTTTTGCAGGGGAAGAATTAGGCAAGAATATTAAGGATGTTTTTCTGTATCACACCTTTAGAGCTGTTGAGTTGTTCACTGTCCAAGTATCACCGAACATGTCAGGTAGCATAATACCGCTCTAGCTTGAAAGTGTATGTGCTGTTATTTTCAGTTAAATACACCCTTGCAATAATTTCTTTTCTCTCTGTCTGCATGATCTCTCAGGAATATTCGCAGAAAGACCGTCCGTGTGCTGCCAGTATGTGATGTACAGATTCTCTTATGGTTAACCTCCTGGAGATCTACCTATAGCAGGGGTTTTCAAAGTGTGGGAGAGTCAGCCCCCCCCCTCGGAGAGCAAATAAACAACAGCGCCCCCCCTCACAATTTTTGTTGTTGCTATACTTAATGTTCCATTCGTATTTAAAAAAAAAAAAATGGTTGTTGTACACATTTTTTTTCTTTTTCACATTTTAAACATCTGTGCTTTTTAAAACATCTTGTTTTACACATTTTAAACATCCCATAGCATCGTTAGCTAGCATCTCTTGGCAGACAACACACTGTGGCAGTGGAGCATCTTCAGATCCAGTCCATGAAAATCCAAACTTTAAATAATCATGGTCATACTTCCTTCTTTTTCCAGTCCCCCAGGATTCCGCAGGCCTTTTTTGTGATTGTTGCGGGCTAAAATGTCTGTTGTGGGGGTTTCCAAAAAAATTTCGATGAAAGTTGCAGTTTTTTAGGTTTTTGTTGCGATTACATTGCAGGAGGAAGTGAAAGTTGCGAGAAATTGTTGCGATTTTCTCTTTTTGTGATTAAAATTGAGTGATATGTTATTACTGAAAAACTATTGATTAAAATAACAAAGACACTGAGAAATGGTCCTATAAACAACTTTACCAATATAAAAGATTACCAGGACTACAAAAATGCAGAAAAATAGGCTTTATTTATCCAAATGCACCTGTTGGTTCAAAAGTTAAAGTGCATAGAACCTCACAGCACAACATGAAGTTACCTTAAAATATAATATAAATGCCTCAGCTTTCATGTAAGAAAAAAAAACTATTAATACTAGTACTGTGTGCAGGCAGTCTCTCCTGAATACTAAATTAAACAATTATAAACTAATAAAATAAATGGCTCAGGCTTCATAGAAGAAAAAAAAACAATTTGAACAGAATCTCACAGTATGATGCTGAAGCTGCCTAAACAATGGAAAATAAAATACCATTTTGGCAAAAATGTTGGAATCCATTAATTTCTTGTATTAAGTAAAAAAAAAAATAAAGTGCACACAGTCCTTCACTGTAAACATAACACACTTTCAGTAACAGAATTTAAGCCTACATAAACACTGACTCGCACATCATGCAATGTTGCCAGATACTGCTGACGTTTTCCAGTCCAAAATATATTCAAAACCCGCCAAAATGCACTTGAAACCGCCAATCTGGCAACACTGCGCGCATGCTGCTTCTCTTGAACATAGACATCCGGAAGTAAGGCGGAAGGTGGTTTGTCGATGTCACCTCAAGACGACGCCAACGATTGGTCAAATTTGCGGGAAAGTTGCGGTGATTGGATATAATTGCAACACCGCCCTGAATTTGCGGGGATTGGTTGAATTTGCGCTGAAGTTGCAAATCGCAACATCCTGGAGGCTCTGTTTTTTTGCTTGGCCGTCTCCTCACTCCCTGTAGCTTTAGGTACTAAAAATCGATCAATTTTGTCTCTCACGTTGTGCCCCCCCGAAGAACTCTGGCGCCCCCCGGGGGGGTGCGCCCCACACTTTGAAAAGCCCTGACCTATAGCACAGACTTTAAAGGGGAACTGAAGGCAAAAATTTTTATTATCAAAATTCTATTTCTCTCATTTTATAAAACATAGGAATGCATTTCTGACAGTTGTTGTGTCACTGCTGTAGCAAGTTGAGTGTTTGAAATATGCTCTGTAATATATCAGTCCAGATGTCAAAGCAATGGCCATAAACGAGATTTGCTGAGACCTGTGCGAGACATCGTAGGACAGAAGCAAAACGTACAGTGGAAGTCAACATGACCAACATCTGCCAACGTTGTCAAAAGACACGCACACGTCCTCCTTCGAATGCTGACGTAATCAAGCCGGAAGTTTTCCCTGTGTCCGAAATCACTCCCTACTCACTATATAGGGCACTACATAGTGGGGACGCCATTTTGTAGCGCTGTCCGAAACCTTAGTGAGGATTATGTGGGAAATGCGCTCAGTATAATATGTATTTATTACAAAAACACATGCATGTGTATATTATTTTGAAAACCCACCAGCTGCCTGATCTAGCATGTTTTAATTGTGCGACAGTAATGACGTAAATCCCAGCGCGACAGACTCGTCCTTATCCTGTCGTCTTTCCAACTCTTCTCTACTCCACGTTGGTTCGAAGACATATGGAATAATCTCTATCACTGATGAAGCTGGCAAATCTCGAAATTAATCTAAATTGGAATGATATGGCGATCTGGTCGCTATGTAAACATTTTTCAAAATGGTGGCGCTGACGCTTCACGTTTGAAGTCTCGTGAAGATCACGCAGATAAGCGACGCCTGCCGTGGACCATACGAACTACATTCGACATGGCTAAACACCGAAAAGGCCAATAAGTGTAATACGCCAATACGAGTCACGATATAAGGTTACCAGAATCGAAAACATAATTGAATAAAGGCCTCTGCATGCTCTTGCGACAAGGCTTTTGCAGATAGCTTTTCGCAGACAGTTGTAATTTATCGTTGAGCGGGGAGTAATAGGCGTGCGCGATGTTATTCACCGCTACAACGCAAGGGGGCGCGAAGTCGCTAGGAGTGGTTAGTGGAGTGTTTATCCTCCGGTTACTCATAATGACTAGAACTGGAGTCGTATAGATGTACGTACTTCCTCACTTCCTCGATCAACCGCTCTTCGTGCTGCTCCATCTTCGCTCGTGTTTTTAAAAATGGCGGTCGTGAAAACAAACCAAACCGGGAAAGTAGGGAAGCGGAAGTGCGTGTACAGCGGATGTAGAGTGGACCAATCAGAGCCCTCTTGTCTGCGAGGCTGTCTGCGGTGGTCACAATTTTTGGGAGGTGCGCGCAGAGCGTCTGCGAAAGGGGGGCTTCGCAGACGCCATCTGCGACGCCATCTGCGAGGACTGGGTTGTCAGTATAAATTGGCCTTAACACGTTAATTAAGAAATAAAGCACGTTTAAAAATGACTTCAGTTCCCCTTTGATCTGAATTCTGTAAATATTCTCGAGAAATAGAACAATGCTTTCAGTAATTGTGCAGTCTTTTATGTTACCATCTTCCTGCTGATAGCTCACCACATTCCACACTGCTTAGGATCATTGAATCAATAGTAATAAAGATTCTTCTGGTCAGGGGTCAGATTTTTGTCTTCTTGAAGCTGCAGAATAGCACTGAATCTAGTCACTATGTTCAGTGTTCGTAACTGGAGCATGTGCAATGCGAGACGACATGTGTCCCATGAGTTTTGCTGGTCTGGACTAGAGGTGAGAAGTGGTGTGAGTAATGTACAAGTGATGTGTGCTTGGTGCACAAGGCCATTTATAGAGGACCACAGCTGAGCTGAGTCTCCCTGTGCTCAGGGACCTAAATCTGTTATACATGATGCATTGACTCAAAAGCTGTGTGTGTGTGCGCACCTGTGTTTGAGTGTCTGTCTCTCTCCGATTTTGGTCATTAGGATCACTGTATATCTGAGGAATTGAGTGTCGCACACTGCTGAGGGTAAAGTTTCCATTTCCTCAGTGTTTCTCTAATAAATTTTCCTGCTGATGTTCATTTCCTTCATTTCCACGTGTGAGACATCAGGGACTTTCCACGAGGATGGTTTTGTGTAGCTGCTGGAGGCAGGCAATCAGAAGAAAATGAACGGAGCCTGATAGTTTATTGATTACAGGAAGTATAGGGTTCCTTTTGCATTGTGCAAAGGGAGCGAACGTCACATAACGGAAACGTCGTCTGACTCGGCTCAGAGACGAGAAATGGAGATGCATGCAGACTGAAAGGTTACCCGATTTGGTTCTGTAGGCAAATCTCACTACAAAGTGATGTATGTAAGTTAGGAATCAACCACCTTGCCAGTACTCCAGAGTACAGAGAGTAGCTTTTGTCTCTGCATCAGTCCCCTAAACTCTCCCTCTAATTGCCGTCATATCTTATCTGGGACACGCGGCTGTGTGTGGAGGTCACATGTCCTCCAGGAAAATGACTGTCTTGTTGAGTTTTCTATTGCTTTGACTTTGAATCGCTACATGTGGTATTTACTCCGAAATCTTGTAAGTTTAATCCCACACACACACACACTGACTGGAGAAGACAATTGACTCGGGTGAGAAATTTCCCCTCCCTTTCTACACATCATATCAAATCTCACACACACACACACACACACACACACACGTTGTTGTTTTTCCCTTCTCCATCTTTCCTCTCCATCTAATTTCCGCTCTTCATGCGCACAGCAACACCATAAATATCTGTTTACCAAGAGCTGCTGCTTAATAAGCAGAAGATATGCATAGCCTACTGATCATTTCCTGCTCTGGTTCATATCGAAAATAAATCAAGACTAGGAGGCTGCTGACCAGATGCTAGATTATCATTAGAAAAGTAATAGCATTGAAATTAAAAGCTTTTTAATAGAGATTAAAGCTCAGAGCTAACCACAGAGGCCAGGTTTGTGTGAATCAGCAGCAGTGCAAACTCTAACATGAGGAGAAAGTTTCATTTTAAAACTCACAGTACACATACCCAATTTATTGAGAGATCTTGAAATAAGGTATTTAACGTCTTGAAAGCGCAATATTAACATCGGAATGTAACTGTATTCAAATAAGACATGAACTCTGTTTGTGGTAATAAGAGAGGCTGAGCCCTTGGAGCTGCATGAATTTTTTTTTTTTTTCTTCATCGTTAAGTCGTGTTTGTGCTTATATTGCTGAGAAGTAAGTGGTCAATGAGGTGAGCTTTATTCAGGCTAATAATAGTCCAGGTTCTAGTTTCAGGATGCTCTCTTCACTGGGCTGGGCCATGCAGTTGATAAATTGGGTTGTCTAGAAGCCTCCTCCTGTCTCTTGCTCCCTTTCACAGGCGGGTAACGGCAATATAACTCTGCTCCTGTGAGTGGACATGTTGAGAGCAATGCAGTGTCTCCATCTGCTCTGACCTTGTGGATTTTTTCATAACTTTTCTGTCCTTAACAAGGTGACTTTAGCCAGAGGTCTTTCTGCATTTGTTCATCTGTGAGAAAACTGATCCTTTAAGTGCTGGAGCTGATTTACAGTGGAAGGATTGCTGGCATTGATGATGTCAGCCATATCGATGGCTGTATACTTTACTGATGGACGTCTGCCTGACCTCTGATTACTAACTTTGCTTACCCCAACTCGTACCCCTTCTACAGCAGGTGTTTTGCTGGAAACATTTCCCAGTTTATCAACAGTGTGCGTGTCTCATGGGCATTGAGTTACTGCCCAGCCCCGGTCCTGTATATAAACAAAAACATGGTAGCAGCCCAAGTTGGCCAATAGAATGCCCTCGTTCACTCATTTCTAAGGTCAGAGTTTTCCTCTCCTACCTGTAATGCTATCTTTGTAGAAGGAGGGTGGCAGTACACGGAGGTTATGGTGGGCTATTTTAGGAGTCATGAGAAAGCATTCTTGACCCACTGAGCGTACACTGGTGGGTGTCAGGAGGGGCCCTAATGGAAAATTCACGTGGCTGCATGGAAGAATTTAGAATCAGGTGACCCAGAAGTAGCTCTTCAGGCCTTTGCTTTGAATGTTTGGGTTTTTTTTTGTCATGGTCTCATTTAAGCATGCTCATCAATGGCGAAGTCCACTCTCATGAAACACATGAGCATTGGTCTTGTTCATCGTTATTGTTAAAGTTTAAACTTTTTTTTTTTTTTGGTAAACTTCCAGTGATGCATACTCTGCTCTTTATAGTAGACACCTTATTTTATGCATTACACTGATGTAAAGATTGACTTGCTGACATTTATGAAAGCCTGAGACTTTAACCATAGCAATTTAAGGACATGGTTTGTGATTTGCAAAACCTTAACAGTATGTTACACTCTCACACTCTCTCTCTCTCTCTCTCTCTCTCTCTCTCTCTCCTTCCAACAGGATTACTTTTTCCTAGCATGGCCGGACTGGGTTTCTGCAGGGGGCGTTGTTCACCATTCTGCCCCTGTGTTGATCATCCTTGGAGCAGCCATTGCTGAGAGCTGCAAAAGCGCATAGCCACACTTCTCCGTTACCAGTAATCGTGTCACATAGAATCGTACATGTTTGTGGCAGCGTAAAAGGCATGAGCGAGAGAGGAGAGAGACACAGCTGAAACGTTGAGGCAGAGGACTGTTGGAAGAAGCAAGCGCAAGAAACCCAATCGTCTTAAGGCTCTGGAGGAAGCTGGTACGCTGTGCTGGATATAGAGTGCACACGAGTTGATATACAGCAACCTGACTGCAAAGCAAACACGTTGAGACGAGGTGGCCAGAGACAGAGTTTACAGCAGGAGGCTAGTCATGGGCTATAGGGGCCATGGTGACTTAGCGTAAATGGCTCCTCTTTGTTCAAAGTGTGTACCAGTGTGTGCTGCTCAATCCGATTCTTCCTTTCTCTTTTCCCCCTATATTACCTCCTCATCTGGCTGTGAAAGTCTGCTCACCCCTATTGCGCCCTTGTTCCTGCTCTCGCTCTGTGGCGATGGGGCTGTGGAAGCTCCTGCGGGGCGTCAGGCAGCTGGAGCTCCACCGCCTCATCCTAGTGCTCATTATCTTTTGCCTGCTGTCTATGGCACTCCTGGCTTACTATGTCAGCAACAGTCCCAAGATAAAGGAGGCACCTCCATTGCCCTTCAGTGACTGTGGTGAAGTGGTCGCAGCGGGGGATGGCCTGCAGCGGGTACCGCTCTTCCTGCCCCCGTTCACTGGCCGCCATCGGACTGTCAAAGCAGTCGACAACTCTCGCACGGAACCTGTGGTGCTAGTGTTTGTAGAGAGCATCTACTCCCAGCTGGGACAGGAGATCGTAGCCATCTTGGAGTCCAGTCGCTTCCGTTACCACACGGAGATTGCCCCTAGCAAGGGCGATATGCCCACTTTGATGGAGCGTGACCGGGGCCGCTATGCTCTAGTCATCTATGAGAATGTCCTTAAATATGTCAACTTGGACGCATGGAACCGAGACCTTCTCGACAAGTATTGCTCAGAGTTTGGTGTGGGTATTATCGGCTTCTTCAAAGCCAACGAGAATTCGCTGCTTAGCGCTCAACTTAAGGGCTTTCCTCTTTTCCTGCACTCTAACTTGGGCCTGCGGGACTACAGAATCAACCCTGCGGCGTCGCTGCTATACATCACCAAGCCCAACGAAGTGGAGCAAGGTCCGCTGCCAGGTGATGACTGGACTGTTTTCCAATCCAACCACAGTACCTATGAACCTGTGCTACTAGCCAGCACAAAGTCATCAGAGGCCCTAGCTCACCTTGGCCCCCATCGAGTCCTGCATGCGACTGTGGTGCAGGACCTGGGCTTTCATGATGGAATCCAGAGAGTTTTGTTTGGCAACAACCTCTCATTCTGGCTGCACAAGCTGATTTTTGTAGATGCTATCGCTTATCTAACTGTAAAGAGACTATGCCTTTCTCTGGAGAGACACATACTTGTGGATGTGGACGACATCTTTGTGGGAAAGGAAGGAACGCGCATGAAAGTGTCCGATGTGAAGGTCAGTGTCTGTGATTGCTTTTCAGCTTATTCATATATCATGAAACTTGAGCGTTGTCAGAAAAAGTATGATGGTGATAGCTTGTATATGAATTGATGATTTTATTTTATCCCCCAACTGAGTTGTTCTCAGACAGTTTTCTTCTTCCTTCAGAACTTTATATAAAATGTGAATCATTGCTTATTGCTCATTTCTTGGGAATGGTTTTAAATATTTTAAGGCTTTACATGGCATTTAACATCAAATGTTCCTTACATATAAATGCACAGACTAGTTTTAGAGCTTCTGTTTCATTTCGATGAGTTCTTCTGACCCAGCCTTCCCCATTATAGAACAGTTAGTTTTGGTCCAAGAGGCATTTCAAGAATGCTGATATTTAGCATAACAGCACTGGTACATTTCATTGTGTGCATCACTCCACTTGTCTGTGTTCACTACATAAAATTCCAGTTTTAGCAATAGCTTCCATTCAGAGCATCACTATGCTTACTACGAGCTGTCAGTCTATGCATTAGCATTGCGCTATCTAACTGGGGCTTCTTTGGGAACTATTTTCTTTGTCGCAGCAAAAATAAACAGAATATTCAAATAATACTGGCTGGCTTTGAATGGTCGATCAGATATATTCCGTTCGGCTAGCATAATATTGAACGAGTCGAAGACCACTTCAGGATCATGCTAGCTGAATGGAATACATCTGTTTGACCATGAAAAAAAAGCCAGCTAATATTATTATACATACATGCACTCTTGATATCCGCATTCTCGAAGGCCAACGCAAGCTTGCCTGCGACTCAGTGCTGTTAACATAGCAGTCCAGTTACCTTCTAGCCGGTGTAGCATTCAGCAGTAGCGTTAGCGAAGGCCAACGTGAGCTTACCTGTGACTCGGTGGTGTTAGTGCAGCAGTCCGCTTACCTTCTAGGCAGTGTAGTGTCCGCGCAGGCCAATGTTCGTGCAGTCAAGCCAATTATTATTATTTACCCTGTGTAATTTACTTAGTTACTTTTAAAATCAACGTAGACATTTACGCACAACAGAGCAACCTGGCAGTCAAAATTCTCTCAAAATCTTCTGCTTTTAACAAAGCAAACCCCGCGTCCATGTTTATTTACAAACCGTTGTCACTCACTAATGCGAAAGCTTTACATCTCTGTGTCTCTCTTCCAGTTTTTCAATGTCCGTTGGTATGTTTTTCTCTTGTAAATGTATAATGAAGTTTTGGTAGCCTTTCGGGTATTCAGTGCGTCTTTATTTATTTAGTGCTTAAACCTAGCATTGGATTAGCCTTGTCTTCCGTCTTTCCCGTCCGACAAAGAAATGATTCCTGGCATGTGCAGCAGAAAAATTGTCATTCGAGCTTCACGTGAGCTCCGATATATGACATTGTGTTGTCTTGATAACGTGTATAGATAGTTTTCACTGACGTCACGGCATCCCGGGGAACGCCCTCCAGCCGCCATCTTGTGGGGCAAACAAAACGGACCATCGCCATTACCGGCTATGTTATCTCGGACGAATTTATGAAGTTATATAGTCAGTTTTCTAAAATAAAGATCAATGTTGGCAAAATCAAGCAAACAGAAGTATATAGATACATTAGACGACATCTCAAGACAACGGTATGCAGCCAAACTGGCCTTGATTGGGGGAATTGACCCCTACGAAGTGGACAAAGATGCATTTTCAAGTGACTATGCAGGGCTGCCAAAGCCTGAAACTGCCAAAGCCTGAAACTGACTTCATCAAACTTTAAAGGCTGTCTGATATATACAACTTTATATATTCACAGCACGCCTTTTGTCGGATGCCGCCTTTTTCACAGCTGAATCGCACAGATCCAATTTTTTTTGGGGGGGGGGCGTTGAAGTGTCTGATTATAATTTCAAAGTAAATTCTGTATTAAAATTACTAAATAAGCAAATCCGTTACAGTCCATGAAACAGGAAGTATAAGGATGAGAAAAAAACAGTTTAAATCGCAAAGCTGCACACATTTGTGCAGTCCTGCACACCGCTCGGGCTGCGCGAATGTGCGCAGCTTTCCGATTTAAACTGTTTTCTCATCCTTATACTTCCTGTTTCATGGACTGTAACGGATTTGCTTATTTAGTAATTTTCAAGATTTTTTTTTTTTTTTGGGGGGGGGGGGGGGGGGGGGCTTTTTTCACCTTTATTGGATAGGACAGTGTAGAGACAGGAAATGAGCGGGAGAGAGAGACGGATCTGCGCGATTCAGGCGGCATCCGCCAAAAGGCGCGCTGTTTGCATCCCAAACACTAATCAAATCATACAGAATAGACCTAAAATGTTTTTCAAAAATGACCCTTGCGTGAGTGAAGTGACAAGTGTCAAATAGAAACGTGACAAACGAGCGATATTAAGTGTACATTACAATGTAAACGTACACTCAGCGGTTCCAGTTAGGCATTCTCCAGAGATTGTTCACACGATGTTTTGGTTTCCAAAAACAAACTTAAACACAATTGATTGTTTATTTAAACAACTTACCACTTATAAAATGATCGGAGCAGACTTTGCTGTGTTTGGAAGGCTGATAATCCTTGCGGTTGATTCTCGCAAGCCATAGATTTCTCCTTTGTAATGCTGAGTTTCTTTGTTTGCTCGCCTTCGTGCTCCTGTACAGTGGGAATTCCATAAAAGCTCTGCTTGACTTCATCATCTGACCTATTACGACAGCCGTGAATACAACAGGTGTGCACCATTGCTAGCTTTAAATAGCCTGCTTGGGTTCTTTTGAAGACTTTGTACTCGCGCGTTACAATGTGTGCTCAGTGACCCGTACGGTAAGCTTGACCCACAAGATGGCCACCACTAGGGAATCCCCGACTCTGTGACGTCATGTGAAAACTATCTATTGCACGCTCATTCTCCATTGGGGAGAGTGGCGCGATACATGGAGGATAAGCGATATGATAATACTGCATGCCATCAGTAAACCCACTAGAAGGGAATATAATGCGTTTTTATTCCATGGAAAAAGTGGCCCATGTGTATAATCGCTCGTATTGTGTCTGAAATGAGTCACTCTATACTAATTTCTTGTTTACGGAACTGTTCTATAAAAGCAATATCTCACTCGCAAGGGTGCTGTTGTACTGAACATCAGAACAGTGTGACTCATGACGGTCAGTCTAACAGCAATCCTGTTTGCGTGATTATTGTTTAAATCTACATCAGCGCTAGAACAGCAGGCCAGGCTGCTGATGGTGCTCAGCAGTGAGGTGTGACTGGGTGAGAAGGGCCCCACAGTACACATTTGTAGTGATTTAGACTTGTTAAAGTATGCCCTAGGGACAATACGCTAATTTGTGTAAGGTCCTCATTAACCTACTATTTATTACTGTGTCTTCCTAGTTACAGATAAGTTCGTGAATTTGTGTCCTGCTGCACCTGGAGTGCAAAGCCCTTGTAGTGAGAAAACGGAGAGGTATTTTAATCATTTGCAAAAATGCAAGCCATGACACTATTTAAAAAATCCTTGAGGGGGCTGTTGGCTCACAGTGTAACATGGAGAAGCACTGGAACTTGCCTGCTTTTATGTCTTTTTATGCAAAGAGAGACATTGCTTGAAGGTTCCCCTCTCAGACAGGTCATTACACCTTCATGCCTTTTAATGAGAAATAATAGGATAATTAATTAGGCATTTGCATTGCCAATACACTTGTCATTTAGAATGTAATGGAAGGAATAGAGAAGTTGTTGCTTCAGTGAAAAGGGTTGGCTGCCAGCTTGTGTGCCCTTATATCCCCACTGAGTGGGATGAGTTTTCTTGAGTCAGTCAGCCAGTAAATTATCCCAATGTCAATTAAGTTTGACGAAGTTGGCACCACTGTGTTTCATACACAGTGGATGTTGCAAAGTTCCTCATTTATAACGCTGGCGATAGGATGTTAATTGATGTCGAGTCTGTCCAGTTTATCGAGCTCAATCAGCTGAAAATGTCAGATCAATACAGCTGGTGGTCAGAGCTGTTGCATCTGGATGAGAAATAACATAGTGGAGAGAATTTCTCACAAGTTTCAAAATGTTGGGGGAATTTTGCCGAAGGACTTTTATGTCCCCTGTTGGCCAGGGCTGGATCGCTATGAAATTTTTTTTAACATTTGCCTGAAAGAGTGCTCATACAGTCAAGTTTATTTGTATAGCGCTTTTAACAATAAACATTGTCACAAAGCAGCTTTACAGAATTTGAACGACTTAAAATATGAGCTAATTTTGGGGCGTCGTGGCTCGGGTGGATGAGGCGCCATGCCATGAATCCGGGGACCTGGGTTCGATTCCGACCCGGGGTCATTTCCCGGTCCCTCCCCATCTCTCTCTCCCGCTCATTTCCTGTCTCTACACTGTCCTATCCAATAAAGGTGAAAAAAGCCCAAAAAATATCTTTAAAAAAAAAAAGAGCTAATTTTATCCCTAATCTATCCCCAATGAGCACGCCTGTGGCGACGGTGGCAAGGAAAAACTCCCTCGGACGACATGAGGAAGAAACCTCAAAAGGGAACCCATCCCCATCCAGGCAACAACAGACAACATGACTATAACGTTAACAGTCCTAACATAAAGTCAGCTTCGTTGATGCTATAAACCCGAGCGTAAAAACCGTTCACGACAACCGTAGTCCCAAAGTCAGCAAGTCAACTGCAGTCCCCAGCCACAAAAGCACCACTGCAAGAGTCCAGAGCGTCCTCCAGGCGCGACCCCCAACTGCCCGCATGGGGCCGCCCTCCACAGGAGCGATGCGATGAGACTCCAACCAGACACAGGGCACCAGGCTGGACCAGGCAGGCCTGAGGAGCAGAAGAGGTCAGCATCTCGATCCCGGGACCGACATACAGTGATGTGGAGGCCTGGATATTTTCCATGCTTTTATAGTAAAACCTAGTTTGAGAAACACAGTGGTGTACAGCATGGAGGATGCTTCACTGGCGTCTTTTCATCAAAGAAAGTCATGGCACATTAGTATAACCAGCCCAAATGTAGACCTACAGTACAAATTGCAGGTCAGGGAGAGCGCAAAGGTGCTTTCACACTAATTAGTCTGCATACTTGGTCTGAATCGGAGCAAAATGGATTCTTTTGGTTCACTGTTTAATTTGTTTCGGGTTCAAATTGCACACAAACCCAAAAAAAAGCAGTGCTTGGGGGGGGGGAAGTAAACAAACCTTTGCAAGTGTGCGCAGGAATCGCATCATCTGAGCACAAAACATGGTGCTAAATAAGTGGTTGGATTTTGTTATTGTACTTTCCCTTCGTTTGTGCTTTTTGTTTTGTTTTATGTCGATCACCTGGAGAGGAAGTCAGGGTGCGGGTTTAAAAAAAAAAAAAACACGAAACGTGTTTCTTTTTCCTGTTCTCTGGATGTACTCTATCGCTGCTGCTCTATATTTAAAAAAAATAATAAATGGTTACATAATTATATAAATAAATAAATTAATGCTTTAATATCTGTTGTTTGTCTGTCCAAATATGCAGAATGGCATTTCTACAGCGCTATATCTCAGTCCTTTTAATTCAGTTTCTGCCTCACAGCTGGGTTTAGCTGCTTACATGTAAATTAATTAAATAAATAAAATGCTGCTTGCAACCCAGAATACCCGGCATGTTGGATTCACTTCTTGCAGTTGAGCTGATTGTGAGCCGAATCACTTTCTCACTGCAGTTGAATTTTGCTTGAGTGGAACTAAAATGAGACCAGATTATGTGAAAGCATGCTAACAGACAACCTTGAGTCATGTAGAGTGTTTCTCATACCTGAAGGTGTAGTGTACATAAAATATGACTAAATTGGCTTGATGCTAATGAATATGGTGATGTGTAACCGCACAGTGTGACGGCAGTGTTTGATGCAGGGGGGGAAAAGATTGTGGAGCTCTGTTTTGTTGCTTGATTTTGTGATGTAGACATGTGGCTGGTCCTTTTATTTATTTCTGTGGGCGCAGATGATGACGGTAAGATGAAGCCTTCTATAAGTTGGAATCTAGCAAGCACTTCTGCTTATGACTTGTAGCAGGTCTGAGGCGGTTTGAGACGAGGTTGAACCTCATGGAAAAATTTACATAGTGTGTTTAACAAATACTAGAATATGATTCCTGGTGTATAGAAAGAGAGACGTGACCTTTATCTCCTGCGTTTGTGTATGTGGAGCTTGGTTATTTACGATCTTGCTCTAGAGAATAATTACTGTGCATTAAAGAGGTGAAAGGGATAAAAGAAAACAATGTTACACCTGTTGTTGGATTTCATGCTCCATTTCATTAAACTTTGCTAAAGGGAAAAGAGCAGTGTGTGCCCTGCCACCTGCTCTCCTGCTGAAGGAGTGGGCTATAATCAGTGCTCGAGCAGTGGAGCGGCATAGCATCCACAACCAAGCCCCGTCTAATGGAGGTCTAATCGCGTCGGTTCTCACCATGTGCTGTTTCAGCGGTGACTCTTAAGCACTAAAGCTGATTTCCACCCACTCGCACTTTTCACACCACACATGGCCCACATGCTATCTTTTGAGGTCAGATTTTTTCGAAGCAAAAGTGTTTAATTCATTTTGTTTTACAGTGGTGTTTGCCATCTGTGGTGATTATTATTATCCCCTCAATTCTCTCCCTAATTTAGTAATGAGCAGTTCCCACCCACAAGACATGTCTCCCCAATCTCACAACAGCTACCAACCAGGAAGGGCGAAGGTCATCACGTACTTCCTCAGAGACGCGTAACGCAAGCCAACTGCATCTTTTTGAACTGCCATGTTAGGGGGTGATGGAACACTTGGAGGAAAGCGCTATCCACCCACTTCTGTATGCATGAGCTCAGAGATGCCCATACTTGGCTAAAGTTGCTGTAATTGACCAGGAGAGAGAGAGTATGCCACTGAGGGAGCAGGCCAATTTTGCTCTCCTGGGCTTATGGCTTGAAATTCGCGGTGGTCCGGTCGCCCGAGGCGACTTTTGTCATTTGGCAGGTAATTCTTGTCACTAGCCAGCCTGGCTGGCTAGTTGAAAATAAAAAATATATATGAAGAGAAGATTCAGACACGCCGTCAACTAAAGCCGCCACATATTAAGCGTGTGCCGTGTCTGTGTTAATCGATGTGTTTATCGGCAGGACGGAAAATACCGAAGAATTCCGAATCATGTCGTGTACAAGTCAGGCTGTCGTTTTTTTCACTACTGCGCATGCATATAACGCATCTCGTTGAATATCGCGGTAATCACGTTATCAAATTCAATAGATGTGGCCACATTATCGCCCATTTAAACACGTTTTTGTTGTTGTTTACATCTACATCTGCCAAAGCTACGTTGCGATGTGGAATTTTCTGAAAGGTGTATAGAAACCGCCAGAGACGGGGACAAAGCGACCTCGGTCTGAAGAGGAGAAAAAGGCCGCCGATAAAGCGTACGAGAAGGAGAAACGACAAAGGACTTATAAGCAAACGTGGGAGCAGGGTAGGCCTTGGCTGCGATACGATTTTTATGGAATAATTAATTTTTTTCAAGTTGATTCCTAGTCAGTATGAAGCTCCTAATGCTTTCTCTCTCATAAATGGTTAAATACAAAAAGAATGTTGGACATATTTTGGGTGCGATAGTCATGATAGTAAGTATATTTGTTTTCAATACTCATACACCAAGTTGCCAAGTTTTCCAATATATTATTATTTGTTGATATTATATTATGGTGCTCTGTGTTGTTCTCATTTATGTATTTAACAACAATATCAAAATACTCTGGTCTTGAAATAAATGCACATTAGTCATGAACAATGGTAACTACTCTCTTTTGCGTTATTTTTGACAGAAGTAAAATTCATACATGAACAAATTTTGGCGAGTTGATTTTCTGTTTGGCGAGTTACTTTGGAAGGTAACTAGTCTGGCTGGCTGGTGAAAAAATATATGAATTTCTAGGCCTGATATATATAAACTGCTGAACTTCAGTGCAGACTTGCCAAGTTAAAATCGCAGCCTCTTGCAAGACTCAATTTCTTGGCCGGTCAGCTACAGTTTACACTTGAAGAAAGCAGAAAGTTGTAGCTATACTTGATTTTATAGGCATACATATAAATCAGAAAATTTCCTCATGCCCATTTCCCAAGCATTATTCCTCTGGATGTCATGCTTGCATGGGGCAAGACTGAATTGTGTCTAGCAGAGCATTAAACACAATTAAAATGCACTATTTGTAGGAAGCATTACAATTGTGGTCATCTTGGGATCACACATCCTGAATCCAAAATTGGACTGAAATCCATGTGAAAATGGTAAAGGATTTTAGCCTTTGCTGACAGTCAGGTAAGAGGAGCTCATGCCTTTTCTTTAATGGACAGGTTATTAACTGTAAATGATGGAATGGAATATATCAGGGGATTAGTGGTTATGCTAATGAATAGCGGTCATGTCCTTGCTTCCGTAATTATTTGCTATGTTATCATTTTTGTTCTGAAAGTCCTGTTTACACCCATAGGCGTGCACGGTAGTGGCTAAAATGATCACCACAATTCTTGATATCACAGATATTTTGCCAGTTTAAAACTAAGTGTGCATTCAAATGTATAAGTCGTTAACTCCAATTGAACCTGATATTTTATTTTCCACATTAAATGAACTGACTACTGAAAGGTAGGTCAGTTCAAAGGTAAGATGTATAAGACAGTAGTGAGACCAGCTGTGATGTCTGGATTGGAGACCGTACCCTTAACGAAGAGACAGGTGGCGGAGTTGAGGATGTTAAGGTTTGCGATGGGAGGTTGGACAGGATAAGGAACGAGCACATCAGAGGGACAGCACATGTGGAGAGCTTGGGAATGATGCTAAGAGAGACGAGACTGAGATGCTATGGGCACATCCTGAGAAGAGATGCAGAGCATGTTGGAAGGAGAATGTTGAGGATGGAGCTGCCAGGCACGTGAAAACGAGGAAGGGTAAAGAGGAGATACATGGATGTGGTGAGAGAGGACATGAAAATGACAGGTGTGGTAGAGAAGGATGCGGAAGACAGGGAGCAATGAAGACGAAAGATCCGCTGTGGCGACCCCTAATGGGGAGCAGCCAAAAGATGATGATGATGATGATGATTCATGAACTGACTACTCAAATACTAAATTCAAACATTTATGCTATAAATACCACAAGCAGCAATGTAGTTAAAATATATGGGTGTTAAGTCATGTGCCAGAGATGGTTAAAAATGACTTCTGATGGCTGCCAATTAGCTAATTTAGCCAAGTTCACCAATATCAGTTAGTTCGTTGTAATTAATTAAGTCAAAAACTAGTCATGATTAAAATACATTATGCAGTTTAAGAGGACGGTATCAAGAATTGTCAGAGTACAAGCTTTAAGAAGGACATAAGATCCACCAATCTTTGCTCGTTCCTACAATACATAAGGATCCCACATGATTCTGACTTGTGCCTGTGGTTGCTCTGGCGACAGAGGATGGACTATGACCCCTGGCCTCGGGTATACAGCTTTTATTTCGTTTCCTTTACATCTTTTCCTCTTAACTCCACCCAAATGCTGCTCCCACTTCCTCCTTCCCCTGCTTACTCGTTAAGAGGGTTTTTTTTTGTTTGTTTGTTTGTTTTTAAGACATGCAGATCGTCTAAGACATTAATCTTGTCTGAAGTGAGCTATATGCTGCTGCTAATGCTTTAGTAATTTAAAGGATTGCAGCCCGTTTGATAACTTGTTTACGATTCATTACATTGTTCAGTTAAATGTTTTTTCTAAGCTCTAAATTCTTAATGATCTGCTGCACGAGTTTGCAAACTTTGTTAAAAGTGTAGGCATCTGTGTCAGTCAGATGTACTTTTTCAAACAAATGTGTTCAGTGGAGTAATGGCTCTCTCAGCCCCACCCAGTGCTTGCTGATTTTGCTTAGAACTACGATTGCCAAATAAATTGGAGGATTATACACACACACACTGAGTAAACACTTGAGGCAGAGCAAACAGACACGCTCAAGGACACTGTGGCTCTTAAATCATTGTGCAGCAGAGGCTTTTATCCTGTCGTGCAGCCGCGTCTCTCACACTCGGCATGGCCTGATTTGTGATGCCATCGCAGCTATCTGTGTGTGTGTGTGTGTGAGAGAGATTTGTATTGGCGCTTGTAGGTATCTCTCCCTGCTGTATCATTTGTGCCAGCTTACTCCTGTCCTTTTGCTTATCCTCTCTTTCACTTTTCAGATTTGAGAACCTTGAAAGCAAGATTGTTTTGTATTGTGAGCCTCACTGTGCAGCTGTTTGCACTGCAGCTGGTTTACAGAGTATTTTTGCTCCTTGAGGGCATCATTAGATTGATTGATTGCAAAACACTCACTCTCTTCCATGTGTGTGTCTTTGACCGGCAGCCTGTGAACAGAACACGTGAATGCAAATCCATATGAGCGGATTGTAGATTTTCAAAAAGTGTTGGAATGCTCTGTGACAGATGCTGTCTTGGCTCTATATTGCCATCTATTGGTCATGTCTGTTAATCGCTTAGTTTTAAATGATGCATTAAGTTTTTACTATGTCTGAATGGTATCATCAGGAGAGAGAGTGAATCGCTAGCCAAGGTTCCTGAGTCAAGAATATTAAAGCAGATACGCAGAACCTTTATTTTAAAATAAATTTCTGAGTGGATAGTATCTCCATCCTTGACTCTTGTATGCTGCATAAATGAGAATAAAATATATGTATATTTGAGAGTTAAAATCGACCGCAAAGTTGGCGTTCGAGCTGCCCCGCTGAGCCAGCCAGCCCTGAGTGCATGACGTCACAGCGGTAACCGGTTTTAAGGCCGAGGCCTTTGACAGCTATAGACCAAAGTCATATCAATACAACTTTATGGTGAAAGTAAGAAATCCCGTTACCGACTTGCTCAACTAAGACTGATTTGACTTCATTGATTGTGGGTTGACTCTCATTAAAACAGGATGGGTGTTATAACTTATGCAACAGACATGTACATGCATGCATTTTCACTGATAAAACGTAAAAGGCTCATTAAATAATCAGATGAAGTGAGACAATCACATTCTGAAGCAAATTAAGTCATCTTATACCGGTAATTTAAACACACAATACAAGTTACATGTATTAATCTAAATGCAGGTAAACAACGTAGTGTTTTGTATCCAAAGGAGAGTCAGAGTTTACCCATCTGTGTTCTCGCTTCTTGAAGGCCGAGCTTGTGACCGATTGTTTTGAAGCAATCTGACTTTCAGTTCTCCGTTCATTCGCTTCTTCCATGTAAGGGCGAGATGGCAGCAATATCCAGCAGAGAAATCAGACGGCTGCTCCACTCATTCTCCATTTTCTCCATACTGAGTACTCCTCCATTACTGCTCGGCTCAGGCAATTACTAAGACCCAGGACAGGACGTCACCGGTTTTAGCAACAACCGCAGGGAGGTCACTGCCTGAGTGATGTCACGTCACATTCCGTCCCGGCTTTTACCAACAACCCTTGGCTCACGCTCTGGGAGAACTGATGCAACTGAACTTACTTTCCTTTTTTAAAATAAAGAAAATACTTTCCTTTTCTTGTAGTTTTAATTGTTGGTACTGCACCCTCTTTCAATACGGGCTTATAGCCAATGCTCCTCAACAGATCAGAGGTCTTGTACGAGTCTTCAGTAAAATGTGCAGAGCAGAGGAGAGACCACTTCGTAGGTGCCCAATGTGCCTGTGAACTTCTCGCAAAATGCATCCAAATCTTTGTAGTTTGAACGTTTTTGGGCTATAAATGCAACGTAAATCCACCTTTTGTCGTGTTGCTGCACCTGCCAGCAACACATCTACGTGGCATGGCGATAAATTAGCTCAAAACGGAGGATCGAAGTTGCAGTCAGCTGTGTTTTTTGTATAGCGGAAATGGCGATGAGACTGATAGACTTCCTGCTGTGACATTACGGACATCAAGGTCATTCACTCAGACCGCTACCTATATGAATCACTTTAATCGTAAAAATGACTATATTAGATTTATTGTTAACGCTTAAAACTATTCCTGTGCCATTCTTGAGGTCTCAAGGCATTTATAAACGAAAGTGAGGCCATGGTTCTGCGTATATGCTTTAAGTCTCTGGAACAGTTATTTTTCTTTGTTGTTTGAGGGGGATCCCCCTCATTTTCTGGTAGACAGAGTATTCGGCAGACGTCATGAGGGTTTTTTTTTTTTTTTTTAAATATCCCATCAACCAATCAGAGCAACCAAAAAAAGCACCTTCTGTGAAAGAGATGTATTTTTGAACGTGTAACACTCTACTCCAATTAGGTGCCTGCTGAAAGGGTTTTTGTTTTTTAAATGGACCCCAGACTATTTTTTTAAATTCAGAACACACTTATTACTTGAATAAAAGATATGAGTCATATTGTTTAGAATAAATTTCTTTAACTGCCATGTTTTAGCCTCGTTTATGTTGGTGTATATATTCACATTTTCTTCCTAACATGCTTAAAATATGGCTTTAGCATTTTTTTAAAAAAGGTTGGGGTTTTTTTTGGTAGTACAGGAACAAGCAATTATGAGTGCACAGTTTTGTAAATATCCTGCTGTTTCTTTTGTTTGAACATAAGTGTACAGTTTCTCGGCAACCATCTGCAGGACTGGGCGAGCACATTGGAGTATTCACTCGCCCAAGAATATAGCTAATGAGTTTATAGCTTGCTGACTGTAGTTTTACATTTCCATTTAATTAGCCATTGAATGAATTCCTGAGAAATATGCAGGTTATGTTGCCCTGCTGTTTTTCATGTCCTGGATAAGAATGCGTTTGGAACTGCCAGTGCACTTTGTTTTTAGGCTCTCCTGAACACACAAACCAAACTACGAACACTAGTCCCGAACTTCACTTTCAACCTCGGCTTCTCTGGAAAGTTCTACCATGCAGGTAATCTTTAGACAGTGAGACTTGAATTTCACAAACCATATTCCTCCGCTCTTCTGATGCTGAGTCGCAGCTCTAATCCATGTGGTGTGTTTTTTTTTTTCCCCCCCTCTCTCCTCTAGGGACTGAAGAGGAGGATGAAGGTGATGACATGCTGCTCCAGCACAAGGAGGAGTTCTGGTGGTTCCCTCACATGTGGAGCCACATGCAGCCACACCTCTTTCACAATGTCAGCGTGTTGTCTGAGCAGATGAGGCTCAACAAACTCTTTGCACAGGTCAGGCATAAGACAGTAGCAGAACCATCATACTGTGAGAGAGATCAGAAAAAAAGACCAGAGAGAATATGTATAGATTTGGATCTGTTGTTCGAGTTGCATCAGCACCAATATCAATCTTTTATGCGTTGTGATGAAGTTGGGTGGTCTGATCAGTGTGTTCAACTAGTTGGGGATGGGGTGATGGGTTTTTTTGTTTTGTTTTGTTTTGTTTTTTTGTTTTTCCTCCCCCTAATGCTGAGGCTCATTAATTCTGTCTGAAAAAGGCTGATGTCTCATCAGACCAGACTTGACTGACGTAAGACGGATGTGCTGTTCTAGGAAAATCAATAATGGGTTGGTGTGATGTTTTGTTATCACCCCAGAGTTGATTATTTTTCAATAACCGCATGCTGCAACGTTTTATTCCTCTTACACCAAAGTAATATGCCAACACTGATGTTTTTCATATTTATTAACGAATGATTGGTCCTAATTTTCTTTTTTTTTTTAAATATATACTTATGGCTTGCTGTTGAAAATCATAGGGAGTTGGTCACCATTATCACTTTGGTTATAACAGCCATTCCCTCACTTTCTCTTGCAGTTAAAACAAACAATGCAATTTTTTACGAAGAAACCACAGAATACAAAGTCTTCCGGGCGGCACGGTGGTGTAGTGGTTAGCGCTGTCGCCTCACAGCAAGAAGGTCCGGGTTCGAGCCCCATGGCCGGCGAGGGCCTTTCTGTGTGGAGTTTGCATGTTCTCCCCGTGTCCGCGTGGGTTTCCTCCGGGTGCTCCGGTTTCCCCCACAGTCCAAAGACATGCAGGTTAGGTTAACTGGTGACTCTAAATTGACCGTAGGTGTGAATGTGAGTGTGAATGGTTGTCTGTGTCTATGTGTCAGCCCTGTGATGACCTGGCGACTTGTCCAGGGTGTACCCCGCCTTTCGCCCGTAGTCAGCTGGGATAGGCTCCAGCTTGCCTGCGACCCTGTAGAACAGGATAAAGCAGCTAGAGATGATGAGATGAGACAGTCTTCCATCGTGAATGTTTTTGCTGCAGAAAAATAGTCACCACTGACTGTTACGAAGCACTGAAATTTTAAATAAATTCTCAAGTCTCTTCAAGGACAACTTCAACATTTTATACAGTTTCTTAGTTAAATAACACATTTTAGTCCATTTATTCTTCAACTTTTTTTTTAACCTGTCTACCATACAAGTTCATGTGAGCTGTGCTGCTATAGATAATTAATCAATCATATTTAAGAATTGAACAGCACTGTGGTATAAATTTAATTTTCTGTTGCTAATGTGCAGCTAGTACATGCAATTTGAGTTCGAATTTAGCAAAGCAAGTTAGTGCGAAGTATACAGTGACCATTTGATCACTGTTTGTTTGGTTAAATGACGCAATATGTCTAACCTTTGTACCTTTCTGTTCTGTTTATTCATGGCGCATTTCAATAGCAAGAATAAAGCAGAAGAGAAATGATCCACCATATGAGGGCACAATAGCCCAATTAATTGTTTATGCACGAGACCCTTCTGATTTAGTCATATACATCTACATATTTAATCTAGATTGGAGCTGTATGTTTGGCACCATTTTGTCATTTTACACAAAGGGAGCATAACATTCTGCCATTTTTCAGAAACATTGCATTAATCAGAGCAACAATAAAAAGCAACTTAATTCAGAAGGGTTCAGTGTTAAATATAGGAATAAATTCTTTGTCAGATATTGTTATCCAGATTGCCTTCAGCCTACAATATTGCCCAGGGAGTTTGCATTTCCACTTTGTACTTCTGTTTATTTGTAGAGTCCTCCTTTACACTTGACATTGTTTATTCTGGCTGCAGACAGGACGGTGAGTCTCTCCTGTTGAAATTAAGGCCACCCTGGTGTAATGGTGCTTGTCGGAGTGGGATACGGCTCACAGGCAGACAGTGCAGGAGTGTGCTGTGAATACAAACCAGGCCACTCCTCCACTCCATAATCCTCCTGTCACATCCCGGCCTTACGCTAGACACTGACGTGCGCGCTCTCCACTGCGCTGGTCACCGAACACGGCTAAGCTCCTTCATCAGAGCTTAATGATCCTGCAAACGGGTCTCCTTGTCAAGGGCGTTGAATAGGACATGCTCACACTTGCACTCGCTGTCCTCAGACAGGGTCAAATTCAGAGAAAGAGAGGGCGCGAAAAAGTATCGCGTTTCAGGTTGCATTAAAAAGTCAAATCAAATTTTGTCTGAATTTGTCTCCCCAATGTTTGTCACCCCTGTGTAGTCAATTTCGACATCCTGCCAGGACTAATTTATTTATTGAAGGGTTCAATATGAAATAAAATGCAGCTCTCTCCAAATCCATGTCTGGGCAGCTCTGCCTGATGGGTGCAGCAGCAACCTCATAATAAATACAATAAACCCATGCAGTGTTTTCATTTCCTTGTTTAGGAGCATGGGATCCCCACAGATATGGGCTATGCTGTGTCACCACACCACTCTGGCGTTTACCCTGTACACAGTCAGCTCTACGAGGCCTGGAAGAACATTTGGGGAATTCGGGTGACGAGCACAGAAGAGTATCCCCACCTGAGACCAGCCCGCCATCGCAGGGGGTTCATACACAATGGAATACAGGTCAGAGACTTGGTACATGCCTGTGTATGTCTCAAAAACTTGAAATATTGCAGCTGATATTTTATTGAAATCTCTTGATAGTAAACTTTTTTCAAATATATTTCTAGTTATATAAACTCGTTACGTTTTTCCCACTTCGGAGCAGAAGCTGAGTGCTTATATGTTGAACCTAATTTATAATTTTTCCAGTTTGTTAGTCATCAGCTGCAGCCAATTTAATAAGCAGAAAATCTAAAACAGAAATAGACCAACCAGTCTGAAGCCATTTATTCAACTCGGTGAGGTGAGAACCACCTGTTCTCCGTTTTTATTGAATGGAGTACTTGCAACAGATAAAAATAGTAGCCGATGTCCAATTGTTTTTGCCACCAAGCACAAGAGAGGCATGTGCTTTGTCATATAAATTACTTTCTCACTCATCTGTTTACTGTATAGGGGAAGCAGTAAAGGAGATACCAGTCTAAATTCAGACAACACTTATAGGGGTGTTCACACGGCACATATTTGCATCGATGCTGCACGGATGTATTTTGTTGCGATATATCTTACACCGGTGTAAATTTTGCGCAGCGTTCACACGTCACAAACCTGCTTACTAGAGAGAAGCGTGTTAGCACCGGTGCAGCCCCACTTGCAGTCACACGGCAGTTTCTGCGACCGTGCAATAGTAACAAAAACTTTATTACTATCATTTCCTTTGATAGTAATAAAGTTTTATCATTTCCTTTTATTACTATCATTTCCTGTCATTATTACTATCATTTGCGATAGTAATAATGCAGAAATGAAATATGCGCATGCGTGAAAATGTACTTCCTTTTCCCGGTTGTCATGGCATCACCAAGCGCCGGGAAAACAACGTGGATGAAGGCACCAGTGTTGCCAGATATTGCTGATGTTTTCCATCCCAAAATATGTTCAAATCCGCCAAAATGCACTTAAAACTGCCCAATCTGGCAACATTGGAAGACACGTAGTTCTGTTGTTGTTGATATTTGCCATTTTGGAAGCGCAAAATACCAGGATGCAAATTATGCAATGCCCGTATGTAATCAACTCTCCTCACGTGTAGCGAGTCTACCCCTGTAGTGTTCAGACGTCCCATTTTATATCGGTGCTGCCCCGCAAACTAGCATTTACTCCGGAGTAAATTTCTTAAACCACCTCCCGAGCAGGGTTAGATTTGCACCGGTTTAAGCAGCGTTCAGGGGCTACACCGGTATAACTTCGTATGGTGTGAATGCTCTACTGGGGCAGCCCCGGTGCTAGACTGGAGTAAAAGTTGCCGTGTGAACACCCCTTTAGTATTGAGTGCTTTGGAAACATCACTGTCGCATCCTTTACAAAATTGAAACAATGCAAATATATCCAACAAAATCCATGAAAACCACAGAAATGTAGAAGGTGCCTTTCTGTACTGAATGCATCAGGTACAAGTCGCAAGCACATTAGTGGTAATTAAACATTTAACAGAGTTGGCTCAACAGTCTTCATCCTGACAAGCACGTTTCTCGCTGAAAGATATTTCTATGCATTGTGGTACTTGATGCAGAAGTTCATGCAGAAAGAAATCAGTCGTGCACACAATCTTACGATGCACTAAGGTTGGGAAATAATGTTGAATTATACATACACGACACTTTTTCGATGGAATAAAAACTTTTTTTTTTTCGCAGCCCGGTTTCCATCAAATCCTGTGCTCTGATTGGCTGGTGAGCGGGTCCATATCCTGCGATACGGACCCTGGTTATGGACCTCTGGCGACTTGCTCGTTCAGAACAGCAAACATAGTAGCATTTTTTGTCAACATTTATTTATTTTTATAAGATTATCAAAAATGTTATACATTTTTGCCGGCATTTCTCAGGAGAATGGCATTAATTTTACATCATGGATAGCGATAACGACAGCGTTCACAGTGAAAGTGAGTTTTACTACCCTGAGGAGGAAGAAATAAAAGAAAACATTTCAGGAGAAAGCTAAAACCTGTAATTGTTGCTAATGCTGAGCAAAAAACATGGCTGAATCCTGAATGACTCCTATTTGTATAAATAGGGGACTACATAGGCGGCAAAATGTAGTTTTGTTTTTTTTTTTTTCCTGCCATGGAAGTGCACTTGTATACCGAGGAGGAAGCAATTTGCATTACAGCCGTGACTGAGGATTCAAAATGGCGGCTCGGCTCGGTTTTCCCTTTCGGGCGCTCTCGTTTTCTGTTAGAATTTGGTAAAGAAAAAAATATTATTTACCAGCTTAAGGTCGGTCCGTATGGTGAAATACCGTGACCTCGGCCTTGAATACTGACCTCGATCACAGTATTTCACCATACGTACCTCCCAGCTGGTAAATGGCATGTAATTTTTTTTTTTTCGTGGTCCAAATCCTGCGCTCTGATTGGCTGGCGAGCAGGTCCGTATCCTATGGTATGGACCCCAGCTATGGACCTCTGGCGACTCGCTCGTTCACAAGAACAAACAACATAGCATTTTTTGACAACATTTATCTTTTTTTTTTTTTTTTTTATAAGATTTATAAGATTATCAAAAATCTTATAACTTTTTGCCAGCATTTCTCAGGAGAATAGCATTAATTTTACAGCATGGATAGTGATAACGACAGTGTTCACCGCGAAAGCGAGTTTTACTACCCTGAGGAAGAAGAAATAAAAGAAAACATTTCAGAAGAAAGCTAAAAACCTCTAACTTGCTCACGCCAAGCAAAAACATGGCTGAATCCTGAATGACTCAATTTTGTATAAATAGGGGACTACATGGGCGGCAAAATGTAGGTTGTTTTTTTTTGTTTGTTTGTTTTTTTCCTGCCATGGAAGTGCACTTGTATACCAAGGAGGAAGCCATTTGCATTACAGCCGTGAATGAGGATTCAGAATGGCGGCTCGGCTCGGTTTTCTCTTTTGGGCGCTCGTTTTCTGTTAGAATTTGGTAAAGAAAAAATTAAATATATTATTTACCAGCTTAAAGTCGGTCCGTATGGTGAAATACCGTGACCTTGGTCAGTACTTTCAAGACCTCGGTCACGGTATTTCCCCATACGGACCTCCCAGCTGGTAAATAACATGTATGTATTCTATTCCCTTCTCGCAGGTTTCATTCATTTGGTTTGATAGCATGCAATATTGTTAGCATTATTATCCCCCGCCCAAACAAAAATTGACGGTAGATATACTAGCGTCTGGCTGGCCGGCCATCCGGTCACATTTTTGTTTCCGGGCCATATCTTTCAAACTACTGAAGATATCTTCATGAAACTTTTGTTTGTGTATATATGACTTTCTCACCAACCGGCCCCAGACTGTGAGACTTGGCCCCCACTTCTCCTCCACCTGCACGTTGAGCACTGGCTCTCCACAGGGCTGTGTGCTGAGCCCCCTCCTGTACTGCCTCCACACCCACGACTGCAGTTCAACCCACAACAACCACCTCATCATCAAGTTTGCTGACGACAGCACTGTGGTCAGACTCATCTCGAAGGGAGACGAGGCAGCCTACAGAGAGGAGGTCCTGAAGTTGGCAGCCTGGTGTTCGGAGAATAACCTTGCTCTGAACACCAAGAAAACCAAAGAGATCATCATTGACTTCAGGAAGCACAGCACTGACCTAGCCTCCCCCCATATCAACGGCAAGTGTGTGGAGAGGGTCCACACCTTCCGGTTTCTTGGCGTTCTCATCTCCGACGACATCTCCTGGACAGAGAACATCATGGCAGTCAGCAAGAAGGCTCAGCAGCGGCTACACTTCCTGAGAGTCCTCAGGAAGTACAACCTAGACTCCAACCTGCTGCTGACCTTCTACCGCTCATCCATTGAGAGCCTGCTGACATACTGTATCACAGTATGGTACGCCAGCTGCACTGCTGCAGACACGGAGAGGCTTCAGAGAGTAGTAAAGGCAGCACAGAAGATCATCGGCTGCCCTCTCCCCTCCCTGATGGACATTTACACTTCCCGCTGCCTCAGCAGAGCTAAGAACATTACCAAGGACAGCTCCCACCCTGGCTTTGATCTGTTTGACCTGTTGCCCTCCGGGAAGCGCTACAGGTGCATCAAGACAAAAACAAATGGACTCAAAAACAGCTTCTTTCCAAACGCCATAACCACCCTGAACTCGAATATGCACTGACTTTATAGTCTAACACACACACACACCCAGCCCCCGGACTCTCCCTGTGCAATACTTATAATGCGCAATACCCGGGCTCTCTCTGTGCAATACTTTATAATGCGCAATACCCAGACTCTCTCTGTGCAATACTTATAATGTGCAATACCCCACTCCATAATGTGGAACACAACACTGTACATAACACCCCCTTCCCCCCCACTATATTCTTTGTTCTGTGTTTGTATTGCATATTTTTATGCTGTTTGCACTGTGATTGGAGTTGCTTTTAATCTCATTGTACATGTGTATAGTGACAATGAAGGCATTCTATTCATCTCATCTCATTATCTCTAGCCGCTTTATCCTGTTCTACAGGGTCGCAGGCAAGCTGGAGCCTATCCCAGCTGACTATGGGCGAAAGGCGGGGTACACCCTGGACAAGTCGCCAGGTCATCACAGGGCTGACACATAGACACAGACAACCATTCACACTCACATTCACACCTACGGTCAATTTAGAGTCACCAGTTAACCTAACCTGCATGTCTTTTGACTGTGGGGGAAACCGGAGCACCCGGAGGAAACCCACGCGGACACGGGGAGAACATGCAAACTCCACACAGAAAGGCCCTCGCCGGCCACGGGGCTCGAACCCGGACCTTCTTGCTGTGAGGCATAAATAGATTTTAACTTGGTTTCTAAGAGCGATGTTCGTTTCTGGAGCATATATCCAAAACTATTCATGATACGGATTTGAAACTTGGTATACATGTTAACAAGGTGATGTAGATGTGCCTTTTCATACTGAGAAATTTGAGAAACTTTCATTTTTCTATGGAAACAATTTCAGACTTGGTGTCTCAGGTTAGTCTTAGGGGTCAGTTTTGTTTCTGGAGCAGAACTTGAAAACTATGAGTGGTACGGTCTTGAAAGTTGGTATATGTGTTGATTAAGTAATGTATATTTGCCTTTTGATACTAAGAAATGTGAGAAATTTAAATTTTTAGCTTACCTGGACCAAAGGTCCAGTGGGTTTATGCCATGGGCTGCTGAGGTCAGTGTAAAGAGGTAGGGTTGGTTTCCTGCAGCAGAACTTGAAAAATGTGACAATATCTTGAAACTTGGTCTATAGTTGATATATAGGGCGGGAGATGTACTGTAGATGACTGTCTTCTTGTTGCTTATCCTACGTGTATGACGTCACTCTACCCAACGGAGAATGAGCGTTGAATATGGTATATGATATTGCATGGTTGCCAAGACAATGTGCCACACGTCGGAGACACACAACTTCTGCGCCAGCAAGCAACTGTGACAATTTGTAAACAAACCTGGCTGCCAGGTTTGCTTCATTAAATATGGAAGATTTTGAGAGAATTTTGAAAGAGAAAGATGCGTTGAACACCCGAAAGGAATGTGTATGTATAATAATAAAGTAATATTGGCTGGCTCTTTTCATGGTATATCAGATATATTCTATTCAGCTAGCATGATCTTGAACTTGTCTTTGACTCGTTCAGTATCATGCTCGCCGAATGGAATATATCTGATATGCCTCTCAACGCCAGCCAGCCAGTATTATTTAAATATTCAGGGAATTAAAATATTTCAATTCGGGCCACCCAAAAAGGTGCACCCCAAATAAGTGAACAGCGAACAAGTTCAGACTTTGTGCGAGTTAAATGTTAGAAATGCAGCTGCAGTTAAAGCAAATAAGATACTTGTATTAGTAAAAAATTCCACTTCTCCCCCAAGTAAACATGATCGATGGTTGGAGCTCACCATGCTTTTTTTAAACGTCTTGGTGCTCTTATACCCTTAAGCAAAACTCCACTGTTCTCTGGATTTCGTAATATTTCTGCTTTGCTTGCTCTCTTTTTGTGCATTTCTGTCAGATCATGGGAGTTAGAGATGCTCAACAACTAAAGAATAGTCTTACTAATGAGAAGATATTCCACTGTTTCTCTGTCCAGGTGTTGCCCAGGCAGACATGTGGTCTGTTCACACACACTATCTTTTATAATGAGTACCCTGGAGGTTCTCGTGAGCTGGACAAAAGCATCCGTGGAGGAGAGCTCTTCCTCACAGTTCTTCTCAACCCAGTGAGTGCTGTGTTCTGTATGTCCTTTAAACACACTAATGAGTACTGCTTCTATTAGCTTCCCTGTTGCTTCGGAGTCTGTGATACCTTGGAGCTGTTAGTCCAAGTTTGTAAAAATTTTCTTGAACTTTTTTTCGTCCCTACAGATCAGCATCTTCATGACTCACTTGTCTAACTATGGAAATGACCGCCTAGGCCTCTACACCTTTGAGTCTCTTGTAAAGTTTGTGCAGTGCTGGACCAACTTACGACTTCAGACCCTGCCCCCGCTGGAACTGGCAGAAAAGTACTTCCACATCTTTCCAGAGGAGAGGGACCCACTGTGGCAGGTGAGCCAGGCACATATTAATTGTTAATGCATTTTCCTGTTCTATTAGATGATTTGAAATAGGATTTTTTTTTTTTTTTTTAAATCCATTTTGGCATCAGTGAATGCTGTAGCTGGCAGGTCTGGGGTCTTGTTCACAAAGGATCTCGGCTTAGTGTTAAGGGTTTTCCTGTGTGGCACTAGGTTCATAACTCATTTCTCTTTCAAGTCTATTCACAAAACTGCTAAGAGGAACTTTTTTTAAGATATTCCTAAATTATAATATTAGTCTTTGCACCAAACCAAATCCCAATGGATAGTGTCATAAAATGAAAGTTTTTGCTCTTTTTTTTTTTAATGAAACGATACCATGTGAACAGTTACATTAGATTTTTAGAAAATTATCATACAAAATAGTCTCATGTCCATGTAATTAGAATATGGGTTATACAGTCCCTGTGTAGCAGTGTCATGCATCTATGGCTTTAGTTTAAAAAAAAAATCTAAAAGAAGCAATATTTGATAGGTGAACATTTTGGCATTTAAATTGTTTCCATGTAGTATGAAATCAACATTTTAATTTTTTTTAATAGTAATATGATCCTGTACAATAGGTTTTCTTTTTTGAGCCCATCACTGCTGATGTACATTCATGAAAAACGCTGTCATCAGTAGCAACAACTGATTTGTTAATAGCAGTCCAGAAGGATTTATGTAAAATACAGGTAGTCGTCGACTTGCGGCCTATGCGATTTACGACTGATCGACTTTACAACCGTCTGGTTATGACTGGCAAGTGTTTCCCGGCTGAGCGTACGACAGTTTTCGCCCCAGCTCCCGGCAGCGCCCAGCATCCAGCCAGTGTTGCCAGATACTGCTGACGGTTTCCAGCCCAAAATATGTTCAGAAACCGCCCAATCTGGCAACACTGCATCCAGTCTCTTCTATTACGTGTGCAGTGTTTCGCTGGACAAACAACGAGCGAGCTACAGCGCGCGTACGGCTTAACCAGATCTTGTGCTATAACGTGCGCAGCTGGTAATCAAAGTAACTTTCACTTTTCTGTTCTGTTACACTGTTCTGTGTCCAAAATGAAAAGTTAGTTTTCAACTGTTCAGCTAAAAAAAAGTAATTAAAGCGATTGTGTTGTTGAAATGATGTTTGCAATTTATTTATAATCAAAAACTGATACAGGTGGATGAAAGTGATGGTGTGATAAAATACTATACTAGTACTACTCAGTGATAAGAAGTCCTAGTGAATGCTTGATAAGTAGACAATAATAAATAATTAGGTGTATTTTTTGTTTGACTTAAACCAAATAATGAGCCAAGGTAATGAAATCAGAAAATGTTGATAAAATAAGAATTTAAGATGATTACATCATCATTACACATCACAATATGCTTACGTTCATTTAACATAGGCCGACTTACGACCAGATCGGTTTACGACCGGTCAGTCGTAACCAAACGCAGTCGTAAGTCGACGACTACTTGTACAACTCATGAATATTTGCAGTTTATTACTGAAATAATGCCACAATTAATGTGCTCCATTTTAAACCTTGTTGTCAGTAAATATCAAGCTTGTGAACTTGATCGTGCAGCAGCAATTAGAATTGTTCATAATTTAAGTCACATTAAGTGATTTAGGAGTCCTTTGGTCTCAGGGTTTTTGACACATTATGTCCTGCTTTTAGTGCTAAAATTCTTTGGGAATTACTCCGACTTAATTCCAAGTCTTAATTTTATTATTAGTATACCTATTTAACATGCCCAACAGTTATTTCTGAGTTGACCAATGAGGTTTAGAGTCTTTGTAAATATTGTCCCAGTGTTTTTGCAAAGCCTGAAGCACTCTGTCCTTTTTTTTTTTTTTTTTTAATTTACTGCCCATCCTTCAATTATTTCAGAACCCCTGTCATGATAAGAGACATAAAGACATCTGGTCTAAAGAGAAGACTTGTGATCGATTGCCCAAATTTCTTGTTATTGGCCCCCAGAAAACAGGTAAGTTGCATTTAATCATTATCAGAAATGTTGTGACCGAAAACCGGAACAATGCTTTGGTCCTGAAGTGCATCTGTAATTCACAATTAAGTTGAATCAGTTTTAAAACGAAAGCTTTGCGCCTGCTGCCAATTTTTTGCTGCGTCTCCACCTCAGGAACCACAGCCTTGCACTCTTTCCTCACCCTGCACCCAGCGATCACGAGCAGCTTCCCCAGCCCTGTCACTTTTGAGGAGATCCAATTCTTCAATGGTCCCAACTACCACAATGGCATTGACTGGTATAATGCTGCCTTATCTGCATTACATATCTCTGTGCACAAAGATGACCAAGCATGGTCTGTTAATAGACATCAATTTCAGGCCCTACTGACATTCAGTTACAAATTACTTGAAGCCTGAAGTATGAAATTGTGAAAAGTCTTCAATAATTATGTGACAGAATACTAGTCAAAAGTTTGGACACGCCCTCTAATTATATTTATTTATATATATATACACACACACACACAGGTAGTTGTCGACTTATGATCTATGCGACTTGCGGCCTATCGACTTTACGACCGTCTGGTTATGACTGGCAAGTGTTTCCCAGCTGAGCGTACAACAGTTTCCGCCCCAGCTCCAGGCATATCTCTCGCGCGCCCTCGCGCACTCCGTCATACAGTTTCCGCCCCAGCTCCTGGTTTATGAAACGAGCAAATGCTCCCGGCAGCCCGAGCGCTGCAACAGCTGATGATGACGTAGATGACCCACAGCCAAGCACCAGTGATGCCAGCGGTCACTAAATTTTGTATTTTGCTATGTTTTACATTTGTATTTTGGTATGTTATAAACTAAAGTGTTTTCTATTTTTCACACCTGTATTTCGTATTTTTTGTTTTGCACATATTAAAGGAACAGTCCACCGTACTTCCATAATGAAATATGTTCTTCTCTGAATTGAGACGAGCTGATCCGTACCTCTCCGAGCTTTGCGTGACCTCCCAGTCAGTCAGACGCGCTGTCACTCCTGTTAGCAATGTAGCTAGGCTCAGCATGGCCAGTGGTATTTTTTGGGGCTGTAGTTAGATGCGACCAAACTCTTCCACGTTTTTCCTGTTTACATAGGTTTATATGACCAGTGACATGAAACGAGTTCAGTTACACAAATTGAAACGTGGCAATTTTCTATGCTAAGTTTCTATGCTGAGTGAAGGTATCAATGCGCTGCCGAAGCGCGCAGAAGGTGTTAGTACGCCTGTCATTATAGTGTGGACTTTCCATAGCATAGAAAATCGCCATGTTTCAATTTGTGTAACTGAACTCGTTTCATATCACTGGTCATATAAACCTATGTAAACAGGAAAAACGCGGAAGAGTTTGGTCGCATCTAACTACAGCCCCAAAAAATACCGTTGGCCATGCTGAGCCTAGCTACATTGCTAACAGGAGTGACAGCGCGTCTGACTGACTGGGAGGTCGCGCAAAGCTCGGAGAGGTACGGATCAGCTTGTCTCAATTCAGAGAAGAACATATTTCATTATGGAAGTACGGTGGACTGTTCCTTTAAATGAATTGTACTGTACGCAGTGTAGTATGCAGTGTTTGACTTAAGCCAAATAATGAGCCAAGGTAATGAAATAAGAAAATGTTGATAAAATAAGATTTTAAGATGATTACAATATCATTACACGTCACAATATACTTACGTTCATTTAACATAGGCCAACTTGCGACCAGATCGGTTCACGACCTGTCAGTCGTAACCAAACACAGTCGTAAGTCGACAACTACCTGTGTGTGTGTGTATCAAATTATTATTTTTTTAATTCATTAAAATACACTTTTGTCTTAATAATGATGGCTGTCGTTTCTTTTTACTTAGTCGAGTAGTTCTTGACATGATATGGATTACTACAGTTATGGAATTGGGCTATTTACTGTATTTTTATTATTTACTGTTTGATCTCAAACACATTAAGAAGGCAAGAAATTGCACTAATTAACTTTTGACGAGAGACAGCTGTTAATTAAAAAGCATTCCAGGTGACCACCTCATGAAGCTGGGTAAGCTCATGCTAATAGTGTGTAGTGTGTCAGACTGGCTACTTTCAAGAATCTAAAATATGAAACAGATTTAGTTTTTTAACACTTAATTCCATATATTCCGTATGTTCTTTCATAATTTTGATGTCTTCAGTATTCATCCATCCATTTCGGCATATCACTACAGTGGCGTGGCCGCTCTGACAGCTTCAGCCATGAAAGTTTCGAGGGAACATTACAGTAGTGGTTTCCCGTTGCCTTCTACTGGATTATTTATAGAGGTTTACTCCTCTCAACCATTCGCACCTATGGACAATTTAGAGCCACCAATTAGCCTAAACTGCATGTCTTTGAACTGTGGGGGAAACCGGAGCACCCAGAGGAAACCCACGCAAACACGGGGAGAACATGCAAACTCCACACAGAAAGGCCCTCACCGGCTGCTGGGCTCGAACCCAGAACCTTCTTGCTATGAGGCGACAGTGCTAACCACTACACCACCGTGCCGCCCCTCAGGATTGTTCTATAATGTAGAAAATAGTCAAAATACAGAACAACCTTTGAATGAGTAGGTGTGTCCAAACTTTTGACTGGTACTATATGTGGACTACTGATAAATCTTTAAAGGCCTTTTTCCTGGCAGGGTTTGCGTCCACTTGTCCTGTTCGACAGACGTCACTGCAAATTAATATTCTTAAAAAGAATAAAAAATTCTGACTGATCACCTTTTGTCCCATAGTGAAGCCAGGTTCTAACCATTGCTATAGAGTCTGTTCAGTGTGGCCAGAAATCATTTACTTTCAGAGGGAAAGACCATGTCATGTTTCCACAGAAATGTGAAAGTGCTACAATTTGGAAAGACTCATTGCCACCAAATGCTGCAAATTCTTGATCGGTTAAAGGCAGGATGCTGTGAACACAAAGATATTCGATCGATAGCTTGTTGAAAAATTCAGTATTCTTGTTAGACCGGGTGGCATTGAAAAAGCCATAAAAAGTATGACTGTCAGTCTGACGACTTCTACAAGGTGTGGGTTTTCTCTCACGTTATTTCTCCTTGTCTGCTGTCTTTAAGGTATGATGTCAGTGTTGTATTTGACTGTCCATCACACACAGGTACATGGACTTCTTCCCCTTCCCCTCAAATGTGAGCACAGACTTCATGTTTGAGAAAAGTGCTAACTACTTTGACACAGAGGTGGTCCCCAAGAGGGCTGCAGCCTTATTACCCAGGGCCAAGATCATTGCTGTGCTCATCAACCCAGCAGACAGAGCTTACTCCTGGTACCAGGTACAGCCCACTCTTTCTTTCTTTTCCTTTACTCTTTCTATGTATGTATGAATGAATGAATGAATGAATGAATGACCTGGACAACAGCCACATCTCCCAAATTTGTGACCTTGAAGTTGCTTGTTTTCTTTTCAGCATCAATATACATTATGGATATCAATTATACTGCTTTTTCTGTGAGGTGTTTGTGTCATCATGTAGGATTTGTGTTATTTTCAAGCCAGATAACCAGTCACTTTATGTTCAATTTGCATTTTTGAGTGTCATCCTCAAGTACACCGCACTCGTCTAGCATTTGTATTATGGAAAACTTACCACAGGGTTTTTGTTTTTTTTTTTTGTGTGTGTGTGTTTTTATAGCACCAGCGAGCTCATCACGACCCATCTGCGATAAACTACACCTTCCATCAGGTGGTGACAGCAGGACCTTCATCCTCTAAAGAGCTCCTGGTGCTGCAGAGCCGTAGCCTCAAGCCTGGAGAGTACGCTTCTCACCTGGAGCGATGGCTGCTGCACTTTCAGTCCAAACAGGTGCACTGCAGCCACTAATCTCGTATACAAGATCTGTACTGGTGCCTGCTGTTTGGAAAGCATTTTTGTGTGCCTGTTCTCAGAAAGTTCAGTGTCTGACATAAAAATGCATTAGATTTCAAATAAACAAATACATTTATATCTCCCCAAGTCAGAGACGGTTCTTACAAGTGTATTCACCAGTGCAGCTTCTTGAGTATGCCCTCTGGTGGCTGTCCCCTTTATAATGTAGACCTACAGTCAAGCCGGAAAGTCTGCACACCCCTTTCACCTTCTCTACGTTTTATTACGTTATAGACTTGTTCTACAATAGATTGAGTTCATTTTTTGTCACAGGATTCAACACAAAATGGCTCATAATGACACAGTGAAAGAAGGTTTTTAGACATTTGTGCTAATTTATTAAAAATCAAAAGGTAAAATATCATATGCACACAGTGTGCACACCCTTTGATAGGACACCCAAAAGTGAGCCGAGGTGCATTTTGTCTCCACTGATACTGCTTGAGATGTTCCTACAACTTGATTGGAGTCCACCTGTGGTAAATTCAATTGATTGGACATGACTGGGGATTGCCAACACCTGCCTATATAAGGTCCCACAGTTGACAGTGCATGTCACAGCAAACTCCAAGCCATGGGGTCAAAGGAATTATCTGCAGACCTCAGAAACAGGATTGTGTCAAGGCATAGATCTGGAGAAGGGTACAGAAAAATTGCTGTAGATTTACAGGTCCGAAAGAGCACAATGGCCACCATCATTCATAAACGGAACAAGTTTGGAACCACCAAGAATCTTCCTAGACCTGGCCGCCCAACCAAACGGAGTGATCGGGGAAGGCCTTGGCCAGGGAGGTGAGCAGGAACCCGAGGGTCACTCTGACAGAGCTCCAGCATATCCTTGTGGAGATGTGAGAACCTTTCAGATCATCAACCATCCAGGCAGCACTCCATAAATCAGGCCTTTATGGTAGAGTGGCCAGACAGAAGCCACTCCTTAGTAAAAGGCACATGACAGCCTGCTTGGAGTTTGCCAAAAGGCACCTCGAGGACTCTCAAACCATGAGGAACAAGATTCTCTGGTCTGATGAAACCAAAATTGAACTCTTTGGCCTGAATACCAAGCGTCACGTCTGAAGGAAACTAGGCACCGCTCATCACCTGGCTAATGCCATCCCTACAGTGAAGCATGGCGGTGGCAGCATCATGATGTGGGAATGTTTTTCAGTAGTGGGAATGGGGCGACTAGTCCTGATGGGAGGGAAAGATGAATGCAGCTAAGTACACAGAGATCCTTGAAGAAAACCTGCTCCAGAGCGCGCTGGACCTCCGACTGGGGCGAAGGTTTACCTTCCAACATGACAACGACCCAAAGCACACAGCCAAGAGAACGAAGGAGTGGCTTCAGAGAAAGTCTGTGAATGTCCTTGAGTGGCCCAGCCAGAGCCCAGACCTGAATCCAACTGAACATCTGTGGAAGGAGCTGAAAATGGCTGTGTACCGATGCTCCCCATCCAACCTGACAGAGCTTGCAAGGATATGCCAAGAAGAATGGGCAAAAATGTCCAGAAACAAGTGTGCCAAGCTCGTAGCTCCTTTCCCAAGGTGCCTTGAAGCTGTAATTGCTGCCAAAGGTGCATCAACCAAGTAATTAGGCTAAGGGTGTGTACAGATACGTAACTCCTAAATAACCCATTTTTGTTAGTAAAATAAAATTGCATGTTTTCTAAAAACCTGCTTTCACTTTGTCATTATGGGCCATTTTGTGACAAAAAATGAATTCAATCTATTGTAGAATAAGTCTGTAATGTAATAAAACATGGAGAAGGTGAAAGGGGTGTGCAGACTTTCTGGCTTGACTGTATGGTGTTGAACCTAATTTCCTGCTTCAACAGAGCACACCAGACGGTGAATCTTCACAAATATTTATCAATCCTAAATGTCATGGAAGTCAACCTAGTCAAACTAGTTTTTATTTTTAATACTTATTTGTGGAGCATCTCAAAAGAATTTAATCTAATTATAACCCCACAATGAAATACATAACTTAAACTGTATATGTTGTTTTAACTTGTATCTCCTCCTCGATGTCAACAGTTACATATAGTTGATGGAGCTATGCTGCGCTCCAATCCTGCCCTGGTGATGGAGGGCATCCAGAGGTTTCTCGGAGTCACCCCTATTTTTAACTACACCCAGGCTCTCATGTGAGTCCTCCTACTTTACTCATCCACATCATGTATGTATTGTATGTGTCTATATGTACACTGCAACCCTGCTACAACTAACTCCTCTGGGGACGTCCAAGTAGTTAGTTATACCGAAAAGACTGTAATACTGAAATGGAACCCACTTGTCACACCGCTCACTCTTGCGTAAAACAAGGCCAACTGGATTTAATCTATATTTATGCTCAATTCCCTTATATGTTTACAAAATAAAGGAAATACATCATTCTTAAATAAAGGAAATAAATCTCACACCATCATTTGCTTGCCGCATCTTCCTTCTTTTCAGCCCACCATGTTGATTGTAGTTATGGATGAAGTCCTGGAGCTCTCTTGCTTCAAAAGTTGAAATATAATTTTTTTGGGATACCATTTTCTTTAGACAAATTAATTGCTTTCTCACCATGCTTTAGACGGTCCAGGATATGAAGTTTCTTCGACAGTGTCCCGTCTGCACGTGCACAGCAGCACGCCTCGAAATGCTACTCATATGTACAAGCGCAGCGCTATTAGGGCTACCAGCCATGTACACTTGTGTTCAAAATAATAGCAGTCCAACACGACTAACCAGATCAATCACTGTTTTTGGTGGAAATTATATTACTACATGGCAAATAATTTACCAGTAGGTGTAGTAGAGTCATAGAAAACCAACAGACCCAACATTCATGATATGCATGCTCCTGAGTCTGTGTAATCAAATAATTAAGTGAAAGGGACGTGTTCAAAATAATAGCAGTGTGGAGTTTAATTAGTGAGATCATTCATTCTGTGAAAAAACAGATGTCAGTCAGGTGGCCCTAATTTAAGGATGAAGCCAGCACATGTTGTACATGCATTTCTCTCTGAAAACCTGAGAAACATGGGTCGTTCCAGACATTGTTCAGAAGAACAGCGTGCTTTGATTAAAACGTTGATTGGAGAGGTAAAACGTATACTGTAAAGAAGTGCAGAAAATGATGGGCTGCTCAGCTAAAATGATCTCCAGTGCTTTAAAATGGACAGCAAAGCCAGAGAGACGTGGAAGAAAACAGAAGACTACCATTCGAATGGATCGAAGAATAGCCAGAATGGCAAAGACTCAGCCAATGATCAGTTCCAGGGTGATCAAAGACGGTCTGAAGTTACCTGTGAGTACTGTGACAATTAGAAGATGCCTGTGTGAAGCTAATCTATCGGCAAGAAGCTCCCGCAAAGTTCCACTGTTAAAAAAAAAAAGACGTGCTGAAGAGGATACAATTTGCCAAAGAACACATCGACTGGCCTAAAGAGAAATGGAAAAACATTTTGTGGACTGATGAAAGTAAAATTGTTCTTTTTGGGTCCAAGAGCCACAGACAGTTTTTCAGACGACCCCCAAACACTGAATTCAAGCCACAGTACACTCTGAAGACAGTGAAGCATGGTGGTGCAAGCATCATGATATGGGAATGTTTCTCTTACTGTGGTGTTGGGCCCATTTATCGCATACCAGGGATCATGGATCAGTTTGCATATATCAAAATACTTGAAGAGGTCATGTTGCCTTATGCTGAAGAGGAAATGCCCTTGAAATGGGTGTTTCAACAAGACAACGACCCCAAACACACCAGTAAGCGAGCAGCATCAGGGTTCAAGACCAACAAAATGAAAGTTATGGAGTGGCCAGCCCAATCCCCGGACCTTAATCCGATAGAAAACTTGTGGGGTGACATCAAAAATGCTGTTTCTGAGGCAAAACCAAGAAATGCAGAGGAATTGTGGAATGTTGTCAAATCATCCCGGGCTGGAATACCTGTTCACAGGTGCCAGAAGTTCTCAGAAACCGTGGTTATACAACTAAATATTAATTTAGTGATTCACAGGAATACTAAATCCTTAAGATTTTTTTCAGTTTATACAGTAAATATTTGGAGTTTGTAATGAAAAATGCAGACACTGCTATTTTTTTGAACAGCCCAATGTTCATTTTTCTTCATTTTCTGTAATTAAAATATTGATACATTTTTCTTCATGTTTTGATGTAGAATATAATGTGCATTGTTTCCAATGCATGGAAATAAAAACTATTATAAGGATTTTGAGCTTTACTCACGTTTTTAAACACACTGCTATTATTTTGAACACAACTGTACCTGTTCCAGATTAGAGTGCGATCACAGCACGCACTTATAAGGACTCGGACTACACGCAGACTTTGCAAAGTATATGCTGTGTACCTTGCGTCTTATGTTACCAAGCCTTTTTGTAGAACTGTGTTGATTTTCTGGTTTTCGACTCTGTTTTGTATTTTGTATTTTGCCCTTTGTCTCTGCCTTTGATATCCTGTCTGTGCCTCACTTGACAATTGCCTGTTTCTTGACTCTGATTTTGGATCTGTTCGTTACATGCAAATGTTTGTAGTTAGAGTTCGTAATAGCAGGGGGGGGGTGTATATAATTGTGTGTAATTTTATATTTATACTGTTGTACACTACCGTTCAAAAGTTTGGGGTCACTTTGAAATGTCCTTATTTTTGAAAGAAAAGCCCTGTTCTTTTCAATGAAGATCACTTTAAACTAATCAGAAATCCACTCTATACATTGCTAATGTGCTAAATGACTATTCTAGCTGCAAATGTGTGGTTTTTGGTGCAATATCTCCATAGGTGTATAGAGGCCCATTTCCAGCAACTCTCACTCCAGTGTTCTAATGGTACAATGTGTTTGCTCATTGCCTCAGAAGGCTAATGGATGATTAGAAAACCCTTGTACAATCATGTTAGCACAGCTGAAAACAGTTGAGCTCTTTAGAGAAGCTATAAAACTGACCTTCCTTTGAGCAGATTGAGTTTCTGGAGCATCACATTTGTGGGGTCGATTAAATGCTCAAAATGGCCAGAAAAATGTCTTGACTGTATTTTCTATTCATTTTACAACTTATGGTGGTAAATAAAAGTGTGACTTTTCATGGAAAACACAAAATTGTCTGGGTGACCCAAAACTTTTGAACGGTAGTGTATGTTCAGTCCTATTGTAGAAGTCTTGAGAAGCACTAAGGTATGTTTTGATCTCCTGAATGCTCATTCTGTACATACAGGTTTGATGAGGGTAAAGGGTTCTGGTGCCAGAGGATAGAGGGAAGTCGTCCTAAGTGTCTGGGGAAGAGCAAAGGCAGGAAATATCCAGAAATGGCTCCAGAGGTACTGCAGTGTGCGATTTCTCCTAAACACTTAGCTTTCTGCTCATTGTTCTCTAAGATTGCAGAAGGACACAGTGCGAGAGTCTCCCTGATAGCGGAATGTGATTTAATCGGTCACACTGTCAAACCTTGCCCCTTTCTTTTACTTATTTTTGTCGTATTTTGTTTTTAACCTTCTTTTCAGGATACTCCCTCAAAATATTGTCCTACTATATCCTTGCTTGTAATTTGCAGTTGCATTTGTATGAAAAATGTCAGTCTGGGAAACTTGGGAGGAGGTCAGTATGGATTCCTGGAAATTCTCAAATTGCAAAATATGGTTTTAGTAATGGAGCTCCCTGTGAAAAACTAAAGGGACTTATTTTCTTCACAGAATAACTTTATTGGTTATTAATTGATGGACAATAATATACAAAAGGGTTGCAATCAGTTTCTATAGAATTATTTCTGAAAGTATTAAAGGGATATGATTATCATACCTTAAGCCTCGGTCACAACCGGCCGTACGTGCTCCTACGGCCGGTCTACGTGCAAGAAACGCACGGAGGGCGTGCGTGTGACGTGCTGATTTTCGAGCCGTACACTGGCCGCAGACCAGCTGCAGAGGTTCTTTGTCATGTCAAACAAACTCTATGGGCGCTTATGTTTTTTTCCAGGTTGCAAGACAAACTTGCGGCCAACGCACGTCTTTCTCCATGAACAAAAAAAAAAGCAGCGATTTGGGAAACGCCAAAAATTGCACGGCCCAAAAATCGTACATCCGGTTGTGACCTAAGCTTTATGTTGCAGAATGTCCTGTCAAAATGCAGAAAATATATATGTATTTTTTTCAATAATATGTGCGCACACATCGGAAAAAACCATTGAGGAATCGGATGTTTCATTTATTTGCAAGCCTCAAGATTTCTGAAATGCAAGCCACGTTTTATTAAATTAGTAATTTTTACTGAATTCAATTCCCAGACTGTGGGTCTGAATTTCCTTTATAAACTTATTATTTGAAAGGCTGAGGGTTCCAGTGCATCCTAGTTTTGAAAAAGAAATAAAGCTAGACTAATTAAGCTTAAGATTTATCCTCAGCTCACATGACACTTGTGTAATAAACAGTCTTGTCACTCGGTTTCATAGGTTTACCGACTTTTTTTTTTTAAACTGCATAATCCAACTGCAGTAAAATCTCTTCTGAAAAGAAGACCCAGCTACGATAATGCCACAGTTCAAGTTCTCATAAGTTTTGAAGTTGTTGATGGGCTTTGGTTTTGAATTGTTTAATTAGTCTTGGATTTCACCTGATAGGTTCATTGTTGCATATTCTTTGGATGTAGCTTAATTATTTTCAACTTGACAGCCAAGTGTGACGGTGAGTAAGCTTATATACTTTGTTTATAATATTCTGGTGAAACCTTTTAACAGGTTTTCGGTTGCTAATTGAGGAATGATTTGTGTGTGGGGTTTTTTTGTTGTTGTTGTTTTTTTAAGTGGTGATTAAGGGCTGTATTTTAGATTTTCTTGCCAGGGAGGATAATCTGTGTGCAACACTTGCTGTGTATGGTTTATTTATTTATTTCCCCAAAAATAACAGTTGGAACCGGAATGATGCATGTTTTTGTGTGTTGTGACAGACGCGTGCTTTTCTGATAGAGTATTACCGGGGGCATAACCTGGAGCTGTTGCGGTTGCTGAACCGACTCAGCCTGACACTTCCCTCCTGGCTCAGAGAGGACTTACAGAGCAGTAGCTGGAGCTGAGAGAAACCTGCTGTACCCAAACGCACACAACCCACAGGAGCCTGGGGAACGAGAGAGGCATACACTCAGGGCCGAGTCAAACCCTGCCACTCCTAACACTCTGGGGGGGCACAAAAAAAAACCACACTATAGTGACTGAGCTGCAGTGTGTAATCATGGCTACAGAGGGAAGACGTGGCCTGCCACAGTTAGCCCATCCCCTAGGCATGATGCTCACACATGGTCTTATTGGTCCTGTCGGACTTGGAAAGATGAGGGAGAATCCTGGAAATCCTTCAGTCTGTGGATGCAGCTTTGTGTTTACTAAATCCAGACCTTCTTCACCAGGAGTTGGGTACACCAAAAGTGTGGAAGGCACGAATGAACTCATGAATCATCCACGCTCACACTCGCCTTGCTCTTCATCTTTTCAGAGGAATGATTGTAAAACATTGTACATTTGAAAGTGTTGTATATTTTGGGTCGAATGGGATCCTGATGGAATGAACATGATCTCAGCCATGATGTTAGTGTACAGGACAGAGCTCAGTTTAAGCAGGGCATGTAGAAAGCGCCAGTCTGCAGCTCCTCTCTTCTCGTGCACGGACTATGCACTATGAGGCGTTCAGAACTTATGCAAGAAGTTGATGTAAAGTCTAGTGTTCCATCCTAATGTTGACAAAAGTGTCTGTCTAAAGTGAATTATGAGCTCTCAGCAAATCCCCACACATTTTAAACATGCACTTTTTAAAAAAATCTTGATGCCAAATGTACACTGTGACCAGGTGCAGTGTGCCTCATGCAAATGTCAAGTCTGTCCTGTTCTGTGTAAGGCGCTCAGCTCAGAGAGAGAGAGAGAGAGAGGGGAGAAGGGCTGCATTATGAACCTGTGGTTTGCCCTGCAAACATGAGTGACTGTCTACTTTTATTTTTTATTTTATAAAAAATGCCCAACGCTGTATTGTCTCTAATAAATTCTTAGAGAGGTTGGAAAAGCATCTGTTCCTTTCTTTATGTTCTCTCTCTCTCTCTCTCTCTCTCTCTCTCTCTCTCTCCAATTCAATGTTTTTTTTTCCTACACTGTAGAACAATACTGAACTCATCAAAACTATGAAATAACATATGGAATTATATGGTAAACAAAAAAGTGTTAAACATGTTTCATCTTTTAGATTCTTCAAAGTCGTCACTATTTACCTTGATAACAGCTTTGCACACAATTGGCATTATCTGAACCAGCTTCATGAGGTAATCACCTGGAATGCTTCTCAGGGCCCGTTTACACGAGGACGCTGTTGGGTAAAACCGACTAAATATTTTATCGGAAGTGCCTTTCGTCTACACGGGGACGGCGTTTCCGAGGCTGAAAAACGGAAAAAATTGAAAACGCCTTCCAGAGTGGATAAGTTAAAAACGGCCCCCGTTGCATATCCGTCTAAACTACCCAATACGCGAAACTCTGCTCGGATCTGCTCACGTCAGGTACGCGTTTACGTCATACATATGTCATATACTGTACATGCCAGCCCGGGAAGTAAGAAAGTAAGTAAAAAATTAAGAGCATGTCTGATTACATCGATCCAACGGACCTTCAAGCTGCTCTGGCAGCTTTAATAAACGTCCAGGAGTCCTTCGAACATCTATACCGAATCTGCACATATACCGTTAATGAACAGAGGCGGGTATAGCATGCTCTTACTTTTTTACTTTCTTACTCACCATAACCAGAGTAGTCAAAGTTTTCGCGGCGCAGATGTGCAGATCAGACAAGACGGAAGACGTTGCGCATGCGTGCAGACATAGCGGAGGTCTTTCACAGCACCGCCTCGCCGCCTGGCATGCACATCCAATTGAATTCCACACATTTATGCGTCACCGTATAGACGCAGATTTCCTCCTTGAAAACGGTCGTGTAGACGCGGAAAAAAGTGAGAACGAAAACGGACTTGTGCGTTTTTATTTCAGACCGTCCCCGTGTAAAGTGGGCCACAATTAACAGGTGTGTCTTGTCAAAAATGGAATTTCTTGCCGCCTTAATGCATTTGACACCACCAACCAGTAGAGAGTAAATAATAAAAATACAGTAAATAGCCCTGTTCGACAACTGTAGTAATCCATATTATGTCAAGAACCACTCAACTAAGTAAAGAGAAATAAGTCAGTCATTACTTTAAGACACGAAGTGTCTTTTAGTTAAAGAAAAAACATCGAATTTGAAGGGGTTTCCAAACTTTTGACTGATATATATAAAATATCTCGCATAACAAAAACTGAGTGATGTGGAAAGACTATTGGGAAAGACACTACTTGCTGCAGCATGGTGATTCTGCCACACTGGCCAGTGCTGTCTGCTAAGATGAAGCCTATAGTGCTGCAGTCAAATTATTTCAGTTGCAAAACTAGTACATGTTCATTATATTTTTAATTTTATGATCCTGCACTGTCCTATGGATTACATGTCCGTTCTAGTAATTGTTGGGTGGTGAAAAATCAGACCGTCATTACAGCACACATGAACTGTATTAAAGTGTGTGTAGTGCGCTGTGGAAAAATTTGAGACCACAGCAAAATGATTAGTTTCTCAGGTTTTACTATTTATAGATGTGTGTTTGAGGAACATGAACGTTTTTGTTTTATTCAATAAACTACGGACATTTCCCGTAGTTCATTGAATAAACAAACGCGTTTAAAAATGCCATCACTTTAAGCATTTAATTGCAGAAAATAACTGGTCAAAATAACAGAGATTACGTGTTTTCAGACCTTGAATAATGCATAGAAATCAAGATCATATTCAGTTTACAACACAATACTAATGTTTGAGCTTAGGATGAGTTCAAAATCAAGATTATATTTATAAAATTAGTCTTCTCTGTAATTATTGGGACTCCTTGTCAAGATTGGTAAAAAGGGTTACAAAAATAACCTGTCTTTTTGTGAAGTAGCTTCATCTCTCCTTGGGGGGGGGATAATCCAACCTTTTAATTGAAATAAGTTGATTCAAAGAAAAACATTCCTCAAGAAATATTTTCAGCAAAAATGTGCCATTATTATTGGCACACCTGGATATTATAGTGAATACAATGTAACAAGCATGTTTCCCATTTAAATTGTACATTTGAGTTGGAGTGTGTGGGAACTTTCCAGCTGTAATCAATGACTTCCTGATCAACTGGGGTCCAAATATGAGGTGACGCACGGGCCAAATTCCCCTAGTCATCCATCAACATGGGAAAGATAAGAGAACACACAAGCCAAATGAGGGAGCAGTATGTTGACACAAGTCAGGGAATGGTCATAAAACAAATAGCTACTCGCCTGAAAATGTCCATTTCGACAGTTGGAGCAATAAAAAAAAAATGGACACCAACTGGAACAGTTAGAAACTTGCCTGGAAGAGGACCCAAGTTTATTTTGCCCCCACGTACAGTGAGGAGGATGGGAAGAAAGGCAGGAAAAAAATCCCCATGGATCACTGTTGGTGAATTACAAGAAAAAGTAAACTCTTGGGGTTTCAAAGTCTCCAAAACCACCATCAGACGCTACCTCCATGCCACAGGTTATTTGGAAGGTGCCAGTAAAAAGCCTTTCCTGTCAGTTAACCACAAGCATAAGCACCTAAAGTTTGTGAAACGCTACTACAACTTTGACTGGAACAGTGTTCTCTGGTCTGATGTCAAAAAAAAAAAAAGGAGCCTTTTGGCAACAAACACTCAAGGTTTGTTTGGCGTAAAAAGCATGGCTATAATGAAAAGAACCCAATCCCAACTGTGAAATATGGTGGACGTTCTGTGAGGTTTTGGGGCTGTTTTTCCTCCAAATGCCATGGAAACCTTGTTCAGGTACATGGCATTGTGGACTCCATAAAACACCAGGACATTTTAAATCAAAATCTGGCTGCCTCTGCTGGGAAACTAAAACTGGGTTGTCATTGGATCTACCAACAGGACAATGATTCGACGCATATGTCCAAATCAACATACAAACGGTTGGCTGACTATAGAATCAAACTTCCACCATGGCCATTTCAGTCCCCTGCCTGAACCCCACTGAAAAACCTGTTGGGTTTTGACACACTTCTCCCTCATTTGCTTTGTGTGTTCTCTCATCTTTCCCATGTTGATGGATGACAAAGGGAATTTGGCCTGTGTGTCACTTCATATTTGTTCCCCAGTTAATCAGGAAGTCATGGATTACAGCTGGAAAATTCCGACACATTCCAACTCAAAACTGTACCATTTAATGGGAAACATGCTTCAGTTACATCATGTTCACTATAATTTCCAGGGATGCCAAAAATAATGGCACATTTTTTTGTTGGAAATGTTTCTTGATCAAGGGTTTGTTTCTCTCTGAATCAATTTATTTCAATTAAAGGTTGGATTTTTCTTTTTTTTTTTTCAGCAAGAGATTAAACTACTTCACCAAAAGGTGTTTTTAATCCTTTTTACTCATCTTTACAAGGGGTGCCAATAATTTTGGAGGGGTGTGTGTTTTTTGAGGTTGGAAATAAGTGAAACAAAAATGAAATTAAGACATTGGCACGTTATTGCACAGCAGTTTTAAATCAATGTTTTTCTTAAGTATATATTTGAAATTGTTTGATGATTACAGATCTAGAAACGACTTGAAATATTTTATACTACAACTTAAGTTCTTCCTGTATCCATATGGGATTCCTCCAACCTCCCAAAAGTACGCCAGTAGATGGATTGGTGGCCCTAAATTTCCCTTTGGTGTGAGTAAATATGTGTATGGTGCACTGGGATGCACTGCAGTCCCAGCTAGGTATCTCTGTATCATGCCCAGTGTTCCCAGGATCGTCTCCAGATCCACGGTGACCCTGAGCAGCGACTGCTGAAGGTGAATAAATGAATTAAATTAATTTGTTGATCATTACATGAACAATTCTAATGTGTAAAAATACACATTTAAGAATGAATCTTTTTTATAATTTGGCATTGAGTTGGCATATTTGTTTAACTGGGTAGTATTTAGCTTGTAAGCCCAGCGGCCGGCGAGGGCCTTTCTGTGCGGAGTTTGCATGTTCTCCCTGTGTCTGTGTGGGTTTCCTCCGGGTGCTCCGGTTTCCCCCACAGTCCAAAGACATGCAGGTTAGGTTAACTGGTGACTCTAAATTGACTGTAGGTGTTTAATGTGAGTGTGAATGGTTGTTTGTCTCTGTGCGTCAGCCCTGTGATGACCTGGCGACTTGTCCAGGGTGTACCCCGCCTTTCGCCCGTAGTCAGCTGGGATAGGCTCCAGCTTGCCTGCGACCCTGTAGGACAGGATAAGCGGCTAGAGATGATGGATGGATGGATTTAGTTTGTAATTTAGCTTTGCCTTCTCTCTCCAGCAGGTGGCACTGCAGGCTCTCACTGTGCTCATGCTGCCACCCATGTTTTATGTGTCTCCTGAGTGGTCTCAGGAATGAACAGCACCACTAGAACATTAACTCTTTGCTCTGATATGGAAGCTACTCGATAATGATTTATTACTTTTGCTGAGTGTCTGGTGACTGAATAATTCTCAGCACTACTCAGGTTGTGTAACTGGTTCTACGGACGTTGCTCTTGTAGGAGAGAAACTCAGCAGCCAAGTCTTGGAATGTAAGCTTCCACCAGGGCCAAATGTAAACCCTTAAATTCTGTCATATCTCACAGTGCTGTCCACTTGGTTACATCTTGCTGTCAGGTGCCTAATAGACTCGTGTTTGGTTCTGCTATACAGTGGTGGTGTGTGCTGTTTTATAGAAGGAGAACTTCCATTGCTGCTTTTCTTTAAGGTATTATGATGGGTTTGTTGTTCAGTAGGAAAGAGGAATTGGCTGATACCTGTCTTTTGACCTCCAGAAGACTGATGTCACTTTGTATCAGCCTCCTTTAGATCTCAATCTAAATCACCATCTGCTTCTATGAAACCCAATTTAGGCAGCCTTCCACGTGTGAATGTGCTCATGTCTCACTTGCTCTGCTTATTTCCTTC